>NW_027183949.1:2111110-2428263 GCF_041296385.1 Aphelocoma coerulescens | reverse complement strand
GAAGCATCTGCAGCTGCAGTTCAGACTGAGAGATGTGCCAGGACAGGAAACATTTGCTGACCTTCCCTGTTCCCTGTGCAACATGATTCTCGCATCCCAGTCACTTTCACATACCTTCGGTATCCCTGAGTCCAAGCAGCTAAAGCTCACAGAGACAGAAGTGTCAGGAAGGAAAACGTTCCAAAAGCACCCCCTTCTCTTATCAGCATATAAATTGTGCACAACAGGCTGCGGCACCGAACCTTCCTTCTCAGATAGACATGCCATCACACTTTTCACTCTTGCAGCTCGGTTGAAAAGCTCCAGCAGCTGCTCCCGCAATAGCAAAAGGTTCTAGAAGTGAAAGCCAGTTTGGGGCTGCACCTTCTCCTTGCCGCATGTAAGCCACACCAAACTCCCTGATGCACTCTGTCCTCCCCTTCTCAAAGGAGTAGACGGTGGCATCAGGACACACCTGTGTCCCAGCAGCTGGGTGCCCAGCCGGGAGCAGGAGCAGGGCTGGGGCTGCTCCCAAAGTTGCCCCGCCCCAATGCCAGAGCCGGACATATGCTGAGGGGGGGCTGGATCAGGCTTTATTGTCCAGCTGCATGCCAGGAGTGAGCACAAAATCTACCTGCATTCTCTGCAGCATGCCATCCTGGAGCAGAGCCATTGCCAAAGGAAGCCGTGAGCCCGTGCCAAGCCAGTGCCGGAGTGGGATCCTAGCAGCACCTGTGGAAGCCGGGAGAGAGGAGCCCACCTGGAGCAGGTTCGTGCAGGATTAATCATCCCGTGGCTTCCCACCAGGGTCCTGTTGCTTCCAAAAGGCCCCACAGTGTCACTGTGGCCCCTCGGTTCCACCAGGTTCCATAGCGTCACTGTGGTGCCCAGGGTTCCGTCAGCTTCGCCAGCATCCCCACGGTCTGCAGAGCTCCCCGAGCTTCTGTGGTGTCACAGTGGAGGCAGGGTTGCATCAGGTTCCATAGCATCAGCACGGTCTCCAGGGCTCCCAGAGGTTCTGTGGTGTCACAGTGGAGGCAGGGTTGCATCAGGTTCCATAGCATCACCACAGTCTCCAGGGCTCCCTGAGCTTCTGTGGTGTCACAGTGGAGGCAGGGTTGCATCAGGTTCCATAGCATCACCACGGTCTCCAGGGCTCCCAGAGGTTCTGTGGTGTCACAGAGGAGGCAGGGTTGCATCAGGTTCCATAGCATCACCACAGTCTCCAGGGCTCCCTGAGCTTCTGTGGTGTCACAGAGGAGGCAGGGTTGCATCAGGTTCCATAGCATCAGCACGGTCTCCAGGGCTCCCCTGAGCTTCTGTGGTGTCACAGAGGAGGCAGGGTTGCATCAGGTTCCATAGCATCACCACGGTCTCCAGGGCTCCAAGAGCTTCTGTGGTGTCACAGAGGAGGCAGGGTTGCATCAGGTTCAATAGCATCAGCACGGTCTCCAGGGCTCCCCTGAGCTTCTGTGGTGGTGTCACAGAGGAGCCAGGCTTCCTTGTAGTTCCCCAGCATCACAAAGGCTCTCCTGGGAGCCACGGGTCACAAAGCACCGTGGGCTCTGTGCAGCCCCGCTGTGTCACAATGGCCGCTGGCTTCCACGAGCCCCCGCAATGTCCCAGTGGGCCCCGTGGCTTTAGGAGTGGGTGGCTGGGAGTTGGTGCCAGCGGCTGGGGGAGCAGCAGCAGGGACTGTGTGTGGACAGTGCCATGGCCACTTGTGTGGCCACTGGTGTCTCTGTGCCAGGCACAGCCGTGGTGTGTAACACCGGCTCTGGGTCCTTTGGCTGTGCAGGTGGCAGTCACAGCCTGGAGCAGGGCTGCTCCCGGGGGACAGCCTGGGGCAGGAGGCTGCTGGAGATTCATTCCCCACACTCCTTGTCATGAGGTGCTCAGAGTGATTGGAAAGGCTGTTGGCAGCAGGCAGTTCTCTGGGTTCAAGCTGTGGAGCTGTCAGCGGGAATGCAAAGGCCAAGCTGGTGAGCCTTTTGTCCTGGTGCCTTTAGTGTGTGAGCAGTCCCTGGTGCCGTTGTCTTTGGATCCTGAGTGTGGGAGAGGCAAGGCTTAGGATGGTGCGTAGAGCTGAGAAGGAAAGTGCCGAGAGCAGCGTGTGTGCTGCTGCTTTGAGGGGTGCAGTTGAAGTTGTAGGCAGCAAGAGCTTTCTCAGCTGGCCCTTTTGTGAGCTCTGCTTTTGCCAGATGACTTCCATCTTACCCTCTTACCATCTTAGCCTCTCATTTTTGCATATCCCAAACCCCCTTCCAAACATCCAGCAGCTGCTTGTGAAGAAGAAGTCCTAGAACAAAAAGCCAGTGCTGCCTTTCATAGCCCCTTTGCTGTCTATGAAGTAGAGGAAAGAAGCTAGTGAGACGCACTTTCTTTCTCAACTCCATAGAGCGCATCCTTCTCTCAAGGTGGCAGAGTCCTTGGCGGAAGTGAAGCATCTGCAGCTGCAGTTCAGACTGAGAGATGTGCCAGGACAGGAAACATTTGCTGACCTTCCCTGTTCCCTGTGCAACATGATTCTCGCATCCCAGTCACTTTCACATACCTTCGGTATCCCTGAGTCCAAGCAGCTAAAGCTCACAGAGACAGAAGTGTCAGGAAGGAAAACGTTGCAAAAGCACCCCCTTCTCTTATCAGCATATAAATTGTGCACAACAGGCTGCGGCACCGAACCTTCCTTCTCAGATAGACATGCCATCACACTTTTCACTCTTGCAGCTCGGTTGAAAAGCTCCAGCAGCTGCTCCCGCAATAGCAAAAGGTTCTAGAAGTGAAAGCCAGTTTGGGGCTGCACCTTCTCCTTGCCGCATGTAAGCCACACCAAACTCCCTGATGCACTCTGTCCTCCCCTTCTCAAAGGAGTAGACGGTGGCATCAGGACACACCTGTGTCCCAGCAGCTGGGTGCCCAGCCGGGAGCAGGAGCAGGGCTGGGGCTGCTCCCAAAGTTGCCCCGCCCCAATGCCAGAGCCGGACATATGCTGAGGGGGGGCTGGATCAGGCTTTATTGTCCAGCTGCATGCCAGGAGTGAGCACAAAATCTACCTGCATTCTCTGCAGCATGCCATCCTGGAGCAGAGCCATTGCCAAAGGAAGCCGTGAGCCCGTGCCAAGCCAGTGCCGGAGTGGGATCCTAGCAGCACCTGTGGAAGCCGGGAGAGAGGAGCCCACCTGGAGCAGGTTCGTGCAGGATTAATCATCCCGTGGCTTCCCACCAGGGTCCTGTTGCTTCCAAAAGGCCCCACAGTGTCACTGTGGCCCCTCGGTTCCACCAGGTTCCATAGCGTCACTGTGGTGCCCAGGGTTCCGTCAGCTTCGCCAGCATCCCCACGGTCTGCAGAGCTCCCCGAGCTTCTGTGGTGTCACAGTGGAGGCAGGGTTGCATCAGGTTCCATAGCATCAGCACGGTCTCCAGGGCTCCCAGAGGTTCTGTGGTGTCACAGTGGAGGCAGGGTTGCATCAGGTTCCATAGCATCACCACAGTCTCCAGGGCTCCCTGAGCTTCTGTGGTGTCACAGTGGAGGCAGGGTTGCATCAGGTTCCATAGCATCAGCACGGTCTCCAGGGCTCCCAGAGGTTCTGTGGTGTCACAGAGGAGGCAGGGTTGCATCAGGTTCCATAGCATCACCACGGTCTCCAGGGCTCCAAGAGCTTCTGTGGTGTCACAGAGGAGGCAGGGTTGCATCAGGTTCAATAGCATCAGCACGGTCTCCAGGGCTCCCCTGAGCTTCTGTGGTGGTGTCACAGAGGAGCCAGGCTTCCTTGTAGTTCCCCAGCATCACAAAGGCTCTCCTGGGAGCCACGGGTCACAAAGCACCGTGGGCTCTGTGCAGCCCCGCTGTGTCACAATGGCCGCTGGCTTCCACGAGCCCCCGCAGTGTCCCAGTGGGCCCCGTGGCTTTAGGAGTGGGTGGCTGGGAGTTGGTGCCAGCGGCTGGGGGAGCAGCAGCAGGGACTGTGTGTGGACAGTGCCATGGCCACTTGTGTGGCCACTGGTGTCTCTGTGCCAGGCACAGCCGTGGTGTGTAACACCGGCTCTGGGTCTTTTGGCTGTGCAGGTGGCAGTCACGGCCTGGAGCAGGGCTGCTCCCGGGGGACAGCCTGGGGCAGGAGGCTGCTGGAGATTCATTCCCCACACTCCTTGTCATGAGGTGCTCAGAGTGATGGGAAAGGCTGTTGGCAGCAGGCAGTTCTCTGGGTTCAAGCTGTGGAGCTGTCAGCGGGAATGCAAAGGCCAAGCTGGTGAGCCTTTTGTCCTGGTGCCTTTAGTGTGTGAGCAGTCCCTGGTGCCGTTGTCTTTGGATCCTGAGTGTGGGAGAGGCAAGGCTTAGGATGGTGCGTAGAGCTGAGAAGGAAAGTGCCGAGAGCAGCGTGTGTGCTGCTGCTTTGAGGGGTGCAGTTGAAGTTGTAGGCAGCAAGAGCTTTCTCAGCTGGCCCTTTTGTGAGCTCTGCTTTTGCCAGATGACTTCCATCTTACCCTCTTACCATCTTAGCCTCTCATTTTTGCATATCCCAAACCCCCTTCCAAACATCCAGCAGCTGCTTGTAAAGAAGAAGTCCTAGAACAAAAAGCCAGTGCTGCCTTTCATAGCCCCTTTGCTGTCTATGAAGTAGAGGAAAGAAGCTAGTGAGACGCACTTTCTTTCTCAACTCCATAGAGCGCATCCTTCTCTCAAGGTGGCAGAGTCCTTGGCGGAAGTGAAGCATCTGCAGCTGCAGTTCAGACTGAGAGATGTGCCAGGACAGGAAACATTTGCTGACCTTCCCTGTTCCCTGTGCAACATGATTCTCGCATCCCAGTCACTTTCACATACCTTCGGTATCCCTGAGTCCAAGCAGCTAAAGCTCACAGAGACAGAAGTGTCAGGAAGGAAAACGTTGCAAAAGCACCCCCTTCTCTTATCAGCATATAAATTGTGCACAACAGGCTGCGGCACCGAACCTTCCTTCTCAGATAGACATGCCATCACACTTTTCACTCTTGCAGCTTGGTTGAAAAGCTCCAGCAGCAGCTCCCGCAATAGCAAAAGGTTCTAGAAGTGAAAGCCAGTTTGGGGCTGCACCTTCTCCTTGCCGCATGTAAGCCACACCAAACTCCCTGATGCACTCTGTCCTCCCCTTCTCAAAGGAGTAGACGGTGGCATCAGGACACACCTGTGTCCCAGCAGCTGGGTGCCCAGCCGGGAGCAGGAGCAGGGCTGGGGCTGCTCCCAAAGTTGCCCCGCCCCAATGCCAGAGCCGGACATATGCTGAGGGGGGGCTGGATCAGGCTTTATTGTCCAGCTGCATGCCAGGAGTGAGCACAAAATCTACCTGCATTCTCTGCAGCATGCCATCCTGGAGCAGAGCCATTGCCAAAGGAAGCCGTGAGCCCGTGCCAAGCCAGTGCCGGAGTGGGATCCTAGCAGCACCTGTGGAAGCCGGGAGAGAGGAGCCCACCTGGAGCAGGTTCGTGCAGGATTAATCATCCCGTGGCTTCCCACCAGGGTCCTGTTGCTTCCAAAAGGCCCCACAGTGTCACTGTGGCCCCTCGGTTCCACCAGGTTCCATAGCGTCACTGTGGTGCCCAGGGTTCCGTCAGCTTCGCCAGCATCCCCACGGTCTGCAGAGCTCCCCGAGCTTCTGTGGTGTCACAGTGGAGGCAGGGTTGCATCAGGTTCCATAGCATCAGCACGGTCTCCAGGGCTCCCAGAGGTTCTGTGGTGTCACAGTGGAGGCAGGGTTGCATCAGGTTCCATAGCATCACCACAGTCTCCAGGGCTCCCTGAGCTTCTGTGGTGTCACAGTGGAGGCAGGGTTGCATCAGGTTCCATAGCATCAGCACGGTCTCCAGGGCTCCCAGAGGTTCTGTGGTGTCACAGAGGAGGCAGGGTTGCATCAGGTTCCATAGCATCACCACGGTCTCCAGGGCTCCAAGAGCTTCTGTGGTGTCACAGAGGAGGCAGGGTTGCATCAGGTTCAATAGCATCAGCACGGTCTCCAGGGCTCCCCTGAGCTTCTGTGGTGGTGTCACAGAGGAGCCAGGCTTCCTTGTAGTTCCCCAGCATCACAAAGGCTCTCCTGGGAGCCACGGGTCACAAAGCACCGTGGGCTCTGTGCAGCCCCGCTGTGTCACAATGGCCGCTGGCTTCCACGAGCCCCCGCAGTGTCCCAGTGGGCCCCGTGGCTTTAGGAGTGGGTGGCTGGGAGTTGGTGCCAGCGGCTGGGGGAGCAGCAGCAGGGACTGTGTGTGGACAGTGCCATGGCCACTTGTGTGGCCACTGGTGTCTCTGTGCCAGGCACAGCCGTGGTGTGTAACACCGGCTCTGGGTCCTTTGGCTGTGCAGGTGGCAGTCACAGCCTGGAGCAGGGCTGCTCCCGGGGGACAGCCTGGGGCAGGAGGCTGCTGGAGATTCATTCCCCACACTCCTTGTCATGAGGTGCTCAGAGTGATGGGAAAGGCTGTTGGCAGCAGGCAGTTCTCTGGGTTCAAGCTGTGGAGCTGTCAGCGGGAATGCAAAGGCCAAGCTGGTGAGCCTTTTGTCCTGGTGCCTTTAGTGTGTGAGCAGTCCCTGGTGCCGTTGTCTTTGGATCCTGAGTGTGGGAGAGGCAAGGCTTAGGATGGTGCGTAGAGCTGAGAAGGAAAGTGCCGAGAGCAGCGTGTGTGCTGCTGCTTTGAGGGGTGCAGTTGAAGTTGTAGGCAGCAAGAGCTTTCTCAGCTGGCCCTTTTGTGAGCTCTGCTTTTGCCAGATGACTTCCATCTTACCCTCTTACCATCTTAGCCTCTCATTTTTGCATATCCCAAACCCCCTTCCAAACATCCAGCAGCTGCTTGTAAAGAAGAAGTCCTAGAACAAAAAGCCAGTGCTGCCTTTCATAGCCCCTTTGCTGTCTATGAAGTAGAGGAAAGAAGCTAGTGAGACGCACTTTCTTTCTCAACTCCATAGAGCGCATCCTTCTCTCAAGGTGGCAGAGTCCTTGGCGGAAGTGAAGCATCTGCAGCTGCAGTTCAGACTGAGAGATGTGCCAGGACAGGAAACATTTGCTGACCTTCCCTGTTCCCTGTGCAACATGATTCTCGCATCCCAGTCACTTTCACATACCTTCGGTATCCCTGAGTCCAAGCAGCTAAAGCTCACAGAGACAGAAGTGTCAGGAAGGAAAACGTTGCAAAAGCACCCCCTTCTCTTATCAGCATATAAATTGTGCACAACAGGCTGCGGCACCGAACCTTCCTTCTCAGATAGACATGCCATCACACTTTTCACTCTTGCAGCTTGGTTGAAAAGCTCCAGCAGCAGCTCCCGCAATAGCAAAAGGTTCTAGAAGTGAAAGCCAGTTTGGGGCTGCACCTTCTCCTTGCCGCATGTAAGCCACACCAAACTCCCTGATGCACTCTGTCCTCCCCTTCTCAAAGGAGTAGACGGTGGCATCAGGACACACCTGTGTCCCAGCAGCTGGGTGCCCAGCCGGGAGCAGGAGCAGGGCTGGGGCTGCTCCCAAAGTTGCCCCGCCCCAATGCCAGAGCCGGACATATGCTGAGGGGGGGCTGGATCAGGCTTTATTGTCCAGCTGCATGCCAGGAGTGAGCACAAAATCTACCTGCATTCTCTGCAGCATGCCATCCTGGAGCAGAGCCATTGCCAAAGGAAGCCGTGAGCCCGTGCCAAGCCAGTGCCGGAGTGGGATCCTAGCAGCACCTGTGGAAGCCGGGAGAGAGGAGCCCACCTGGAGCAGGTTCGTGCAGGATTAATCATCCCGTGGCTTCCCACCAGGGTCCTGTTGCTTCCAAAAGGCCCCACAGTGTCACTGTGGCCCCTCGGTTCCACCAGGTTCCATAGCGTCACTGTGGTGCCCAGGGTTCCGTCAGCTTCGCCAGCATCCCCACGGTCTGCAGAGCTCCCCGAGCTTCTGTGGTGTCACAGTGGAGGCAGGGTTGCATCAGGTTCCATAGCATCAGCACGGTCTCCAGGGCTCCCAGAGGTTCTGTGGTGTCACAGTGGAGGCAGGGTTGCATCAGGTTCCATAGCATCACCACAGTCTCCAGGGCTCCCTGAGCTTCTGTGGTGTCACAGTGGAGGCAGGGTTGCATCAGGTTCCATAGCATCACCACGGTCTCCAGGGCTCCCAGAGGTTCTGTGGTGTCACAGAGGAGGCAGGGTTGCATCAGGTTCCATAGCATCACCACGGTCTCCAGGGCTCCAAGAGCTTCTGTGGTGTCACAGAGGAGGCAGGGTTGCATCAGGTTCAATAGCATCAGCACGGTCTCCAGGGCTCCCCTGAGCTTCTGTGGTGGTGTCACAGAGGAGCCAGGCTTCCTTGTAGTTCCCCAGCATCACAAAGGCTCTCCTGGGAGCCACGGGTCACAAAGCACCGTGGGCTCTGTGCAGCCCCGCTGTGTCACAATGGCCGCTGGCTTCCACGAGCCCCCGCAGTGTCCCAGTGGGCCCCGTGGCTTTAGGAGTGGGTGGCTGGGAGTTGGTGCCAGCGGCTGGGGGAGCAGCAGCAGGGACTGTGTGTGGACAGTGCCATGGCCACTTGTGTGGCCACTGGTGTCTCTGTGCCAGGCACAGCCGTGGTGTGTAACACCGGCTCTGGGTCTTTTGGCTGTGCAGGTGGCAGTCACGGCCTGGAGCAGGGCTGCTCCCGGGGGACAGCCTGGGGCAGGAGGCTGCTGGAGATTCATTCCCCACACTCCTTGTCATGAGGTGCTCAGAGTGATGGGAAAGGCTGTTGGCAGCAGGCAGTTCTCTGGGTTCAAGCTGTGGAGCTGTCAGCGGGAATGCAAAGGCCAAGCTGGTGAGCCTTTTGTCCTGGTGCCTTTAGTGTGTGAGCAGTCCCTGGTGCCGTTGTCTTTGGATCCTGAGTGTGGGAGAGGCAAGGCTTAGGATGGTGCGTAGAGCTGAGAAGGAAAGTGCCGAGAGCAGCGTGTGTGCTGCTGCTTTGAGGGGTGCAGTTGAAGTTGTAGGCAGCAAGAGCTTTCTCAGCTGGCCCTTTTGTGAGCTCTGCTTTTGCCAGATGACTTCCATCTTACCCTCTTACCATCTTAGCCTCTCATTTTTGCATATCCCAAACCCCCTTCCAAACATCCAGCAGCTGCTTGTAAAGAAGAAGTCCTAGAACAAAAAGCCAGTGCTGCCTTTCATAGCCCCTTTGCTGTCTATGAAGTAGAGGAAAGAAGCTAGTGAGACGCACTTTCTTTCTCAACTCCATAGAGCGCATCCTTCTCTCAAGGTGGCAGAGTCCTTGGCGGAAGTGAAGCATCTGCAGCTGCAGTTCAGACTGAGAGATGTGCCAGGACAGGAAACATTTGCTGACCTTCCCTGTTCCCTGTGCAACATGATTCTCGCATCCCAGTCACTTTCACATACCTTCGGTATCCCTGAGTCCAAGCAGCTAAAGCTCACAGAGACAGAAGTGTCAGGAAGGAAAACGTTCCAAAAGCACCCCCTTCTCTTATCAGCATATAAATTGTGCACAACAGGCTGCGGCACCGAACCTTCCTTCTCAGATAGACATGCCATCACACTTTTCACTCTTGCAGCTTGGTTGAAAAGCTCCAGCAGCTGCTCCCGCAATAGCAAAAGGTTCTAGAAGTGAAAGCCAGTTTGGGGCTGCACCTTCTCCTTGCCGCATGTAAGCCACACCAAACTCCCTGATGCACTCTGTCCTCCCCTTCTCAAAGGAGTAGACGGTGGCATCAGGACACACCTGTGTCCCAGCAGCTGGGTGCCCAGCCGGGAGCAGGAGCAGGGCTGGGGCTGCTCCCAAAGTTGCCCCGCCCCAATGCCAGAGCCGGACATATGCTGAGGGGGGGCTGGATCAGGCTTTATTGTCCAGCTGCATGCCAGGAGTGAGCACAAAATCTACCTGCATTCTCTGCAGCATGCCATCCTGGAGCAGAGCCATTGCCAAAGGAAGCCGTGAGCCCGTGCCAAGCCAGTGCCGGAGTGGGATCCTAGCAGCACCTGTGGAAGCCGGGAGAGAGGAGCCCACCTGGAGCAGGTTCGTGCAGGATTAATCATCCCGTGGCTTCCCACCAGGGTCCTGTTGCTTCCAAAAGGCCCCACAGTGTCACTGTGGCCCCTCGGTTCCACCAGGTTCCATAGCGTCACTGTGGTGCCCAGGGTTCCGTCAGCTTCGCCAGCATCCCCACGGTCTGCAGAGCTCCCCGAGCTTCTGTGGTGTCACAGTGGAGGCAGGGTTGCATCAGGTTCCATAGCATCAGCACGGTCTCCAGGGCTCCCAGAGGTTCTGTGGTGTCACAGTGGAGGCAGGGTTGCATCAGGTTCCATAGCATCACCACAGTCTCCAGGGCTCCCTGAGCTTCTGTGGTGTCACAGAGGAGGCAGGGTTGCATCAGGTTCCATAGCATCAGCACGGTCTCCAGGGCTCCCAGAGGTTCTGTGGTGTCACAGAGGAGGCAGGGTTGCATCAGGTTCCATAGCATCAGCACGGTCTCCAGGGCTCCAAGAGCTTCTGTGGTGTCACAGAGGAGGCAGGGTTGCATCAGGTTCAATAGCATCAGCACGGTCTCCAGGGCTCCCCTGAGCTTCTGTGGTGGTGTCACAGAGGAGCCAGGCTTCCTTGTAGTTCCCCAGCATCACAAAGGCTCTCCTGGGAGCCACGGGTCACAAAGCACCGTGGGCTCTGTGCAGCCCCGCTGTGTCACAATGGCCGCTGGCTTCCACGAGCCCCCGCAGTGTCCCAGTGGGCCCCGTGGCTTTAGGAGTGGGTGGCTGGGAGTTGGTGCCAGCGGCTGGGGGAGCAGCAGCAGGGACTGTGTGTGGACAGTGCCATGGCCACTTGTGTGGCCACTGGTGTCTCTGTGCCAGGCACAGCCGTGGTGTGTAACACCGGCTCTGGGTCCTTTGGCTGTGCAGGTGGCAGTCACGGCCTGGAGCAGGGCTGCTCCCGGGGGACAGCCTGGGGCAGGAGGCTGCTGGAGATTCATTCCCCACACTCCTTGTCATGAGGTGCTCAGAGTGATTGGAAAGGCTGTTGGCAGCAGGCAGTTCTCTGGGTTCAAGCTGTGGAGCTGTCAGCGGGAATGCAAAGGCCAAGCTGGTGAGCCTTTTGTCCTGGTGCCTTTAGTGTGTGAGCAGTCCCTGGTGCCGTTGTCTTTGGATCCTGAGTGTGGGAGAGGCAAGGCTTAGGATGGTGCGTAGAGCTGAGAAGGAAAGTGCCGAGAGCAGCGTGTGTGCTGCTGCTTTGAGGGGTGCAGTTGAAGTTGTAGGCAGCAAGAGCTTTCTCAGCTGGCCCTTTTGTGAGCTCTGCTTTTGCCAGATGACTTCCATCTTACCCTCTTACCATCTTAGCCTCTCATTTTTGCATATCCCAAACCCCCTTCCAAACATCCAGCAGCTGCTTGTAAAGAAGAAGTCCTAGAACAAAAAGCCAGTGCTGCCTTTCATAGCCCCTTTGCTGTCTATGAAGTAGAGGAAAGAAGCTAGTGAGACGCACTTTCTTTCTCAACTCCATAGAGCGCATCCTTCTCTCAAGGTGGCAGAGTCCTTGGCGGAAGTGAAGCATCTGCAGCTGCAGTTCAGACTGAGAGATGTGCCAGGACAGGAAACATTTGCTGACCTTCCCTGTTCCCTGTGCAACATGATTCTCGCATCCCAGTCACTTTCACATACCTTCGGTATCCCTGAGTCCAAGCAGCTAAAGCTCACAGAGACAGAAGTGTCAGGAAGGAAAACGTTGCAAAAGCACCCCCTTCTCTTATCAGCATATAAATTGTGCACAACAGGCTGCGGCACCGAACCTTCCTTCTCAGATAGACATGCCATCACACTTTTCACTCTTGCAGCTCGGTTGAAAAGCTCCAGCAGCTGCTCCCGCAATAGCAAAAGGTTCTAGAAGTGAAAGCCAGTTTGGGGCTGCACCTTCTCCTTGCCGCATGTAAGCCACACCAAACTCCCTGATGCACTCTGTCCACCCCTTCTCAAAGGAGTAGACGGTGGCATCAGGACACACCTGTGTCCCAGCAGCTGGGTGCCCAGCCGGGAGCAGGAGCAGGGCTGGGGCTGCTCCCAAAGTTGCCCCGCCCCAATGCCAGAGCCGGACATATGCTGAGGGGGGGCTGGATCAGGCTTTATTGTCCAGCTGCATGCCAGGAGTGAGCACAAAATCTACCTGCATTCTCTGCAGCATGCCATCCTGGAGCAGAGCCATTGCCAAAGGAAGCCGTGAGCCCGTGCCAAGCCAGTGCCGGAGTGGGATCCTAGCAGCACCTGTGGAAGCCGGGAGAGAGGAGCCCACCTGGAGCAGGTTCGTGCAGGATTAATCATCCCGTGGCTTCCCACCAGGGTCCTGTTGCTTCCAAAAGGCCCCACAGTGTCACTGTGGCCCCTCGGTTCCACCAGGTTCCATAGCGTCACTGTGGTGCCCAGGGTTCCGTCAGCTTCGCCAGCATCCCCACGGTCTGCAGAGCTCCCCGAGCTTCTGTGGTGTCACAGTGGAGGCAGGGTTGCATCAGGTTCCATAGCATCAGCACGGTCTCCAGGGCTCCCAGAGGTTCTGTGGTGTCACAGTGGAGGCAGGGTTGCATCAGGTTCCATAGCATCACCACAGTCTCCAGGGCTCCCTGAGCTTCTGTGGTGTCACAGTGGAGGCAGGGTTGCATCAGGTTCCATAGCATCAGCACGGTCTCCAGGGCTCCCAGAGGTTCTGTGGTGTCACAGAGGAGGCAGGGTTGCATCAGGTTCCATAGCATCAGCACGGTCTCCAGGGCTCCAAGAGCTTCTGTGGTGTCACAGAGGAGGCAGGGTTGCATCAGGTTCAATAGCATCAGCACGGTCTCCAGGGCTCCCCTGAGCTTCTGTGGTGGTGTCACAGAGGAGCCAGGCTTCCTTGTAGTTCCCCAGCATCACAAAGGCTCTCCTGGGAGCCACGGGTCACAAAGCACCGTGGGCTCTGTGCAGCCCCGCTGTGTCACAATGGCCGCTGGCTTCCACGAGCCCCCGCAGTGTCCCAGTGGGCCCCGTGGCTTTAGGAGTGGGTGGCTGGGAGTTGGTGCCAGCGGCTGGGGGAGCAGCAGCAGGGACTGTGTGTGGACAGTGCCATGGCCACTTGTGTGGCCACTGGTGTCTCTGTGCCAGGCACAGCCGTGGTGTGTAACACCGGCTCTGGGTCCTTTGGCTGTGCAGGTGGCAGTCACGGCCTGGAGCAGGGCTGCTCCCGGGGGACAGCCTGGGGCAGGAGGCTGCTGGAGATTCATTCCCCACACTCCTTGTCATGAGGTGCTCAGAGTGATTGGAAAGGCTGTTGGCAGCAGGCAGTTCTCTGGGTTCAAGCTGTGGAGCTGTCAGCGGGAATGCAAAGGCCAAGCTGGTGAGCCTTTTGTCCTGGTGCCTTTAGTGTGTGAGCAGTCCCTGGTGCCGTTGTCTTTGGATCCTGAGTGTGGGAGAGGCAAGGCTTAGGATGGTGCGTAGAGCTGAGAAGGAAAGTGCCGAGAGCAGCGTGTGTGCTGCTGCTTTGAGGGGTGCAGTTGAAGTTGTAGGCAGCAAGAGCTTTCTCAGCTGGCCCTTTTGTGAGCTCTGCTTTTGCCAGATGACTTCCATCTTACCCTCTTACCATCTTAGCCTCTCATTTTTGCATATCCCAAACCCCCTTCCAAACATCCAGCAGCTGCTTGTAAAGAAGAAGTCCTAGAACAAAAAGCCAGTGCTGCCTTTCATAGCCCCTTTGCTGTCTATGAAGTAGAGGAAAGAAGCTAGTGAGACGCACTTTCTTTCTCAACTCCATAGAGCGCATCCTTCTCTCAAGGTGGCAGAGTCCTTGGCGGAAGTGAAGCATCTGCAGCTGCAGTTCAGACTGAGAGATGTGCCAGGACAGGAAACATTTGCTGACCTTCCCTGTTCCCTGTGCAACATGATTCTCGCATCCCAGTCACTTTCACATACCTTCGGTATCCCTGAGTCCAAGCAGCTAAAGCTCACAGAGACAGAAGTGTCAGGAAGGAAAACGTTGCAAAAGCACCCCCTTCTCTTATCAGCATATAAATTGTGCACAACAGGCTGCGGCACCGAACCTTCCTTCTCAGATAGACATGCCATCACACTTTTCACTCTTGCAGCTCGGTTGAAAAGCTCCAGCAGCTGCTCCCGCAATAGCAAAAGGTTCTAGAAGTGAAAGCCAGTTTGGGGCTGCACCTTCTCCTTGCCGCATGTAAGCCACACCAAACTCCCTGATGCACTCTGTCCTCCCCTTCTCAAAGGAGTAGACGGTGGCATCAGGACACACCTGTGTCCCAGCAGCTGGGTGCCCAGCCGGGAGCAGGAGCAGGGCTGGGGCTGCTCCCAAAGTTGCCCCGCCCCAATGCCAGAGCCGGACATATGCTGAGGGGGGGCTGGATCAGGCTTTATTGTCCAGCTGCATGCCAGGAGTGAGCACAAAATCTACCTGCATTCTCTGCAGCATGCCATCCTGGAGCAGAGCCATTGCCAAAGGAAGCCGTGAGCCCGTGCCAAGCCAGTGCCGGAGTGGGATCCTAGCAGCACCTGTGGAAGCCGGGAGAGAGGAGCCCACCTGGAGCAGGTTCGTGCAGGATTAATCATCCCGTGGCTTCCCACCAGGGTCCTGTTGCTTCCAAAAGGCCCCACAGTGTCACTGTGGCCCCTCGGTTCCACCAGGTTCCATAGCGTCACTGTGGTGCCCAGGGTTCCGTCAGCTTCGCCAGCATCCCCACGGTCTGCAGAGCTCCCCGAGCTTCTGTGGTGTCACAGTGGAGGCAGGGTTGCATCAGGTTCCATAGCATCAGCACGGTCTCCAGGGCTCCCAGAGGTTCTGTGGTGTCACAGTGGAGGCAGGGTTGCATCAGGTTCCATAGCATCACCACAGTCTCCAGGGCTCCCTGAGCTTCTGTGGTGTCACAGTGGAGGCAGGGTTGCATCAGGTTCCATAGCATCAGCACGGTCTCCAGGGCTCCCAGAGGTTCTGTGGTGTCACAGAGGAGGCAGGGTTGCATCAGGTTCCATAGCATCACCACGGTCTCCAGGGCTCCAAGAGCTTCTGTGGTGTCACAGAGGAGGCAGGGTTGCATCAGGTTCAATAGCATCAGCACGGTCTCCAGGGCTCCCCTGAGCTTCTGTGGTGGTGTCACAGAGGAGCCAGGCTTCCTTGTAGTTCCCCAGCATCACAAAGGCTCTCCTGGGAGCCACGGGTCACAAAGCACCGTGGGCTCTGTGCAGCCCCGCTGTGTCACAATGGCCGCTGGCTTCCACGAGCCCCCGCAGTGTCCCAGTGGGCCCCGTGGCTTTAGGAGTGGGTGGCTGGGAGTTGGTGCCAGCGGCTGGGGGAGCAGCAGCAGGGACTGTGTGTGGACAGTGCCATGGCCACTTGTGTGGCCACTGGTGTCTCTGTGCCAGGCACAGCCGTGGTGTGTAACACCGGCTCTGGGTCCTTTGGCTGTGCAGGTGGCAGTCACGGCCTGGAGCAGGGCTGCTCCCGGGGGACAGCCTGGGGCAGGAGGCTGCTGGAGATTCATTCCCCACACTCCTTGTCATGAGGTGCTCAGAGTGATTGGAAAGGCTGTTGGCAGCAGGCAGTTCTCTGGGTTCAAGCTGTGGAGCTGTCAGCGGGAATGCAAAGGCCAAGCTGGTGAGCCTTTTGTCCTGGTGCCTTTAGTGTGTGAGCAGTCCCTGGTGCCGTTGTCTTTGGATCCTGAGTGTGGGAGAGGCAAGGCTTAGGATGGTGCGTAGAGCTGAGAAGGAAAGTGCCGAGAGCAGCGTGTGTGCTGCTGCTTTGAGGGGTGCAGTTGAAGTTGTAGGCAGCAAGAGCTTTCTCAGCTGGCCCTTTTGTGAGCTCTGCTTTTGCCAGATGACTTCCATCTTACCCTCTTACCATCTTAGCCTCTCATTTTTGCATATCCCAAACCCCCTTCCAAACATCCAGCAGCTGCTTGTAAAGAAGAAGTCCTAGAACAAAAAGCCAGTGCTGCCTTTCATAGCCCCTTTGCTGTCTATGAAGTAGAGGAAAGAAGCTAGTGAGACGCACTTTCTTTCTCAACTCCATAGAGCGCATCCTTCTCTCAAGGTGGCAGAGTCCTTGGCAGAAGTGAAGCATCTGCAGCTGCAGTTCAGACTGAGAGATGTGCCAGGACAGGAAACATTTGCTGACCTTCCCTGTTCCCTGTGCAACATGATTCTCGCATCCCAGTCACTTTCACATACCTTCGGTATCCCTGAGTCCAAGCAGCTAAAGCTCACAGAGACAGAAGTGTCAGGAAGGAAAACGTTCCAAAAGCACCCCCTTCTCTTATCAGCATATAAATTGTGCACAACAGGCTGCGGCACCGAACCTTCCTTCTCAGATAGACATGCCATCACACTTTTCACTCTTGCAGCTCGGTTGAAAAGCTCCAGCAGCTGCTCCCGCAATAGCAAAAGGTTCTAGAAGTGAAAGCCAGTTTGGGGCTGCACCTTCTCCTTGCCGCATGTAAGCCACACCAAACTCCCTGATGCACTCTGTCCTCCCCTTCTCAAAGGAGTAGACGGTGGCATCAGGACACACCTGTGTCCCAGCAGCTGGGTGCCCAGCCGGGAGCAGGAGCAGGGCTGGGGCTGCTCCCAAAGTTGCCCCGCCCCAATGCCAGAGCCGGACATATGCTGAGGGGGGGCTGGATCAGGCTTTATTGTCCAGCTGCATGCCAGGAGTGAGCACAAAATCTACCTGCATTCTCTGCAGCATGCCATCCTGGAGCAGAGCCATTGCCAAAGGAAGCCGTCAGCCCGTGCCAAGCCAGTGCCGGAGTGGGATCCTAGCAGCACCTGTGGAAGCCGGGAGAGAGGAGCCCACCTGGAGCAGGTTCGTGCAGGATTAATCATCCCGTGGCTTCCCACCAGGGTCCTGTTGCTTCCAAAAGGCCCCACAGTGTCACTGTGGCCCCTCGGTTCCACCAGGTTCCATAGCGTCACTGTGGTGCCCAGGGTTCCGTCAGCTTCGCCAGCATCCCCACGGTCTGCAGAGCTCCCCGAGCTTCTGTGGTGTCACAGTGGAGGCAGGGTTGCATCAGGTTCCATAGCATCAGCACGGTCTCCAGGGCTCCCAGAGGTTCTGTGGTGTCACAGTGGAGGCAGGGTTGCATCAGGTTCCATAGCATCACCACAGTCTCCAGGGCTCCCTGAGCTTCTGTGGTGTCACAGTGGAGGCAGGGTTGCATCAGGTTCCATAGCATCACCACGGTCTCCAGGGCTCCCAGAGGTTCTGTGGTGTCACAGAGGAGGCAGGGTTGCATCAGGTTCCATAGCATCACCACGGTCTCCAGGGCTCCAAGAGCTTCTGTGGTGTCACAGAGGAGGCAGGGTTGCATCAGGTTCAATAGCATCAGCACGGTCTCCAGGGCTCCCCTGAGCTTCTGTGGTGTCACAGAGGAGGCAGGGTTGCATCAGGTTCCATAGCATCACCACGGTCTCCAGGGCTCCAAGAGCTTCTGTGGTGTCACAGAGGAGGCAGGGTTGCATCAGGTTCAATAGCATCAGCACGGTCTCCAGGGCTCCCCTGAGCTTCTGTGGTGGTGTCACAGAGGAGCCAGGCTTCCTTGTAGTTCCCCAGCATCACAAAGGCTCTCCTGGGAGCCACGGGTCACAAAGCACCGTGGGCTCTGTGCAGCCCCGCTGTGTCACAATGGCCGCTGGCTTCCACGAGCCCCCGCAGTGTCCCAGTGGGCCCCGTGGCTTTAGGAGTGGGTGGCTGGGAGTTGGTGCCAGTGGCTGGGGGAGCAGCAGCAGGGACTGTGTGTGGACAGTGCCATGGCCACTTGTGTGGCCACTGGTGTCTCTGTGCCAGGCACAGCCGTGGTGTGTAACACCGGCTCTGGGTCCTTTGGCTGTGCAGGTGGCAGTCACGGCCTGGAGCAGGGCTGCTCCCGGGGGACAGCCTGGGGCAGGAGGCTGCTGGAGATTCATTCCCCACACTCCTTGTCATGAGGTGCTCAGAGTGATGGGAAAGGCTGTTGGCAGCAGGCAGTTCTCTGGGTTCAAGCTGTGGAGCTGTCAGCGGGAATGCAAAGGCCAAGCTGGTGAGCCTTTTGTCCTGGTGCCTTTAGTGTGTGAGCAGTCCCTGGTGCCGTTGTCTTTGGATCCTGAGTGTGGGAGAGGCAAGGCTTAGGATGGTGCGTAGAGCTGAGAAGGAAAGTGCCGAGAGCAGCGTGTGTGCTGCTGCTTTGAGGGGTGCAGTTGAAGTTGTAGGCAGCAAGAGCTTTCTCAGCTGGCCCTTTTGTGAGCTCTGCTTTTGCCAGATGACTTCCATCTTACCCTCTTACCATCTTAGCCTCTCATTTTTGCATATCCCAAACCCCCTTCCAAACATCCAGCAGCTGCTTGTAAAGAAGAAGTCCTAGAACAAAAAGCCAGTGCTGCCTTTCATAGCCCCTTTGCTGTCTATGAAGTAGAGGAAAGAAGCTAGTGAGACGCACTTTCTTTCTCAACTCCATAGAGCGCATCCTTCTCTCAAGGTGGCAGAGTCCTTGGCGGAAGTGAAGCATCTGCAGCTGCAGTTCAGACTGAGAGATGTGCCAGGACAGGAAACATTTGCTGACCTTCCCTGTTCCCTGTGCAACATGATTCTCGCATCCCAGTCACTTTCACATACCTTCGGTATCCCTGAGTCCAAGCAGCTAAAGCTCACAGAGACAGAAGTGTCAGGAAGGAAAACGTTCCAAAAGCACCCCCTTCTCTTATCAGCATATAAATTGTGCACAACAGGCTGCGGCACCGAACCTTCCTTCTCAGATAGACATGCCATCACACTTTTCACTCTTGCAGCTCGGTTGAAAAGCTCCAGCAGCTGCTCCCGCAATAGCAAAAGGTTCTAGAAGTGAAAGCCAGTTTGGGGCTGCACCTTCTCCTTGCCGCATGTAAGCCACACCAAACTCCCTGATGCACTCTGTCCTCCCCTTCTCAAAGGAGTAGACGGTGGCATCAGGACACACCTGTGTCCCAGCAGCTGGGTGCCCAGCCGGGAGCAGTAGCAGGGCTGGGGCTGCTCCCAAAGTTGCCCCGCCCCAATGCCAGAGCCAGACATATGCTGAGGGGGGGCTGGATCAGGCTTTATTGTCCAGCTGCATGCCAGGAGTGAGCACAAAATCTACCTGCATTCTCTGCAGCATGCCATCCTGGAGCAGAGCCATTGCCAAAGGAAGCCGTGAGCCCGTGCCAAGCCAGTGCCGGAGTGGGATCCTAGCAGCACCTGTGGAAGCCGGGAGAGAGGAGCCCACCTGGAGCAGGTTCGTGCAGGATTAATCATCCCGTGGCTTCCCACCAGGGTCCTGTTGCTTCCAAAAGGCCCCACAGTGTCACTGTGGCCCCTCGGTTCCACCAGGTTCCATAGCGTCACTGTGGTGCCCAGGGTTCCGTCAGCTTCGCCAGCATCCCCACGGTCTGCAGAGCTCCCCGAGCTTCTGTGGTGTCACAGTGGAGGCAGGGTTGCATCAGGTTCCATAGCATCAGCACGGTCTCCAGGGCTCCCAGAGGTTCTGTGGTGTCACAGTGGAGGCAGGGTTGCATCAGGTTCCATAGCATCACCACAGTCTCCAGGGCTCCCTGAGCTTCTGTGGTGTCACAGTGGAGGCAGGGTTGCATCAGGTTCCATAGCATCAGCACGGTCTCCAGGGCTCCCAGAGGTTCTGTGGTGTCACAGAGGAGGCAGGGTTGCATCAGGTTCCATAGCATCAGCACGGTCTCCAGGGCTCCAAGAGCTTCTGTGGTGTCACAGAGGAGGCAGGGTTGCATCAGGTTCAATAGCATCAGCACGGTCTCCAGGGCTCCCCTGAGCTTCTGTGGTGGTGTCACAGAGGAGCCAGGCTTCCTTGTAGTTCCCCAGCATCACAAAGGCTCTCCTGGGAGCCACGGGTCACAAAGCACCGTGGGCTCTGTGCAGCCCCGCTGTGTCACAATGGCCGCTGGCTTCCACGAGCCCCCGCAGTGTCCCAGTGGGCCCCGTGGCTTTAGGAGTGGGTGGCTGGGAGTTGGTGCCAGCGGCTGGGGGAGCAGCAGCAGGGACTGTGTGTGGACAGTGCCATGGCCACTTGTGTGGCCACTGGTGTCTCTGTGCCAGGCACAGCCGTGGTGTGTAACACCGGCTCTGGGTCCTTTGGCTGTGCAGGTGGCAGTCACGGCCTGGAGCAGGGCTGCTCCCGGGGGACAGCCTGGGGCAGGAGGCTGCTGGAGATTCATTCCCCACACTCCTTGTCATGAGGTGCTCAGAGTGATTGGAAAGGCTGTTGGCAGCAGGCAGTTCTCTGGGTTCAAGCTGTGGAGCTGTCAGCGGGAATGCAAAGGCCAAGCTGGTGAGCCTTTTGTCCTGGTGCCTTTAGTGTGTGAGCAGTCCCTGGTGCCGTTGTCTTTGGATCCTGAGTGTGGGAGAGGCAAGGCTTAGGATGGTGCGTAGAGCTGAGAAGGAAAGTGCCGAGAGCAGCGTGTGTGCTGCTGCTTTGAGGGGTGCAGTTGAAGTTGTAGGCAGCAAGAGCTTTCTCAGCTGGCCCTTTTGTGAGCTCTGCTTTTGCCAGATGACTTCCATCTTACCCTCTTACCATCTTAGCCTCTCATTTTTGCATATCCCAAACCCCCTTCCAAACATCCAGCAGCTGCTTGTAAAGAAGAAGTCCTAGAACAAAAAGCCAGTGCTGCCTTTCATAGCCCCTTTGCTGTCTATGAAGTAGAGGAAAGAAGCTAGTGAGACGCACTTTCTTTCTCAACTCCATAGAGCGCATCCTTCTCTCAAGGTGGCAGAGTCCTTGGCAGAAGTGAAGCATCTGCAGCTGCAGTTCAGACTGAGAGATGTGCCAGGACAGGAAACATTTGCTGACCTTCCCTGTTCCCTGTGCAACATGATTCTCGCATCCCAGTCACTTTCACACACCTTCGGTACCCCTGAGTCCAAGCAGCTAAAGCTCACAGAGACAGAAGTGTCAGGAAGGAAAACGTTGCAAAAGCACCCCCTTCTCTTATCAGCATATAAATTGTGCACAACAGGCTGCGGCACCGAACCTTCCTTCTCAGATAGACATGCCATCACACTTTTCACTCTTGCAGCTCGGTTGAAAAGCTCCAGCAGCTGCTCCCGCAATAGCAAAAGGTTCTAGAAGTGAAAGCCAGTTTGGGGCTGCACCTTCTCCTTGCCGCATGTAAGCCACACCAAACTCCCTGATGCACTCTGTCCTCCCCTTCTCAAAGGAGTAGACGGTGGCATCAGGACACACCTGTGTCCCAGCAGCTGGGTGCCCAGCCGGGAGCAGGAGCAGGGCTGGGGCTGCTCCCAAAGTTGCCCCGCCCCAATGCCAGAGCCGGACATATGCTGAGGGGGGGCTGGATCAGGCTTTATTGTCCAGCTGCATGCCAGGAGTGAGCACAAAATCTACCTGCATTCTCTGCAGCATGCCATCCTGGAGCAGAGCCATTGCCAAAGGAAGCCGTCAGCCCGTGCCAAGCCAGTGCCGGAGTGGGATCCTAGCAGCACCTGTGGAAGCCGGGAGAGAGGAGCCCACCTGGAGCAGGTTCGTGCAGGATTAATCATCCCGTGGCTTCCCACCAGGGTCCTGTTGCTTCCAAAAGGCCCCACAGTGTCACTGTGGCCCCTCGGTTCCACCAGGTTCCATAGCGTCACTGTGGTGCCCAGGGTTCCGTCAGCTTCGCCAGCATCCCCACGGTCTGCAGAGCTCCCCGAGCTTCTGTGGTGTCACAGTGGAGGCAGGGTTGCATCAGGTTCCATAGCATCAGCACGGTCTCCAGGGCTCCCAGAGGTTCTGTGGTGTCACAGTGGAGGCAGGGTTGCATCAGGTTCCATAGCATCACCACAGTCTCCAGGGCTCCCTGAGCTTCTGTGGTGTCACAGTGGAGGCAGGGTTGCATCAGGTTCCATAGCATCACCACGGTCTCCAGGGCTCCCAGAGGTTCTGTGGTGTCACAGAGGAGGCAGGGTTGCATCAGGTTCCATAGCATCACCACGGTCTCCAGGGCTCCAAGAGCTTCTGTGGTGTCACAGAGGAGGCAGGGTTGCATCAGGTTCAATAGCATCAGCACGGTCTCCAGGGCTCCCCTGAGCTTCTGTGGTGTCACAGAGGAGGCAGGGTTGCATCAGGTTCCATAGCATCACCACGGTCTCCAGGGCTCCAAGAGCTTCTGTGGTGTCACAGAGGAGGCAGGGTTGCATCAGGTTCAATAGCATCAGCACGGTCTCCAGGGCTCCCCTGAGCTTCTGTGGTGGTGTCACAGAGGAGCCAGGCTTCCTTGTAGTTCCCCAGCATCACAAAGGCTCTCCTGGGAGCCACGGGTCACAAAGCACCGTGGGCTCTGTGCAGCCCCGCTGTGTCACAATGGCCGCTGGCTTCCACGAGCCCCCGCAGTGTCCCAGTGGGCCCCGTGGCTTTAGGAGTGGGTGGCTGGGAGTTGGTGCCAGCGGCTGGGGGAGCAGCAGCAGGGACTGTGTGTGGACAGTGCCATGGCCACTTGTGTGGCCACTGGTGTCTCTGTGCCAGGCACAGCCGTGGTGTGTAACACCGGCTCTGGGTCCTTTGGCTGTGCAGGTGGCAGTCACGGCCTGGAGCAGGGCTGCTCCCGGGGGACAGCCTGGGGCAGGAGGCTGCTGGAGATTCATTCCCCACACTCCTTGTCATGAGGTGCTCAGAGTGATGGGAAAGGCTGTTGGCAGCAGGCAGTTCTCTGGGTTCAAGCTGTGGAGCTGTCAGCGGGAATGCAAAGGCCAAGCTGGTGAGCCTTTTGTCCTGGTGCCTTTAGTGTGTGAGCAGTCCCTGGTGCCGTTGTCTTTGGATCCTGAGTGTGGGAGAGGCAAGGCTTAGGATGGTGCGTAGAGCTGAGAAGGAAAGTGCCGAGAGCAGCGTGTGTGCTGCTGCTTTGAGGGGTGCAGTTGAAGTTGTAGGCAGCAAGAGCTTTCTCAGCTGGCCCTTTTGTGAGCTCTGCTTTTGCCAGATGACTTCCATCTTACCCTCTTACCATCTTAGCCTCTCATTTTTGCATATCCCAAACCCCCTTCCAAACATCCAGCAGCTGCTTGTAAAGAAGAAGTCCTAGAACAAAAAGCCAGTGCTGCCTTTCATAGCCCCTTTGCTGTCTATGAAGTAGAGGAAAGAAGCTAGTGAGACGCACTTTCTTTCTCAACTCCATAGAGCGCATCCTTCTCTCAAGGTGGCAGAGTCCTTGGCGGAAGTGAAGCATCTGCAGCTGCAGTTCAGACTGAGAGATGTGCCAGGACAGGAAACATTTGCTGACCTTCCCTGTTCCCTGTGCAACATGATTCTCGCATCCCAGTCACTTTCACATACCTTCGGTATCCCTGAGTCCAAGCAGCTAAAGCTCACAGAGACAGAAGTGTCAGGAAGGAAAACGTTCCAAAAGCACCCCCTTCTCTTATCAGCATATAAATTGTGCACAACAGGCTGCGGCACCGAACCTTCCTTCTCAGATAGACATGCCATCACACTTTTCACTCTTGCAGCTCGGTTGAAAAGCTCCAGCAGCTGCTCCCGCAATAGCAAAAGGTTCTAGAAGTGAAAGCCAGTTTGGGGCTGCACCTTCTCCTTGCCGCATGTAAGCCACACCAAACTCCCTGATGCACTCTGTCCTCCCCTTCTCAAAGGAGTAGACGGTGGCATCAGGACACACCTGTGTCCCAGCAGCTGGGTGCCCAGCCGGGAGCAGGAGCAGGGCTGGGGCTGCTCCCAAAGTTGCCCCGCCCCAATGCCAGAGCCGGACATATGCTGAGGGGGGGCTGGATCAGGCTTTATTGTCCAGCTGCATGCCAGGAGTGAGCACAAAATCTACCTGCATTCTCTGCAGCATGCCATCCTGGAGCAGAGCCATTGCCAAAGGAAGCCGTGAGCCCGTGCCAAGCCAGTGCCGGAGTGGGATCCTAGCAGCACCTGTGGAAGCCGGGAGAGAGGAGCCCACCTGGAGCAGGTTCGTGCAGGATTAATCATCCCGTGGCTTCCCACCAGGGTCCTGTTGCTTCCAAAAGGCCCCACAGTGTCACTGTGGCCCCTCGGTTCCACCAGGTTCCATAGCGTCACTGTGGTGCCCAGGGTTCCGTCAGCTTCGCCAGCATCCCCACGGTCTGCAGAGCTCCCCGAGCTTCTGTGGTGTCACAGTGGAGGCAGGGTTGCATCAGGTTCCATAGCATCAGCACGGTCTCCAGGGCTCCCAGAGGTTCTGTGGTGTCACAGTGGAGGCAGGGTTGCATCAGGTTCCATAGCATCACCACAGTCTCCAGGGCTCCCTGAGCTTCTGTGGTGTCACAGTGGAGGCAGGGTTGCATCAGGTTCCATAGCATCAGCACGGTCTCCAGGGCTCCCAGAGGTTCTGTGGTGTCACAGAGGAGGCAGGGTTGCATCAGGTTCCATAGCATCACCACGGTCTCCAGGGCTCCAAGAGCTTCTGTGGTGTCACAGAGGAGGCAGGGTTGCATCAGGTTCCATAGCATCACCACGGTCTCCAGGGCTCCCCTGAGCTTCTGTGGTGGTGTCACAGAGGAGCCAGGCTTCCTTGTAGTTCCCCAGCATCACAAAGGCTCTCCTGGGAGCCACGGGTCACAAAGCACCGTGGGCTCTGTGCAGCCCCGCTGTGTCACAATGGCCGCTGGCTTCCACGAGCCCCCGCAGTGTCCCAGTGGGCCCCGTGGCTTTAGGAGTGGGTGGCTGGGAGTTGGTGCCAGCGGCTGGGGGAGCAGCAGCAGGGACTGTGTGTGGACAGTGCCATGGCCACTTGTGTGGCCACTGGTGTCTCTGTGCCAGGCACAGCCGTGGTGTGTAACACCGGCTCTGGGTCCTTTGGCTGTGCAGGTGGCAGTCACGGCCTGGAGCAGGGCTGCTCCCGGGGGACAGCCTGGGGCAGGAGGCTGCTGGAGATTCATTCCCCACACTCCTTGTCATGAGGTGCTCAGAGTGATTGGAAAGGCTGTTGGCAGCAGGCAGTTCTCTGGGTTCAAGCTGTGGAGCTGTCAGCGGGAATGCAAAGGCCAAGCTGGTGAGCCTTTTGTCCTGGTGCCTTTAGTGTGTGAGCAGTCCCTGGTGCCATTGTCTTTGGATCCTGAGTGTGGGAGAGGCAAGGCTTAGGATGGTGCGTAGAGCTGAGAAGGAAAGTGCCGAGAGCAGCGTGTGTGCTGCTGCTTTGAGGGGTGCAGTTGAAGTTGTAGGCAGCAAGAGCTTTCTCAGCTGGCCCTTTTGTGAGCTCTGCTTTTGCCAGATGACTTCCATCTTACCCTCTTACCATCTTAGCCTCTCATTTTTGCATATCCCAAACCCCCTTCCAAACATCCAGCAGCTGCTTGTAAAGAAGAAGTCCTAGAACAAAAAGCCAGTGCTGCCTTTCATAGCCCCTTTGCTGTCTATGAAGTAGAGGAAAGAAGCTAGTGAGACGCACTTTCTTTCTCAACTCCATAGAGCGCATCCTTCTCTCAAGGTGGCAGAGTCCTTGGCGGAAGTGAAGCATCTGCAGCTGCAGTTCAGACTGAGAGATGTGCCAGGACAGGAAACATTTGCTGACCTTCCCTGTTCCCTGTGCAACATGATTCTCGCATCCCAGTCACTTTCACATACCTTCGGTATCCCTGAGTCCAAGCAGCTAAAGCTCACAGAGACAGAAGTGTCAGGAAGGAAAACGTTCCAAAAGCACCCCCTTCTCTTATCAGCATATAAATTGTGCACAACAGGCTGCGGCACCGAACCTTCCTTCTCAGATAGACATGCCATCACACTTTTCACTCTTGCAGCTCGGTTGAAAAGCTCCAGCAGCTGCTCCCGCAATAGCAAAAGGTTCTAGAAGTGAAAGCCAGTTTGGGGCTGCACCTTCTCCTTGCCGCATGTAAGCCACACCAAACTCCCTGATGCACTCTGTCCTCCCCTTCTCAAAGGAGTAGACGGTGGCATCAGGACACACCTGTGTCCCAGCAGCTGGGTGCCCAGCCGGGAGCAGGAGCAGGGCTGGGGCTGCTCCCAAAGTTGCCCCGCCCCAATGCCAGAGCCGGACATATGCTGAGGGGGGGCTGGATCAGGCTTTATTGTCCAGCTGCATGCCAGGAGTGAGCACAAAATCTACCTGCATTCTCTGCAGCATGCCATCCTGGAGCAGAGCCATTGCCAAAGGAAGCCGTGAGCCCGTGCCAAGCCAGTGCCGGAGTGGGATCCTAGCAGCACCTGTGGAAGCCGGGAGAGAGGAGCCCACCTGGAGCAGGTTCGTGCAGGATTAATCATCCCGTGGCTTCCCACCAGGGTCCTGTTGCTTCCAAAAGGCCCCACAGTGTCACTGTGGCCCCTCGGTTCCACCAGGTTCCATAGCGTCACTGTGGTGCCCAGGGTTCCGTCAGCTTCGCCAGCATCCCCACGGTCTGCAGAGCTCCCCGAGCTTCTGTGGTGTCACAGTGGAGGCAGGGTTGCATCAGGTTCCATAGCATCAGCACGGTCTCCAGGGCTCCCAGAGGTTCTGTGGTGTCACAGTGGAGGCAGGGTTGCATCAGGTTCCATAGCATCACCACAGTCTCCAGGGCTCCCTGAGCTTCTGTGGTGTCACAGTGGAGGCAGGGTTGCATCAGGTTCCATAGCATCAGCACGGTCTCCAGGGCTCCCAGAGGTTCTGTGGTGTCACAGAGGAGGCAGGGTTGCATCAGGTTCCATAGCATCACCACGGTCTCCAGGGCTCCAAGAGCTTCTGTGGTGTCACAGAGGAGGCAGGGTTGCATCAGGTTCCATAGCATCACCACGGTCTCCAGGGCTCCCCTGAGCTTCTGTGGTGGTGTCACAGAGGAGCCAGGCTTCCTTGTAGTTCCCCAGCATCACAAAGGCTCTCCTGGGAGCCACGGGTCACAAAGCACCGTGGGCTCTGTGCAGCCCCGCTGTGTCACAATGGCCGCTGGCTTCCACGAGCCCCCGCAGTGTCCCAGTGGGCCCCGTGGCTTTAGGAGTGGGTGGCTGGGAGTTGGTGCCAGCGGCTGGGGGAGCAGCAGCAGGGACTGTGTGTGGACAGTGCCATGGCCACTTGTGTGGCCACTGGTGTCTCTGTGCCAGGCACAGCCGTGGTGTGTAACACCGGCTCTGGGTCCTTTGGCTGTGCAGGTGGCAGTCACGGCCTGGAGCAGGGCTGCTCCCGGGGGACAGCCTGGGGCAGGAGGCTGCTGGAGATTCATTCCCCACACTCCTTGTCATGAGGTGCTCAGAGTGATTGGAAAGGCTGTTGGCAGCAGGCAGTTCTCTGGGTTCAAGCTGTGGAGCTGTCAGCGGGAATGCAAAGGCCAAGCTGGTGAGCCTTTTGTCCTGGTGCCTTTAGTGTGTGAGCAGTCCCTGGTGCCATTGTCTTTGGATCCTGAGTGTGGGAGAGGCAAGGCTTAGGATGGTGCGTAGAGCTGAGAAGGAAAGTGCCGAGAGCAGCGTGTGTGCTGCTGCTTTGAGGGGTGCAGTTGAAGTTGTAGGCAGCAAGAGCTTTCTCAGCTGGCCCTTTTGTGAGCTCTGCTTTTGCCAGATGACTTCCATCTTACCCTCTTACCATCTTAGCCTCTCATTTTTGCATATCCCAAACCCCCTTCCAAACATCCAGCAGCTGCTTGTAAAGAAGAAGTCCTAGAACAAAAAGCCAGTGCTGCCTTTCATAGCCCCTTTGCTGTCTATGAAGTAGAGGAAAGAAGCTAGTGAGACGCACTTTCTTTCTCAACTCCATAGAGCGCATCCTTCTCTCAAGGTGGCAGAGTCCTTGGCGGAAGTGAAGCATCTGCAGCTGCAGTTCAGACTGAGAGATGTGCCAGGACAGGAAACATTTGCTGACCTTCCCTGTTCCCTGTGCAACATGATTCTCGCATCCCAGTCACTTTCACATACCTTCGGTATCCCTGAGTCCAAGCAGCTAAAGCTCACAGAGACAGAAGTGTCAGGAAGGAAAACGTTCCAAAAGCACCCCCTTCTCTTATCAGCATATAAATTGTGCACAACAGGCTGCGGCACCGAACCTTCCTTCTCAGATAGACATGCCATCACACTTTTCACTCTTGCAGCTCGGTTGAAAAGCTCCAGCAGCTGCTCCCGCAATAGCAAAAGGTTCTAGAAGTGAAAGCCAGTTTGGGGCTGCACCTTCTCCTTGCCGCATGTAAGCCACACCAAACTCCCTGATGCACTCTGTCCTCCCCTTCTCAAAGGAGTAGACGGTGGCATCAGGACACACCTGTGTCCCAGCAGCTGGGTGCCCAGCCGGGAGCAGGAGCAGGGCTGGGGCTGCTCCCAAAGTTGCCCCGCCCCAATGCCAGAGCCGGACATATGCTGAGGGGGGGCTGGATCAGGCTTTATTGTCCAGCTGCATGCCAGGAGTGAGCACAAAATCTACCTGCATTCTCTGCAGCATGCCATCCTGGAGCAGAGCCATTGCCAAAGGAAGCCGTGAGCCCGTGCCAAGCCAGTGCCGGAGTGGGATCCTAGCAGCACCTGTGGAAGCCGGGAGAGAGGAGCCCACCTGGAGCAGGTTCGTGCAGGATTAATCATCCCGTGGCTTCCCACCAGGGTCCTGTTGCTTCCAAAAGGCCCCACAGTGTCACTGTGGCCCCTCGGTTCCACCAGGTTCCATAGCGTCACTGTGGTGCCCAGGGTTCCGTCAGCTTCGCCAGCATCCCCACGGTCTGCAGAGCTCCCCGAGCTTCTGTGGTGTCACAGTGGAGGCAGGGTTGCATCAGGTTCCATAGCATCAGCACGGTCTCCAGGGCTCCCAGAGGTTCTGTGGTGTCACAGTGGAGGCAGGGTTGCATCAGGTTCCATAGCATCACCACAGTCTCCAGGGCTCCCTGAGCTTCTGTGGTGTCACAGTGGAGGCAGGGTTGCATCAGGTTCCATAGCATCAGCACGGTCTCCAGGGCTCCCAGAGGTTCTGTGGTGTCACAGAGGAGGCAGGGTTGCATCAGGTTCCATAGCATCACCACGGTCTCCAGGGCTCCAAGAGCTTCTGTGGTGTCACAGAGGAGGCAGGGTTGCATCAGGTTCCATAGCATCACCACGGTCTCCAGGGCTCCCCTGAGCTTCTGTGGTGGTGTCACAGAGGAGCCAGGCTTCCTTGTAGTTCCCCAGCATCACAAAGGCTCTCCTGGGAGCCACGGGTCACAAAGCACCGTGGGCTCTGTGCAGCCCCGCTGTGTCACAATGGCCGCTGGCTTCCACGAGCCCCCGCAGTGTCCCAGTGGGCCCCGTGGCTTTAGGAGTGGGTGGCTGGGAGTTGGTGCCAGCGGCTGGGGGAGCAGCAGCAGGGACTGTGTGTGGACAGTGCCATGGCCACTTGTGTGGCCACTGGTGTCTCTGTGCCAGGCACAGCCGTGGTGTGTAACACCGGCTCTGGGTCCTTTGGCTGTGCAGGTGGCAGTCACGGCCTGGAGCAGGGCTGCTCCCGGGGGACAGCCTGGGGCAGGAGGCTGCTGGAGATTCATTCCCCACACTCCTTGTCATGAGGTGCTCAGAGTGATTGGAAAGGCTGTTGGCAGCAGGCAGTTCTCTGGGTTCAAGCTGTGGAGCTGTCAGCGGGAATGCAAAGGCCAAGCTGGTGAGCCTTTTGTCCTGGTGCCTTTAGTGTGTGAGCAGTCCCTGGTGCCATTGTCTTTGGATCCTGAGTGTGGGAGAGGCAAGGCTTAGGATGGTGCGTAGAGCTGAGAAGGAAAGTGCCGAGAGCAGCGTGTGTGCTGCTGCTTTGAGGGGTGCAGTTGAAGTTGTAGGCAGCAAGAGCTTTCTCAGCTGGCCCTTTTGTGAGCTCTGCTTTTGCCAGATGACTTCCATCTTACCCTCTTACCATCTTAGCCTCTCATTTTTGCATATCCCAAACCCCCTTCCAAACATCCAGCAGCTGCTTGTAAAGAAGAAGTCCTAGAACAAAAAGCCAGTGCTGCCTTTCATAGCCCCTTTGCTGTCTATGAAGTAGAGGAAAGAAGCTAGTGAGACGCACTTTCTTTCTCAACTCCATAGAGCGCATCCTTCTCTCAAGGTGGCAGAGTCCTTGGCGGAAGTGAAGCATCTGCAGCTGCAGTTCAGACTGAGAGATGTGCCAGGACAGGAAACATTTGCTGACCTTCCCTGTTCCCTGTGCAACATGATTCTCGCATCCCAGTCACTTTCACATACCTTCGGTATCCCTGAGTCCAAGCAGCTAAAGCTCACAGAGACAGAAGTGTCAGGAAGGAAAACGTTCCAAAAGCACCCCCTTCTCTTATCAGCATATAAATTGTGCACAACAGGCTGCGGCACCGAACCTTCCTTCTCAGATAGACATGCCATCACACTTTTCACTCTTGCAGCTCGGTTGAAAAGCTCCAGCAGCTGCTCCCGCAATAGCAAAAGGTTCTAGAAGTGAAAGCCAGTTTGGGGCTGCACCTTCTCCTTGCCGCATGTAAGCCACACCAAACTCCCTGATGCACTCTGTCCTCCCCTTCTCAAAGGAGTAGACGGTGGCATCAGGACACACCTGTGTCCCAGCAGCTGGGTGCCCAGCCGGGAGCAGGAGCAGGGCTGGGGCTGCTCCCAAAGTTGCCCCGCCCCAATGCCAGAGCCGGACATATGCTGAGGGGGGGCTGGATCAGGCTTTATTGTCCAGCTGCATGCCAGGAGTGAGCACAAAATCTACCTGCATTCTCTGCAGCATGCCATCCTGGAGCAGAGCCATTGCCAAAGGAAGCCGTGAGCCCGTGCCAAGCCAGTGCCGGAGTGGGATCCTAGCAGCACCTGTGGAAGCCGGGAGAGAGGAGCCCACCTGGAGCAGGTTCGTGCAGGATTAATCATCCCGTGGCTTCCCACCAGGGTCCTGTTGCTTCCAAAAGGCCCCACAGTGTCACTGTGGCCCCTCGGTTCCACCAGGTTCCATAGCGTCACTGTGGTGCCCAGGGTTCCGTCAGCTTCGCCAGCATCCCCACGGTCTGCAGAGCTCCCCGAGCTTCTGTGGTGTCACAGTGGAGGCAGGGTTGCATCAGGTTCCATAGCATCAGCACGGTCTCCAGGGCTCCCAGAGGTTCTGTGGTGTCACAGTGGAGGCAGGGTTGCATCAGGTTCCATAGCATCACCACAGTCTCCAGGGCTCCCTGAGCTTCTGTGGTGTCACAGTGGAGGCAGGGTTGCATCAGGTTCCATAGCATCAGCACGGTCTCCAGGGCTCCCAGAGGTTCTGTGGTGTCACAGAGGAGGCAGGGTTGCATCAGGTTCCATAGCATCAGCACGGTCTCCAGGGCTCCCAGAGGTTCTGTGGTGTCACAGAGGAGGCAGGGTTGCATCAGGTTCCATAGCATCACCACGGTCTCCAGGGCTCCCCTGAGCTTCTGTGGTGGTGTCACAGAGGAGCCAGGCTTCCTTGTAGTTCCCCAGCATCACAAAGGCTCTCCTGGGAGCCACGGGTCACAAAGCACCGTGGGCTCTGTGCAGCCCCGCTGTGTCACAATGGCCGCTGGCTTCCACGAGCCCCCGCAGTGTCCCAGTGGGCCCCGTGGCTTTAGGAGTGGGTGGCTGGGAGTTGGTGCCAGCGGCTGGGGGAGCAGCAGCAGGGACTGTGTGTGGACAGTGCCATGGCCACTTGTGTGGCCACTGGTGTCTCTGTGCCAGGCACAGCCGTGGTGTGTAACACCGGCTCTGGGTCCTTTGGCTGTGCAGGTGGCAGTCACGGCCTGGAGCAGGGCTGCTCCCGGGGGACAGCCTGGGGCAGGAGGCTGCTGGAGATTCATTCCCCACACTCCTTGTCATGAGGTGCTCAGAGTGATTGGAAAGGCTGTTGGCAGCAGGCAGTTCTCTGGGTTCAAGCTGTGGAGCTGTCAGCGGGAATGCAAAGGCCAAGATGGTGAGCCTTTTGTCCTGGTGCCTTTAGTGTGTGAGCAGTCCCTGGTGCCATTGTCTTTGGATCCTGAGTGTGGGAGAGGCAAGGCTTAGGATGGTGCGTAGAGCTGAGAAGGAAAGTGCCGAGAGCAGCGTGTGTGCTGCTGCTTTGAGGGGTGCAGTTGAAGTTGTAGGCAGCAAGAGCTTTCTCAGCTGGCCCTTTTGTGAGCTCTGCTTTTGCCAGATGACTTCCATCTTACCCTCTTACCATCTTAGCCTCTCATTTTTGCATATCCCAAACCCCCTTCCAAACATCCAGCAGCTGCTTGTAAAGAAGAAGTCCTAGAACAAAAAGCCAGTGCTGCCTTTCATAGCCCCTTTGCTGTCTATGAAGTAGAGGAAAGAAGCTAGTGAGACGCACTTTCTTTCTCAACTCCATAGAGCGCATCCTTCTCTCAAGGTGGCAGAGTCCTTGGCGGAAGTGAAGCATCTGCAGCTGCAGTTCAGACTGAGAGATGTGCCAGGACAGGAAACATTTGCTGACCTTCCCTGTTCCCTGTGCAACATGATTCTCGCATCCCAGTCACTTTCACATACCTTCGGTATCCCTGAGTCCAAGCAGCTAAAGCTCACAGAGACAGAAGTGTCAGGAAGGAAAACGTTCCAAAAGCACCCCCTTCTCTTATCAGCATATAAATTGTGCACAACAGGCTGCGGCACCGAACCTTCCTTCTCAGATAGACATGCCATCACACTTTTCACTCTTGCAGCTCGGTTGAAAAGCTCCAGCAGCTGCTCCCGCAATAGCAAAAGGTTCTAGAAGTGAAAGCCAGTTTGGGGCTGCACCTTCTCCTTGCCGCATGTAAGCCACACCAAACTCCCTGATGCACTCTGTCCTCCCCTTCTCAAAGGAGTAGACGGTGGCATCAGGACACACCTGTGTCCCAGCAGCTGGGTGCCCAGCCGGGAGCAGGAGCAGGGCTGGGGCTGCTCCCAAAGTTGCCCCGCCCCAATGCCAGAGCCGGACATATGCTGAGGGGGGGCTGGATCAGGCTTTATTGTCCAGCTGCATGCCAGGAGTGAGCACAAAATCTACCTGCATTCTCTGCAGCATGCCATCCTGGAGCAGAGCCATTGCCAAAGGAAGCCGTGAGCCCGTGCCAAGCCAGTGCCGGAGTGGGATCCTAGCAGCACCTGTGGAAGCCGGGAGAGAGGAGCCCACCTGGAGCAGGTTCGTGCAGGATTAATCATCCCGTGGCTTCCCACCAGGGTCCTGTTGCTTCCAAAAGGCCCCACAGTGTCACTGTGGCCCCTCGGTTCCACCAGGTTCCATAGCGTCACTGTGGTGCCCAGGGTTCCGTCAGCTTCGCCAGCATCCCCACGGTCTGCAGAGCTCCCCGAGCTTCTGTGGTGTCACAGTGGAGGCAGGGTTGCATCAGGTTCCATAGCATCAGCACGGTCTCCAGGGCTCCCAGAGGTTCTGTGGTGTCACAGTGGAGGCAGGGTTGCATCAGGTTCCATAGCATCACCACAGTCTCCAGGGCTCCCTGAGCTTCTGTGGTGTCACAGTGGAGGCAGGGTTGCATCAGGTTCCATAGCATCACCACGGTCTCCAGGGCTCCCAGAGGTTCTGTGGTGTCACAGAGGAGGCAGGGTTGCATCAGGTTCCATAGCATCACCACAGTCTCCAGGGCTCCCTGAGCTTCTGTGGTGTCACAGAGGAGGCAGGGTTGCATCAGGTTCCATAGCATCAGCACGGTCTCCAGGGCTCCCCTGAGCTTCTGTGGTGTCACAGAGGAGGCAGGGTTGCATCAGGTTCCATAGCATCACCACGGTCTCCAGGGCTCCAAGAGCTTCTGTGGTGTCACAGAGGAGGCAGGGTTGCATCAGGTTCAATAGCATCAGCACGGTCTCCAGGGCTCCCCTGAGCTTCTGTGGTGGTGTCACAGAGGAGCCAGGCTTCCTTGTAGTTCCCCAGCATCACAAAGGCTCTCCTGGGAGCCACGGGTCACAAAGCACCGTGGGCTCTGTGCAGCCCCGCTGTGTCACAATGGCCGCTGGCTTCCACGAGCCCCCGCAGTGTCCCAGTGGGCCCCGTGGCTTTAGGAGTGGGTGGCTGGGAGTTGGTGCCAGCGGCTGGGGGAGCAGCAGCAGGGACTGTGTGTGGACAGTGCCATGGCCACTTGTGTGGCCACTGGTGTCTCTGTGCCAGGCACAGCCGTGGTGTGTAACACCGGCTCTGGGTCCTTTGGCTGTGCAGGTGGCAGTCACAGCCTGGAGCAGGGCTGCTCCCGGGGGACAGCCTGGGGCAGGAGGCTGCTGGAGATTCATTCCCCACACTCCTTGTCATGAGGTGCTCAGAGTGATTGGAAAGGCTGTTGGCAGCAGGCAGTTCTCTGGGTTCAAGCTGTGGAGCTGTCAGCGGGAATGCAAAGGCCAAGCTGGTGAGCCTTTTGTCCTGGTGCCTTTAGTGTGTGAGCAGTCCCTGGTGCCGTTGTCTTTGGATCCTGAGTGTGGGAGAGGCAAGGCTTAGGATGGTGCGTAGAGCTGAGAAGGAAAGTGCCGAGAGCAGCGTGTGTGCTGCTGCTTTGAGGGGTGCAGTTGAAGTTGTAGGCAGCAAGAGCTTTCTCAGCTGGCCCTTTTGTGAGCTCTGCTTTTGCCAGATGACTTCCATCTTACCCTCTTACCATCTTAGCCTCTCATTTTTGCATATCCCAAACCCCCTTCCAAACATCCAGCAGCTGCTTGTGAAGAAGAAGTCCTAGAACAAAAAGCCAGTGCTGCCTTTCATAGCCCCTTTGCTGTCTATGAAGTAGAGGAAAGAAGCTAGTGAGACGCACTTTCTTTCTCAACTCCATAGAGCGCATCCTTCTCTCAAGGTGGCAGAGTCCTTGGCGGAAGTGAAGCATCTGCAGCTGCAGTTCAGACTGAGAGATGTGCCAGGACAGGAAACATTTGCTGACCTTCCCTGTTCCCTGTGCAACATGATTCTCGCATCCCAGTCACTTTCACATACCTTCGGTATCCCTGAGTCCAAGCAGCTAAAGCTCACAGAGACAGAAGTGTCAGGAAGGAAAACGTTGCAAAAGCACCCCCTTCTCTTATCAGCATATAAATTGTGCACAACAGGCTGCGGCACCGAACCTTCCTTCTCAGATAGACATGCCATCACACTTTTCACTCTTGCAGCTCGGTTGAAAAGCTCCAGCAGCTGCTCCCGCAATAGCAAAAGGTTCTAGAAGTGAAAGCCAGTTTGGGGCTGCACCTTCTCCTTGCCGCATGTAAGCCACACCAAACTCCCTGATGCACTCTGTCCTCCCCTTCTCAAAGGAGTAGACGGTGGCATCAGGACACACCTGTGTCCCAGCAGCTGGGTGCCCAGCCGGGAGCAGGAGCAGGGCTGGGGCTGCTCCCAAAGTTGCCCCGCCCCAATGCCAGAGCCGGACATATGCTGAGGGGGGGCTGGATCAGGCTTTATTGTCCAGCTGCATGCCAGGAGTGAGCACAAAATCTACCTGCATTCTCTGCAGCATGCCATCCTGGAGCAGAGCCATTGCCAAAGGAAGCCGTGAGCCCGTGCCAAGCCAGTGCCGGAGTGGGATCCTAGCAGCACCTGTGGAAGCCGGGAGAGAGGAGCCCACCTGGAGCAGGTTCGTGCAGGATTAATCATCCCGTGGCTTCCCACCAGGGTCCTGTTGCTTCCAAAAGGCCCCACAGTGTCACTGTGGCCCCTCGGTTCCACCAGGTTCCATAGCGTCACTGTGGTGCCCAGGGTTCCGTCAGCTTCGCCAGCATCCCCACGGTCTGCAGAGCTCCCCGAGCTTCTGTGGTGTCACAGTGGAGGCAGGGTTGCATCAGGTTCCATAGCATCAGCACGGTCTCCAGGGCTCCCAGAGGTTCTGTGGTGTCACAGAGGAGGCAGGGTTGCATCAGGTTCCATAGCATCACCACGGTCTCCAGGGCTCCAAGAGCTTCTGTGGTGTCACAGAGGAGGCAGGGTTGCATCAGGTTCAATAGCATCAGCACGGTCTCCAGGGCTCCCCTGAGCTTCTGTGGTGGTGTCACAGAGGAGCCAGGCTTCCTTGTAGTTCCCCAGCATCACAAAGGCTCTCCTGGGAGCCACGGGTCACAAAGCACCGTGGGCTCTGTGCAGCCCCGCTGTGTCACAATGGCCGCTGGCTTCCACGAGCCCCCGCAGTGTCCCAGTGGGCCCCGTGGCTTTAGGAGTGGGTGGCTGGGAGTTGGTGCCAGCGGCTGGGGGAGCAGCAGCAGGGACTGTGTGTGGACAGTGCCATGGCCACTTGTGTGGCCACTGGTGTCTCTGTGCCAGGCACAGCCGTGGTGTGTAACACCGGCTCTGGGTCCTTTGGCTGTGCAGGTGGCAGTCACGGCCTGGAGCAGGGCTGCTCCCGGGGGACAGCCTGGGGCAGGAGGCTGCTGGAGATTCATTCCCCACACTCCTTGTCATGAGGTGCTCAGAGTGATTGGAAAGGCTGTTGGCAGCAGGCAGTTCTCTGGGTTCAAGCTGTGGAGCTGTCAGCGGGAATGCAAAGGCCAAGCTGGTGAGCCTTTTGTCCTGGTGCCTTTAGTGTGTGAGCAGTCCCTGGTGCCGTTGTCTTTGGATCCTGAGTGTGGGAGAGGCAAGGCTTAGGATGGTGCGTAGAGCTGAGAAGGAAAGTGCCGAGAGCAGCGTGTGTGCTGCTGCTTTGAGGGGTGCAGTTGAAGTTGTAGGCAGCAAGAGCTTTCTCAGCTGGCCCTTTTGTGAGCTCTGCTTTTGCCAGATGACTTCCATCTTACCCTCTTACCATCTTAGCCTCTCATTTTTGCATATCCCAAACCCCCTTCCAAACATCCAGCAGCTGCTTGTGAAGAAGAAGTCCTAGAACAAAAAGCCAGTGCTGCCTTTCATAGCCCCTTTGCTGTCTATGAAGTAGAGGAAAGAAGCTAGTGAGACGCACTTTCTTTCTCAACTCCATAGAGCGCATCCTTCTCTCAAGGTGGCAGAGTCCTTGGCGGAAGTGAAGCATCTGCAGCTGCAGTTCAGACTGAGAGATGTGCCAGGACAGGAAACATTTGCTGACCTTCCCTGTTCCCTGTGCAACATGATTCTCGCATCCCAGTCACTTTCACATACCTTCGGTATCCCTGAGTCCAAGCAGCTAAAGCTCACAGAGACAGAAGTGTCAGGAAGGAAAACGTTGCAAAAGCACCCCCTTCTCTTATCAGCATATAAATTGTGCACAACAGGCTGCGGCACCGAACCTTCCTTCTCAGATAGACATGCCATCACACTTTTCACTCTTGCAGCTCGGTTGAAAAGCTCCAGCAGCTGCTCCCGCAATAGCAAAAGGTTCTAGAAGTGAAAGCCAGTTTGGGGCTGCACCTTCTCCTTGCCGCATGTAAGCCACACCAAACTCCCTGATGCACTCTGTCCTCCCCTTCTCAAAGGAGTAGACGGTGGCATCAGGACACACCTGTGTCCCAGCAGCTGGGTGCCCAGCCGGGAGCAGGAGCAGGGCTGGGGCTGCTCCCAAAGTTGCCCCGCCCCAATGCCAGAGCCGGACATATGCTGAGGGGGGGCTGGATCAGGCTTTATTGTCCAGCTGCATGCCAGGAGTGAGCACAAAATCTACCTGCATTCTCTGCAGCATGCCATCCTGGAGCAGAGCCATTGCCAAAGGAAGCCGTGAGCCCGTGCCAAGCCAGTGCCGGAGTGGGATCCTAGCAGCACCTGTGGAAGCCGGGAGAGAGGAGCCCACCTGGAGCAGGTTCGTGCAGGATTAATCATCCCGTGGCTTCCCACCAGGGTCCTGTTGCTTCCAAAAGGCCCCACAGTGTCACTGTGGCCCCTCGGTTCCACCAGGTTCCATAGCGTCACTGTGGTGCCCAGGGTTCCGTCAGCTTCGCCAGCATCCCCACGGTCTGCAGAGCTCCCCGAGCTTCTGTGGTGTCACAGTGGAGGCAGGGTTGCATCAGGTTCCATAGCATCAGCACGGTCTCCAGGGCTCCCAGAGGTTCTGTGGTGTCACAGTGGAGGCAGGGTTGCATCAGGTTCCATAGCATCACCACAGTCTCCAGGGCTCCCTGAGCTTCTGTGGTGTCACAGTGGAGGCAGGGTTGCATCAGGTTCCATAGCATCAGCACGGTCTCCAGGGCTCCCAGAGGTTCTGTGGTGTCACAGAGGAGGCAGGGTTGCATCAGGTTCCATAGCATCAGCACGGTCTCCAGGGCTCCAAGAGCTTCTGTGGTGTCACAGAGGAGGCAGGGTTGCATCAGGTTCAATAGCATCAGCACGGTCTCCAGGGCTCCCCTGAGCTTCTGTGGTGGTGTCACAGAGGAGCCAGGCTTCCTTGTAGTTCCCCAGCATCACAAAGGCTCTCCTGGGAGCCACGGGTCACAAAGCACCGTGGGCTCTGTGCAGCCCCGCTGTGTCACAATGGCCGCTGGCTTCCACGAGCCCCCGCAGTGTCCCAGTGGGCCCCGTGGCTTTAGGAGTGGGTGGCTGGGAGTTGGTGCCAGCGGCTGGGGGAGCAGCAGCAGGGACTGTGTGTGGACAGTGCCATGGCCACTTGTGTGGCCACTGGTGTCTCTGTGCCAGGCACAGCCGTGGTGTGTAACACCGGCTCTGGGTCCTTTGGCTGTGCAGGTGGCAGTCACGGCCTGGAGCAGGGCTGCTCCCGGGGGACAGCCTGGGGCAGGAGGCTGCTGGAGATTCATTCCCCACACTCCTTGTCATGAGGTGCTCAGAGTGATTGGAAAGGCTGTTGGCAGCAGGCAGTTCTCTGGGTTCAAGCTGTGGAGCTGTCAGCGGGAATGCAAAGGCCAAGCTGGTGAGCCTTTTGTCCTGGTGCCTTTAGTGTGTGAGCAGTCCCTGGTGCCGTTGTCTTTGGATCCTGAGTGTGGGAGAGGCAAGGCTTAGGATGGTGCGTAGAGCTGAGAAGGAAAGTGCCGAGAGCAGCGTGTGTGCTGCTGCTTTGAGGGGTGCAGTTGAAGTTGTAGGCAGCAAGAGCTTTCTCAGCTGGCCCTTTTGTGAGCTCTGCTTTTGCCAGATGACTTCCATCTTACCCTCTTACCATCTTAGCCTCTCATTTTTGCATATCCCAAACCCCCTTCCAAACATCCAGCAGCTGCTTGTAAAGAAGAAGTCCTAGAACAAAAAGCCAGTGCTGCCTTTCATAGCCCCTTTGCTGTCTATGAAGTAGAGGAAAGAAGCTAGTGAGACGCACTTTCTTTCTCAACTCCATAGAGCGCATCCTTCTCTCAAGGTGGCAGAGTCCTTGGCGGAAGTGAAGCATCTGCAGCTGCAGTTCAGACTGAGAGATGTGCCAGGACAGGAAACATTTGCTGACCTTCCCTGTTCCCTGTGCAACATGATTCTCGCATCCCAGTCACTTTCACATACCTTCGGTATCCCTGAGTCCAAGCAGCTAAAGCTCACAGAGACAGAAGTGTCAGGAAGGAAAACGTTCCAAAAGCACCCCCTTCTCTTATCAGCATATAAATTGTGCACAACAGGCTGCAGCACCGAACCTTCCTTCTCAGATAGACATGCCATCACACTTTTCACTCTTGCAGCTCGGTTGAAAAGCTCCAGCAGCTGCTCCCGCAATAGCAAAAGGTTCTAGAAGTGAAAGCCAGTTTGGGGCTGCACCTTCTCCTTGCCGCATGTAAGCCACACCAAACTCCCTGATGCACTCTGTCCTCCCCTTCTCAAAGGAGTAGACGGTGGCATCAGGACACACCTGTGTCCCAGCAGCTGGGTGCCCAGCCGGGAGCAGGAGCAGGGCTGGGGCTGCTCCCAAAGTTGCCCCGCCCCAATGCCAGAGCCGGACATATGCTGAGGGGGGGCTGGATCAGGCTTTATTGTCCAGCTGCATGCCAGGAGTGAGCACAAAATCTACCTGCATTCTCTGCAGCATGCCATCCTGGAGCAGAGCCATTGCCAAAGGAAGCCGTGAGCCCGTGCCAAGCCAGTGCCGGAGTGGGATCCTAGCAGCACCTGTGGAAGCCGGGAGAGAGGAGCCCACCTGGAGCAGGTTCGTGCAGGATTAATCATCCCGTGGCTTCCCACCAGGGTCCTGTTGCTTCCAAAAGGCCCCACAGTGTCACTGTGGCCCCTCGGTTCCACCAGGTTCCATAGCGTCACTGTGGTGCCCAGGGTTCCGTCAGCTTCGCCAGCATCCCCACGGTCTGCAGAGCTCCCCGAGCTTCTGTGGTGTCACAGTGGAGGCAGGGTTGCATCAGGTTCCATAGCATCAGCACGGTCTCCAGGGCTCCCAGAGGTTCTGTGGTGTCACAGTGGAGGCAGGGTTGCATCAGGTTCCATAGCATCACCACAGTCTCCAGGGCTCCCTGAGCTTCTGTGGTGTCACAGTGGAGGCAGGGTTGCATCAGGTTCCATAGCATCACCACGGTCTCCAGGGCTCCCAGAGGTTCTGTGGTGTCACAGAGGAGGCAGGGTTGCATCAGGTTCCATAGCATCACCACAGTCTCCAGGGCTCCCTGAGCTTCTGTGGTGTCACAGAGGAGGCAGGGTTGCATCAGGTTCCATAGCATCAGCACGGTCTCCAGGGCTCCCCTGAGCTTCTGTGGTGTCACAGAGGAGGCAGGGTTGCATCAGGTTCCATAGCATCACCACGGTCTCCAGGGCTCCAAGAGCTTCTGTGGTGTCACAGAGGAGGCAGGGTTGCATCAGGTTCAATAGCATCAGCACGGTCTCCAGGGCTCCCCTGAGCTTCTGTGGTGGTGTCACAGAGGAGCCAGGCTTCCTTGTAGTTCCCCAGCATCACAAAGGCTCTCCTGGGAGCCACGGGTCACAAAGCACCGTGGGCTCTGTGCAGCCCCGCTGTGTCACAATGGCCGCTGGCTTCCACGAGCCCCCGCAGTGTCCCAGTGGGCCCCGTGGCTTTAGGAGTGGGTGGCTGGGAGTTGGTGCCAGCGGCTGGGGGAGCAGCAGCAGGGACTGTGTGTGGACAGTGCCATGGCCACTTGTGTGGCCACTGGTGTCTCTGTGCCAGGCACAGCCGTGGTGTGTAACACCGGCTCTGGGTCCTTTGGCTGTGCAGGTGGCAGTCACAGCCTGGAGCAGGGCTGCTCCCGGGGGACAGCCTGGGGCAGGAGGCTGCTGGAGATTCATTCCCCACACTCCTTGTCATGAGGTGCTCAGAGTGATTGGAAAGGCTGTTGGCAGCAGGCAGTTCTCTGGGTTCAAGCTGTGGAGCTGTCAGCGGGAATGCAAAGGCCAAGCTGGTGAGCCTTTTGTCCTGGTGCCTTTAGTGTGTGAGCAGTCCCTGGTGCCGTTGTCTTTGGATCCTGAGTGTGGGAGAGGCAAGGCTTAGGATGGTGCGTAGAGCTGAGAAGGAAAGTGCCGAGAGCAGCGTGTGTGCTGCTGCTTTGAGGGGTGCAGTTGAAGTTGTAGGCAGCAAGAGCTTTCTCAGCTGGCCCTTTTGTGAGCTCTGCTTTTGCCAGATGACTTCCATCTTACCCTCTTACCATCTTAGCCTCTCATTTTTGCATATCCCAAACCCCCTTCCAAACATCCAGCAGCTGCTTGTGAAGAAGAAGTCCTAGAACAAAAAGCCAGTGCTGCCTTTCATAGCCCCTTTGCTGTCTATGAAGTAGAGGAAAGAAGCTAGTGAGACGCACTTTCTTTCTCAACTCCATAGAGCGCATCCTTCTCTCAAGGTGGCAGAGTCCTTGGCGGAAGTGAAGCATCTGCAGCTGCAGTTCAGACTGAGAGATGTGCCAGGACAGGAAACATTTGCTGACCTTCCCTGTTCCCTGTGCAACATGATTCTCGCATCCCAGTCACTTTCACATACCTTCGGTATCCCTGAGTCCAAGCAGCTAAAGCTCACAGAGACAGAAGTGTCAGGAAGGAAAACGTTGCAAAAGCACCCCCTTCTCTTATCAGCATATAAATTGTGCACAACAGGCTGCGGCACCGAACCTTCCTTCTCAGATAGACATGCCATCACACTTTTCACTCTTGCAGCTCGGTTGAAAAGCTCCAGCAGCTGCTCCCGCAATAGCAAAAGGTTCTAGAAGTGAAAGCCAGTTTGGGGCTGCACCTTCTCCTTGCCGCATGTAAGCCACACCAAACTCCCTGATGCACTCTGTCCTCCCCTTCTCAAAGGAGTAGACGGTGGCATCAGGACACACCTGTGTCCCAGCAGCTGGGTGCCCAGCCGGGAGCAGGAGCAGGGCTGGGGCTGCTCCCAAAGTTGCCCCGCCCCAATGCCAGAGCCGGACATATGCTGAGGGGGGGCTGGATCAGGCTTTATTGTCCAGCTGCATGCCAGGAGTGAGCACAAAATCTACCTGCATTCTCTGCAGCATGCCATCCTGGAGCAGAGCCATTGCCAAAGGAAGCCGTGAGCCCGTGCCAAGCCAGTGCCGGAGTGGGATCCTAGCAGCACCTGTGGAAGCCGGGAGAGAGGAGCCCACCTGGAGCAGGTTCGTGCAGGATTAATCATCCCGTGGCTTCCCACCAGGGTCCTGTTGCTTCCAAAAGGCCCCACAGTGTCACTGTGGCCCCTCGGTTCCACCAGGTTCCATAGCGTCACTGTGGTGCCCAGGGTTCCGTCAGCTTCGCCAGCATCCCCACGGTCTGCAGAGCTCCCCGAGCTTCTGTGGTGTCACAGTGGAGGCAGGGTTGCATCAGGTTCCATAGCATCAGCACGGTCTCCAGGGCTCCCAGAGGTTCTGTGGTGTCACAGAGGAGGCAGGGTTGCATCAGGTTCCATAGCATCACCACGGTCTCCAGGGCTCCAAGAGCTTCTGTGGTGTCACAGAGGAGGCAGGGTTGCATCAGGTTCAATAGCATCAGCACGGTCTCCAGGGCTCCCCTGAGCTTCTGTGGTGGTGTCACAGAGGAGCCAGGCTTCCTTGTAGTTCCCCAGCATCACAAAGGCTCTCCTGGGAGCCACGGGTCACAAAGCACCGTGGGCTCTGTGCAGCCCCGCTGTGTCACAATGGCCGCTGGCTTCCACGAGCCCCCGCAGTGTCCCAGTGGGCCCCGTGGCTTTAGGAGTGGGTGGCTGGGAGTTGGTGCCAGCGGCTGGGGGAGCAGCAGCAGGGACTGTGTGTGGACAGTGCCATGGCCACTTGTGTGGCCACTGGTGTCTCTGTGCCAGGCACAGCCGTGGTGTGTAACACCGGCTCTGGGTCCTTTGGCTGTGCAGGTGGCAGTCACGGCCTGGAGCAGGGCTGCTCCCGGGGGACAGCCTGGGGCAGGAGGCTGCTGGAGATTCATTCCCCACACTCCTTGTCATGAGGTGCTCAGAGTGATTGGAAAGGCTGTTGGCAGCAGGCAGTTCTCTGGGTTCAAGCTGTGGAGCTGTCAGCGGGAATGCAAAGGCCAAGCTGGTGAGCCTTTTGTCCTGGTGCCTTTAGTGTGTGAGCAGTCCCTGGTGCCGTTGTCTTTGGATCCTGAGTGTGGGAGAGGCAAGGCTTAGGATGGTGCGTAGAGCTGAGAAGGAAAGTGCCGAGAGCAGCGTGTGTGCTGCTGCTTTGAGGGGTGCAGTTGAAGTTGTAGGCAGCAAGAGCTTTCTCAGCTGGCCCTTTTGTGAGCTCTGCTTTTGCCAGATGACTTCCATCTTACCCTCTTACCATCTTAGCCTCTCATTTTTGCATATCCCAAACCCCCTTCCAAACATCCAGCAGCTGCTTGTAAAGAAGAAGTCCTAGAACAAAAAGCCAGTGCTGCCTTTCATAGCCCCTTTGCTGTCTATGAAGTAGAGGAAAGAAGCTAGTGAGACGCACTTTCTTTCTCAACTCCATAGAGCGCATCCTTCTCTCAAGGTGGCAGAGTCCTTGGCGGAAGTGAAGCATCTGCAGCTGCAGTTCAGACTGAGAGATGTGCCAGGACAGGAAACATTTGCTGACCTTCCCTGTTCCCTGTGCAACATGATTCTCGCATCCCAGTCACTTTCACATACCTTCGGTATCCCTGAGTCCAAGCAGCTAAAGCTCACAGAGACAGAAGTGTCAGGAAGGAAAACGTTCCAAAAGCACCCCCTTCTCTTATCAGCATATAAATTGTGCACAACAGGCTGCGGCACCGAACCTTCCTTCTCAGATAGACATGCCATCACACTTTTCACTCTTGCAGCTCGGTTGAAAAGCTCCAGCAGCTGCTCCCGCAATAGCAAAAGGTTCTAGAAGTGAAAGCCAGTTTGGGGCTGCACCTTCTCCTTGCCGCATGTAAGCCACACCAAACTCCCTGATGCACTCTGTCCTCCCCTTCTCAAAGGAGTAGACGGTGGCATCAGGACACACCTGTGTCCCAGCAGCTGGGTGCCCAGCCGGGAGCAGGAGCAGGGCTGGGGCTGCTCCCAAAGTTGCCCCGCCCCAATGCCAGAGCCGGACATATGCTGAGGGGGGGCTGGATCAGGCTTTATTGTCCAGCTGCATGCCAGGAGTGAGCACAAAATCTACCTGCATTCTCTGCAGCATGCCATCCTGGAGCAGAGCCATTGCCAAAGGAAGCCGTGAGCCCGTGCCAAGCCAGTGCCGGAGTGGGATCCTAGCAGCACCTGTGGAAGCCGGGAGAGAGGAGCCCACCTGGAGCAGGTTCGTGCAGGATTAATCATCCCGTGGCTTCCCACCAGGGTCCTGTTGCTTCCAAAAGGCCCCACAGTGTCACTGTGGCCCCTCGGTTCCACCAGGTTCCATAGCGTCACTGTGGTGCCCAGGGTTCCGTCAGCTTCGCCAGCATCCCCACGGTCTGCAGAGCTCCCCGAGCTTCTGTGGTGTCACAGTGGAGGCAGGGTTGCATCAGGTTCCATAGCATCAGCACGGTCTCCAGGGCTCCCAGAGGTTCTGTGGTGTCACAGTGGAGGCAGGGTTGCATCAGGTTCCATAGCATCACCACAGTCTCCAGGGCTCCCTGAGCTTCTGTGGTGTCACAGTGGAGGCAGGGTTGCATCAGGTTCCATAGCATCACCACGGTCTCCAGGGCTCCCAGAGGTTCTGTGGTGTCACAGAGGAGGCAGGGTTGCATCAGGTTCCATAGCATCACCACAGTCTCCAGGGCTCCCTGAGCTTCTGTGGTGTCACAGAGGAGGCAGGGTTGCATCAGGTTCCATAGCATCAGCACGGTCTCCAGGGCTCCCCTGAGCTTCTGTGGTGTCACAGAGGAGGCAGGGTTGCATCAGGTTCCATAGCATCACCACGGTCTCCAGGGCTCCAAGAGCTTCTGTGGTGTCACAGAGGAGGCAGGGTTGCATCAGGTTCAATAGCATCAGCACGGTCTCCAGGGCTCCCCTGAGCTTCTGTGGTGGTGTCACAGAGGAGCCAGGCTTCCTTGTAGTTCCCCAGCATCACAAAGGCTCTCCTGGGAGCCACGGGTCACAAAGCACCGTGGGCTCTGTGCAGCCCCGCTGTGTCACAATGGCCGCTGGCTTCCACGAGCCCCCGCAGTGTCCCAGTGGGCCCCGTGGCTTTAGGAGTGGGTGGCTGGGAGTTGGTGCCAGCGGCTGGGGGAGCAGCAGCAGGGACTGTGTGTGGACAGTGCCATGGCCACTTGTGTGGCCACTGGTGTCTCTGTGCCAGGCACAGCCGTGGTGTGTAACACCGGCTCTGGGTCCTTTGGCTGTGCAGGTGGCAGTCACAGCCTGGAGCAGGGCTGCTCCCGGGGGACAGCCTGGGGCAGGAGGCTGCTGGAGATTCATTCCCCACACTCCTTGTCATGAGGTGCTCAGAGTGATTGGAAAGGCTGTTGGCAGCAGGCAGTTCTCTGGGTTCAAGCTGTGGAGCTGTCAGCGGGAATGCAAAGGCCAAGCTGGTGAGCCTTTTGTCCTGGTGCCTTTAGTGTGTGAGCAGTCCCTGGTGCCGTTGTCTTTGGATCCTGAGTGTGGGAGAGGCAAGGCTTAGGATGGTGCGTAGAGCTGAGAAGGAAAGTGCCGAGAGCAGCGTGTGTGCTGCTGCTTTGAGGGGTGCAGTTGAAGTTGTAGGCAGCAAGAGCTTTCTCAGCTGGCCCTTTTGTGAGCTCTGCTTTTGCCAGATGACTTCCATCTTACCCTCTTACCATCTTAGCCTCTCATTTTTGCATATCCCAAACCCCCTTCCAAACATCCAGCAGCTGCTTGTGAAGAAGAAGTCCTAGAACAAAAAGCCAGTGCTGCCTTTCATAGCCCCTTTGCTGTCTATGAAGTAGAGGAAAGAAGCTAGTGAGACGCACTTTCTTTCTCAACTCCATAGAGCGCATCCTTCTCTCAAGGTGGCAGAGTCCTTGGCGGAAGTGAAGCATCTGCAGCTGCAGTTCAGACTGAGAGATGTGCCAGGACAGGAAACATTTGCTGACCTTCCCTGTTCCCTGTGCAACATGATTCTCGCATCCCAGTCACTTTCACATACCTTCGGTATCCCTGAGTCCAAGCAGCTAAAGCTCACAGAGACAGAAGTGTCAGGAAGGAAAACGTTCCAAAAGCACCCCCTTCTCTTATCAGCATATAAATTGTGCACAACAGGCTGCGGCACCGAACCTTCCTTCTCAGATAGACATGCCATCACACTTTTCACTCTTGCAGCTCGGTTGAAAAGCTCCAGCAGCTGCTCCCGCAATAGCAAAAGGTTCTAGAAGTGAAAGCCAGTTTGGGGCTGCACCTTCTCCTTGCCGCATGTAAGCCACACCAAACTCCCTGATGCACTCTGTCCTCCCCTTCTCAAAGGAGTAGACGGTGGCATCAGGACACACCTGTGTCCCAGCAGCTGGGTGCCCAGCCGGGAGCAGGAGCAGGGCTGGGGCTGCTCCCAAAGTTGCCCCGCCCCAATGCCAGAGCCGGACATATGCTGAGGGGGGGCTGGATCAGGCTTTATTGTCCAGCTGCATGCCAGGAGTGAGCACAAAATCTACCTGCATTCTCTGCAGCATGCCATCCTGGAGCAGAGCCATTGCCAAAGGAAGCCGTGAGCCCGTGCCAAGCCAGTGCCGGAGTGGGATCCTAGCAGCACCTGTGGAAGCCGGGAGAGAGGAGCCCACCTGGAGCAGGTTCGTGCAGGATTAATCATCCCGTGGCTTCCCACCAGGGTCCTGTTGCTTCCAAAAGGCCCCACAGTGTCACTGTGGCCCCTCGGTTCCACCAGGTTCCATAGCGTCACTGTGGTGCCCAGGGTTCCGTCAGCTTCGCCAGCATCCCCACGGTCTGCAGAGCTCCCCGAGCTTCTGTGGTGTCACAGTGGAGGCAGGGTTGCATCAGGTTCCATAGCATCAGCACGGTCTCCAGGGCTCCCAGAGGTTCTGTGGTGTCACAGTGGAGGCAGGGTTGCATCAGGTTCCATAGCATCACCACAGTCTCCAGGGCTCCCTGAGCTTCTGTGGTGTCACAGTGGAGGCAGGGTTGCATCAGGTTCCATAGCATCACCACGGTCTCCAGGGCTCCCAGAGGTTCTGTGGTGTCACAGAGGAGGCAGGGTTGCATCAGGTTCCATAGCATCACCACAGTCTCCAGGGCTCCCTGAGCTTCTGTGGTGTCACAGAGGAGGCAGGGTTGCATCAGGTTCCATAGCATCAGCACGGTCTCCAGGGCTCCCCTGAGCTTCTGTGGTGTCACAGAGGAGGCAGGGTTGCATCAGGTTCCATAGCATCACCACGGTCTCCAGGGCTCCAAGAGCTTCTGTGGTGTCACAGAGGAGGCAGGGTTGCATCAGGTTCAATAGCATCAGCACGGTCTCCAGGGCTCCCCTGAGCTTCTGTGGTGGTGTCACAGAGGAGCCAGGCTTCCTTGTAGTTCCCCAGCATCACAAAGGCTCTCCTGGGAGCCACGGGTCACAAAGCACCGTGGGCTCTGTGCAGCCCCGCTGTGTCACAATGGCCGCTGGCTTCCACGAGCCCCCGCAGTGTCCCAGTGGGCCCCGTGGCTTTAGGAGTGGGTGGCTGGGAGTTGGTGCCAGCGGCTGGGGGAGCAGCAGCAGGGACTGTGTGTGGACAGTGCCATGGCCACTTGTGTGGCCACTGGTGTCTCTGTGCCAGGCACAGCCGTGGTGTGTAACACCGGCTCTGGGTCCTTTGGCTGTGCAGGTGGCAGTCACAGCCTGGAGCAGGGCTGCTCCCGGGGGACAGCCTGGGGCAGGAGGCTGCTGGAGATTCATTCCCCACACTCCTTGTCATGAGGTGCTCAGAGTGATTGGAAAGGCTGTTGGCAGCAGGCAGTTCTCTGGGTTCAAGCTGTGGAGCTGTCAGCGGGAATGCAAAGGCCAAGCTGGTGAGCCTTTTGTCCTGGTGCCTTTAGTGTGTGAGCAGTCCCTGGTGCCGTTGTCTTTGGATCCTGAGTGTGGGAGAGGCAAGGCTTAGGATGGTGCGTAGAGCTGAGAAGGAAAGTGCCGAGAGCAGCGTGTGTGCTGCTGCTTTGAGGGGTGCAGTTGAAGTTGTAGGCAGCAAGAGCTTTCTCAGCTGGCCCTTTTGTGAGCTCTGCTTTTGCCAGATGACTTCCATCTTACCCTCTTACCATCTTAGCCTCTCATTTTTGCATATCCCAAACCCCCTTCCAAACATCCAGCAGCTGCTTGTGAAGAAGAAGTCCTAGAACAAAAAGCCAGTGCTGCCTTTCATAGCCCCTTTGCTGTCTATGAAGTAGAGGAAAGAAGCTAGTGAGACGCACTTTCTTTCTCAACTCCATAGAGCGCATCCTTCTCTCAAGGTGGCAGAGTCCTTGGCGGAAGTGAAGCATCTGCAGCTGCAGTTCAGACTGAGAGATGTGCCAGGACAGGAAACATTTGCTGACCTTCCCTGTTCCCTGTGCAACATGATTCTCGCATCCCAGTCACTTTCACATACCTTCGGTATCCCTGAGTCCAAGCAGCTAAAGCTCACAGAGACAGAAGTGTCAGGAAGGAAAACGTTCCAAAAGCACCCCCTTCTCTTATCAGCATATAAATTGTGCACAACAGGCTGCGGCACCGAACCTTCCTTCTCAGATAGACATGCCATCACACTTTTCACTCTTGCAGCTCGGTTGAAAAGCTCCAGCAGCTGCTCCCGCAATAGCAAAAGGTTCTAGAAGTGAAAGCCAGTTTGGGGCTGCACCTTCTCCTTGCCGCATGTAAGCCACACCAAACTCCCTGATGCACTCTGTCCTCCCCTTCTCAAAGGAGTAGACGGTGGCATCAGGACACACCTGTGTCCCAGCAGCTGGGTGCCCAGCCGGGAGCAGGAGCAGGGCTGGGGCTGCTCCCAAAGTTGCCCCGCCCCAATGCCAGAGCCGGACATATGCTGAGGGGGGGCTGGATCAGGCTTTATTGTCCAGCTGCATGCCAGGAGTGAGCACAAAATCTACCTGCATTCTCTGCAGCATGCCATCCTGGAGCAGAGCCATTGCCAAAGGAAGCCGTGAGCCCGTGCCAAGCCAGTGCCGGAGTGGGATCCTAGCAGCACCTGTGGAAGCCGGGAGAGAGGAGCCCACCTGGAGCAGGTTCGTGCAGGATTAATCATCCCGTGGCTTCCCACCAGGGTCCTGTTGCTTCCAAAAGGCCCCACAGTGTCACTGTGGCCCCTCGGTTCCACCAGGTTCCATAGCGTCACTGTGGTGCCCAGGGTTCCGTCAGCTTCGCCAGCATCCCCACGGTCTGCAGAGCTCCCCGAGCTTCTGTGGTGTCACAGTGGAGGCAGGGTTGCATCAGGTTCCATAGCATCAGCACGGTCTCCAGGGCTCCCAGAGGTTCTGTGGTGTCACAGAGGAGGCAGGGTTGCATCAGGTTCCATAGCATCACCACGGTCTCCAGGGCTCCAAGAGCTTCTGTGGTGTCACAGAGGAGGCAGGGTTGCATCAGGTTCAATAGCATCAGCACGGTCTCCAGGGCTCCCCTGAGCTTCTGTGGTGGTGTCACAGAGGAGCCAGGCTTCCTTGTAGTTCCCCAGCATCACAAAGGCTCTCCTGGGAGCCACGGGTCACAAAGCACCGTGGGCTCTGTGCAGCCCCGCTGTGTCACAATGGCCGCTGGCTTCCACGAGCCCCCGCAGTGTCCCAGTGGGCCCCGTGGCTTTAGGAGTGGGTGGCTGGGAGTTGGTGCCAGCGGCTGGGGGAGCAGCAGCAGGGACTGTGTGTGGACAGTGCCATGGCCACTTGTGTGGCCACTGGTGTCTCTGTGCCAGGCACAGCCGTGGTGTGTAACACCGGCTCTGGGTCCTTTGGCTGTGCAGGTGGCAGTCACAGCCTGGAGCAGGGCTGCTCCCGGGGGACAGCCTGGGGCAGGAGGCTGCTGGAGATTCATTCCCCACACTCCTTGTCATGAGGTGCTCAGAGTGATTGGAAAGGCTGTTGGCAGCAGGCAGTTCTCTGGGTTCAAGCTGTGGAGCTGTCAGCGGGAATGCAAAGGCCAAGCTGGTGAGCCTTTTGTCCTGGTGCCTTTAGTGTGTGAGCAGTCCCTGGTGCCGTTGTCTTTGGATCCTGAGTGTGGGAGAGGCAAGGCTTAGGATGGTGCGTAGAGCTGAGAAGGAAAGTGCCGAGAGCAGCGTGTGTGCTGCTGCTTTGAGGGGTGCAGTTGAAGTTGTAGGCAGCAAGAGCTTTCTCAGCTGGCCCTTTTGTGAGCTCTGCTTTTGCCAGATGACTTCCATCTTACCCTCTTACCATCTTAGCCTCTCATTTTTGCATATCCCAAACCCCCTTCCAAACATCCAGCAGCTGCTTGTGAAGAAGAAGTCCTAGAACAAAAAGCCAGTGCTGCCTTTCATAGCCCCTTTGCTGTCTATGAAGTAAAGAAGCTAGTGAGACGCACTTTCTTTCTCAACTCCATAGAGCGCATCCTTCTCTCAAGGTGGCAGAGTCCTTGGCGGAAGTGAAGCATCTGCAGCTGCAGTTCAGACTGAGAGATGTGCCAGGACAGGAAACATTTGCTGACCTTCCCTGTTCCCTGTGCAACATGATTCTCGCATCCCAGTCACTTTCACATACCTTCGGTATCCCTGAGTCCAAGCAGCTAAAGCTCACAGAGACAGAAGTGTCAGGAAGGAAAACGTTCCAAAAGCACCCCCTTCTCTTATCAGCATATAAATTGTGCACAACAGGCTGCGGCACCGAACCTTCCTTCTCAGATAGACATGCCATCACACTTTTCACTCTTGCAGCTCGGTTGAAAAGCTCCAGCAGCTGCTCCCGCAATAGCAAAAGGTTCTAGAAGTGAAAGCCAGTTTGGGGCTGCACCTTCTCCTTGCCGCATGTAAGCCACACCAAACTCCCTGATGCACTCTGTCCTCCCCTTCTCAAAGGAGTAGACGGTGGCATCAGGACACACCTGTGTCCCAGCAGCTGGGTGCCCAGCCGGGAGCAGGAGCAGGGCTGGGGCTGCTCCCAAAGTTGCCCCGCCCCAATGCCAGAGCCGGACATATGCTGAGGGGGGGCTGGATCAGGCTTTATTGTCCAGCTGCATGCCAGGAGTGAGCACAAAATCTACCTGCATTCTCTGCAGCATGCCATCCTGGAGCAGAGCCATTGCCAAAGGAAGCCGTGAGCCCGTGCCAAGCCAGTGCCGGAGTGGGATCCTAGCAGCACCTGTGGAAGCCGGGAGAGAGGAGCCCACCTGGAGCAGGTTCGTGCAGGATTAATCATCCCGTGGCTTCCCACCAGGGTCCTGTTGCTTCCAAAAGGCCCCACAGTGTCACTGTGGCCCCTCGGTTCCACCAGGTTCCATAGCGTCACTGTGGTGCCCAGGGTTCCGTCAGCTTCGCCAGCATCCCCACGGTCTGCAGAGCTCCCCGAGCTTCTGTGGTGTCACAGTGGAGGCAGGGTTGCATCAGGTTCCATAGCATCAGCACGGTCTCCAGGGCTCCCAGAGGTTCTGTGGTGTCACAGTGGAGGCAGGGTTGCATCAGGTTCCATAGCATCACCACAGTCTCCAGGGCTCCCTGAGCTTCTGTGGTGTCACAGTGGAGGCAGGGTTGCATCAGGTTCCATAGCATCAGCACGGTCTCCAGGGCTCCCAGAGGTTCTGTGGTGTCACAGAGGAGGCAGGGTTGCATCAGGTTCCATAGCATCAGCACGGTCTCCAGGGCTCCAAGAGCTTCTGTGGTGTCACAGAGGAGGCAGGGTTGCATCAGGTTCAATAGCATCAGCACGGTCTCCAGGGCTCCCCTGAGCTTCTGTGGTGGTGTCACAGAGGAGCCAGGCTTCCTTGTAGTTCCCCAGCATCACAAAGGCTCTCCTGGGAGCCACGGGTCACAAAGCACCGTGGGCTCTGTGCAGCCCCGCTGTGTCACAATGGCCGCTGGCTTCCACGAGCCCCCGCAGTGTCCCAGTGGGCCCCGTGGCTTTAGGAGTGGGTGGCTGGGAGTTGGTGCCAGCGGCTGGGGGAGCAGCAGCAGGGACTGTGTGTGGACAGTGCCATGGCCACTTGTGTGGCCACTGGTGTCTCTGTGCCAGGCACAGCCGTGGTGTGTAACACCGGCTCTGGGTCCTTTGGCTGTGCAGGTGGCAGTCACGGCCTGGAGCAGGGCTGCTCCCGGGGGACAGCCTGGGGCAGGAGGCTGCTGGAGATTCATTCCCCACACTCCTTGTCATGAGGTGCTCAGAGTGATTGGAAAGGCTGTTGGCAGCAGGCAGTTCTCTGGGTTCAAGCTGTGGAGCTGTCAGCGGGAATGCAAAGGCCAAGCTGGTGAGCCTTTTGTCCTGGTGCCTTTAGTGTGTGAGCAGTCCCTGGTGCCGTTGTCTTTGGATCCTGAGTGTGGGAGAGGCAAGGCTTAGGATGGTGCGTAGAGCTGAGAAGGAAAGTGCCGAGAGCAGCGTGTGTGCTGCTGCTTTGAGGGGTGCAGTTGAAGTTGTAGGCAGCAAGAGCTTTCTCAGCTGGCCCTTTTGTGAGCTCTGCTTTTGCCAGATGACTTCCATCTTACCCTCTTACCATCTTAGCCTCTCATTTTTGCATATCCCAAACCCCCTTCCAAACATCCAGCAGCTGCTTGTAAAGAAGAAGTCCTAGAACAAAAAGCCAGTGCTGCCTTTCATAGCCCCTTTGCTGTCTATGAAGTAGAGGAAAGAAGCTAGTGAGACGCACTTTCTTTCTCAACTCCATAGAGCGCATCCTTCTCTCAAGGTGGCAGAGTCCTTGGCGGAAGTGAAGCATCTGCAGCTGCAGTTCAGACTGAGAGATGTGCCAGGACAGGAAACATTTGCTGACCTTCCCTGTTCCCTGTGCAACATGATTCTCGCATCCCAGTCACTTTCACATACCTTCGGTATCCCTGAGTCCAAGCAGCTAAAGCTCACAGAGACAGAAGTGTCAGGAAGGAAAACGTTCCAAAAGCACCCCCTTCTCTTATCAGCATATAAATTGTGCACAACAGGCTGCGGCACCGAACCTTCCTTCTCAGATAGACATGCCATCACACTTTTCACTCTTGCAGCTCGGTTGAAAAGCTCCAGCAGCTGCTCCCGCAATAGCAAAAGGTTCTAGAAGTGAAAGCCAGTTTGGGGCTGCACCTTCTCCTTGCCGCATGTAAGCCACACCAAACTCCCTGATGCACTCTGTCCTCCCCTTCTCAAAGGAGTAGACGGTGGCATCAGGACACACCTGTGTCCCAGCAGCTGGGTGCCCAGCCGGGAGCAGGAGCAGGGCTGGGGCTGCTCCCAAAGTTGCCCCGCCCCAATGCCAGAGCCGGACATATGCTGAGGGGGGGCTGGATCAGGCTTTATTGTCCAGCTGCATGCCAGGAGTGAGCACAAAATCTACCTGCATTCTCTGCAGCATGCCATCCTGGAGCAGAGCCATTGCCAAAGGAAGTCGTGAGCCCGTGCCAAGCCAGTGCCGGAGTGGGATCCTAGCAGCACCTGTGGAAGCCGGGAGAGAGGAGCCCACCTGGAGCAGGTTCGTGCAGGATTAATCATCCCGTGGCTTCCCACCAGGGTCCTGTTGCTTCCAAAAGGCCCCACAGTGTCACTGTGGCCCCTCGGTTCCACCAGGTTCCATAGCGTCACTGTGGTGCCCAGGGTTCCGTCAGCTTCGCCAGCATCCCCACGGTCTGCAGAGCTCCCCGAGCTTCTGTGGTGTCACAGTGGAGGCAGGGTTGCATCAGGTTCCATAGCATCAGCACGGTCTCCAGGGCTCCCAGAGGTTCTGTGGTGTCACAGTGGAGGCAGGGTTGCATCAGGTTCCATAGCATCACCACAGTCTCCAGGGCTCCCTGAGCTTCTGTGGTGTCACAGTGGAGGCAGGGTTGCATCAGGTTCCATAGCATCAGCACGGTCTCCAGGGCTCCCAGAGGTTCTGTGGTGTCACAGAGGAGGCAGGGTTGCATCAGGTTCCATAGCATCACCACGGTCTCCAGGGCTCCCAGAGGTTCTGTGGTGTCACAGAGGAGGCAGGGTTGCATCAGGTTCAATAGCATCAGCACGGTCTCCAGGGCTCCCCTGAGCTTCTGTGGTGGTGTCACAGAGGAGCCAGGCTTCCTTGTAGTTCCCCAGCATCACAAAGGCTCTCCTGGGAGCCACGGGTCACAAAGCACCGTGGGCTCTGTGCAGCCCCGCTGTGTCACAATGGCCGCTGGCTTCCACGAGCCCCCGCAGTGTCCCAGTGGGCCCCGTGGCTTTAGGAGTGGGTGGCTGGGAGTTGGTGCCAGCGGCTGGGGGAGCAGCAGCAGGGACTGTGTGTGGACAGTGCCATGGCCACTTGTGTGGCCACTGGTGTCTCTGTGCCAGGCACAGCCGTGGTGTGTAACACCGGCTCTGGGTCCTTTGGCTGTGCAGGTGGCAGTCACGGCCTGGAGCAGGGCTGCTCCCGGGGGACAGCCTGGGGCAGGAGGCTGCTGGAGATTCATTCCCCACACTCCTTGTCATGAGGTGCTCAGAGTGATTGGAAAGGCTGTTGGCAGCAGGCAGTTCTCTGGGTTCAAGCTGTGGAGCTGTCAGCGGGAATGCAAAGGCCAAGCTGGTGAGCCTTTTGTCCTGGTGCCTTTAGTGTGTGAGCAGTCCCTGGTGCCGTTGTCTTTGGATCCTGAGTGTGGGAGAGGCAAGGCTTAGGATGGTGCGTAGAGCTGAGAAGGAAAGTGCCGAGAGCAGCGTGTGTGCTGCTGCTTTGAGGGGTGCAGTTGAAGTTGTAGGCAGCAAGAGCTTTCTCAGCTGGCCCTTTTGTGAGCTCTGCTTTTGCCAGATGACTTCCATCTTACCCTCTTACCATCTTAGCCTCTCATTTTTGCATATCCCAAACCCCCTTCCAAACATCCAGCAGCTGCTTGTAAAGAAGAAGTCCTAGAACAAAAAGCCAGTGCTGCCTTTCATAGCCCCTTTGCTGTCTATGAAGTAGAGGAAAGAAGCTAGTGAGACGCACTTTCTTTCTCAACTCCATAGAGCGCATCCTTCTCTCAAGGTGGCAGAGTCCTTGGCGGAAGTGAAGCATCTGCAGCTGCAGTTCAGACTGAGAGATGTGCCAGGACAGGAAACATTTGCTGACCTTCCCTGTTCCCTGTGCAACATGATTCTCGCATCCCAGTCACTTTCACATACCTTCGGTATCCCTGAGTCCAAGCAGCTAAAGCTCACAGAGACAGAAGTGTCAGGAAGGAAAACGTTCCAAAAGCACCCCCTTCTCTTATCAGCATATAAATTGTGCACAACAGGCTGCGGCACCGAACCTTCCTTCTCAGATAGACATGCCATCACACTTTTCACTCTTGCAGCTCGGTTGAAAAGCTCCAGCAGCTGCTCCCGCAATAGCAAAAGGTTCTAGAAGTGAAAGCCAGTTTGGGGCTGCACCTTCTCCTTGCCGCATGTAAGCCACACCAAACTCCCTGATGCACTCTGTCCTCCCCTTCTCAAAGGAGTAGACGGTGGCATCAGGACACACCTGTGTCCCAGCAGCTGGGTGCCCAGCCGGGAGCAGGAGCAGGGCTGGGGCTGCTCCCAAAGTTGCCCCGCCCCAATGCCAGAGCCGGACATATGCTGAGGGGGGGCTGGATCAGGCTTTATTGTCCAGCTGCATGCCAGGAGTGAGCACAAAATCTACCTGCATTCTCTGCAGCATGCCATCCTGGAGCAGAGCCATTGCCAAAGGAAGCCGTGAGCCCGTGCCAAGCCAGTGCCGGAGTGGGATCCTAGCAGCACCTGTGGAAGCCGGGAGAGAGGAGCCCACCTGGAGCAGGTTCGTGCAGGATTAATCATCCCGTGGCTTCCCACCAGGGTCCTGTTGCTTCCAAAAGGCCCCACAGTGTCACTGTGGCCCCTCGGTTCCACCAGGTTCCATAGCGTCACTGTGGTGCCCAGGGTTCCGTCAGCTTCGCCAGCATCCCCACGGTCTGCAGAGCTCCCCGAGCTTCTGTGGTGTCACAGTGGAGGCAGGGTTGCATCAGGTTCCATAGCATCAGCACGGTCTCCAGGGCTCCCAGAGGTTCTGTGGTGTCACAGTGGAGGCAGGGTTGCATCAGGTTCCATAGCATCACCACAGTCTCCAGGGCTCCCTGAGCTTCTGTGGTGTCACAGTGGAGGCAGGGTTGCATCAGGTTCCATAGCATCACCACGGTCTCCAGGGCTCCCAGAGGTTCTGTGGTGTCACAGAGGAGGCAGGGTTGCATCAGGTTCCATAGCATCACCACAGTCTCCAGGGCTCCCTGAGCTTCTGTGGTGTCACAGAGGAGGCAGGGTTGCATCAGGTTCCATAGCATCAGCACGGTCTCCAGGGCTCCCCTGAGCTTCTGTGGTGTCACAGAGGAGGCAGGGTTGCATCAGGTTCCATAGCATCACCACGGTCTCCAGGGCTCCAAGAGCTTCTGTGGTGTCACAGAGGAGGCAGGGTTGCATCAGGTTCAATAGCATCAGCACGGTCTCCAGGGCTCCCCTGAGCTTCTGTGGTGGTGTCACAGAGGAGCCAGGCTTCCTTGTAGTTCCCCAGCATCACAAAGGCTCTCCTGGGAGCCACGGGTCACAAAGCACCGTGGGCTCTGTGCAGCCCCGCTGTGTCACAATGGCCGCTGGCTTCCACGAGCCCCCGCAGTGTCCCAGTGGGCCCCGTGGCTTTAGGAGTGGGTGGCTGGGAGTTGGTGCCAGCGGCTGGGGGAGCAGCAGCAGGGACTGTGTGTGGACAGTGCCATGGCCACTTGTGTGGCCACTGGTGTCTCTGTGCCAGGCACAGCCGTGGTGTGTAACACCGGCTCTGGGTCCTTTGGCTGTGCAGGTGGCAGTCACAGCCTGGAGCAGGGCTGCTCCCGGGGGACAGCCTGGGGCAGGAGGCTGCTGGAGATTCATTCCCCACACTCCTTGTCATGAGGTGCTCAGAGTGATTGGAAAGGCTGTTGGCAGCAGGCAGTTCTCTGGGTTCAAGCTGTGGAGCTGTCAGCGGGAATGCAAAGGCCAAGCTGGTGAGCCTTTTGTCCTGGTGCCTTTAGTGTGTGAGCAGTCCCTGGTGCCGTTGTCTTTGGATCCTGAGTGTGGGAGAGGCAAGGCTTAGGATGGTGCGTAGAGCTGAGAAGGAAAGTGCCGAGAGCAGCGTGTGTGCTGCTGCTTTGAGGGGTGCAGTTGAAGTTGTAGGCAGCAAGAGCTTTCTCAGCTGGCCCTTTTGTGAGCTCTGCTTTTGCCAGATGACTTCCATCTTACCCTCTTACCATCTTAGCCTCTCATTTTTGCATATCCCAAACCCCCTTCCAAACATCCAGCAGCTGCTTGTGAAGAAGAAGTCCTAGAACAAAAAGCCAGTGCTGCCTTTCATAGCCCCTTTGCTGTCTATGAAGTAGAGGAAAGAAGCTAGTGAGACGCACTTTCTTTCTCAACTCCATAGAGCGCATCCTTCTCTCAAGGTGGCAGAGTCCTTGGCGGAAGTGAAGCATCTGCAGCTGCAGTTCAGACTGAGAGATGTGCCAGGACAGGAAACATTTGCTGACCTTCCCTGTTCCCTGTGCAACATGATTCTCGCATCCCAGTCACTTTCACATACCTTCGGTATCCCTGAGTCCAAGCAGCTAAAGCTCACAGAGACAGAAGTGTCAGGAAGGAAAACGTTGCAAAAGCACCCCCTTCTCTTATCAGCATATAAATTGTGCACAACAGGCTGCGGCACCGAACCTTCCTTCTCAGATAGACATGCCATCACACTTTTCACTCTTGCAGCTCGGTTGAAAAGCTCCAGCAGCTGCTCCCGCAATAGCAAAAGGTTCTAGAAGTGAAAGCCAGTTTGGGGCTGCACCTTCTCCTTGCCGCATGTAAGCCACACCAAACTCCCTGATGCACTCTGTCCTCCCCTTCTCAAAGGAGTAGACGGTGGCATCAGGACACACCTGTGTCCCAGCAGCTGGGTGCCCAGCCGGGAGCAGGAGCAGGGCTGGGGCTGCTCCCAAAGTTGCCCCGCCCCAATGCCAGAGCCGGACATATGCTGAGGGGGGGCTGGATCAGGCTTTATTGTCCAGCTGCATGCCAGGAGTGAGCACAAAATCTACCTGCATTCTCTGCAGCATGCCATCCTGGAGCAGAGCCATTGCCAAAGGAAGCCGTGAGCCCGTGCCAAGCCAGTGCCGGAGTGGGATCCTAGCAGCACCTGTGGAAGCCGGGAGAGAGGAGCCCACCTGGAGCAGGTTCGTGCAGGATTAATCATCCCGTGGCTTCCCACCAGGGTCCTGTTGCTTCCAAAAGGCCCCACAGTGTCACTGTGGCCCCTCGGTTCCACCAGGTTCCATAGCGTCACTGTGGTGCCCAGGGTTCCGTCAGCTTCGCCAGCATCCCCACGGTCTGCAGAGCTCCCCGAGCTTCTGTGGTGTCACAGTGGAGGCAGGGTTGCATCAGGTTCCATAGCATCAGCACGGTCTCCAGGGCTCCCAGAGGTTCTGTGGTGTCACAGTGGAGGCAGGGTTGCATCAGGTTCCATAGCATCAGCACAGTCTCCAGGGCTCCCTGAGCTTCTGTGGTGTCACAGTGGAGGCAGGGTTGCATCAGGTTCCATAGCATCAGCACGGTCTCCAGGGCTCCCAGAGGTTCTGTGGTGTCACAGAGGAGGCAGGGTTGCATCAGGTTCCATAGCATCACCACGGTCTCCAGGGCTCCAAGAGCTTCTGTGGTGTCACAGAGGAGGCAGGGTTGCATCAGGTTCAATAGCATCAGCACGGTCTCCAGGGCTCCCCTGAGCTTCTGTGGTGGTGTCACAGAGGAGCCAGGCTTCCTTGTAGTTCCCCAGCATCACAAAGGCTCTCCTGGGAGCCACGGGTCACAAAGCACCGTGGGCTCTGTGCAGCCCCGCTGTGTCACAATGGCCGCTGGCTTCCACGAGCCCCCGCAGTGTCCCAGTGGGCCCCGTGGCTTTAGGAGTGGGTGGCTGGGAGTTGGTGCCAGCGGCTGGGGGAGCAGCAGCAGGGACTGTGTGTGGACAGTGCCATGGCCACTTGTGTGGCCACTGGTGTCTCTGTGCCAGGCACAGCCGTGGTGTGTAACACCGGCTCTGGGTCCTTTGGCTGTGCAGGTGGCAGTCACGGCCTGGAGCAGGGCTGCTCCCGGGGGACAGCCTGGGGCAGGAGGCTGCTGGAGATTCATTCCCCACACTCCTTGTCATGAGGTGCTCAGAGTGATTGGAAAGGCTGTTGGCAGCAGGCAGTTCTCTGGGTTCAAGCTGTGGAGCTGTCAGCGGGAATGCAAAGGCCAAGCTGGTGAGCCTTTTGTCCTGGTGCCTTTAGTGTGTGAGCAGTCCCTGGTGCCGTTGTCTTTGGATCCTGAGTGTGGGAGAGGCAAGGCTTAGGATGGTGCGTAGAGCTGAGAAGGAAAGTGCCGAGAGCAGCGTGTGTGCTGCTGCTTTGAGGGGTGCAGTTGAAGTTGTAGGCAGCAAGAGCTTTCTCAGCTGGCCCTTTTGTGAGCTCTGCTTTTGCCAGATGACTTCCATCTTACCCTCTTACCATCTTAGCCTCTCATTTTTGCATATCCCAAACCCCCTTCCAAACATCCAGCAGCTGCTTGTAAAGAAGAAGTCCTAGAACAAAAAGCCAGTGCTGCCTTTCATAGCCCCTTTGCTGTCTATGAAGTAGAGGAAAGAAGCTAGTGAGACGCACTTTCTTTCTCAACTCCATAGAGCGCATCCTTCTCTCAAGGTGGCAGAGTCCTTGGCGGAAGTGAAGCATCTGCAGCTGCAGTTCAGACTGAGAGATGTGCCAGGACAGGAAACATTTGCTGACCTTCCCTGTTCCCTGTGCAACATGATTCTCGCATCCCAGTCACTTTCACATACCTTCGGTATCCCTGAGTCCAAGCAGCTAAAGCTCACAGAGACAGAAGTGTCAGGAAGGAAAACGTTGCAAAAGCACCCCCTTCTCTTATCAGCATATAAATTGTGCACAACAGGCTGCGGCACCGAACCTTCCTTCTCAGATAGACATGCCATCACACTTTTCACTCTTGCAGCTCGGTTGAAAAGCTCCAGCAGCTGCTCCCGCAATAGCAAAAGGTTCTAGAAGTGAAAGCCAGTTTGGGGCTGCACCTTCTCCTTGCCGCATGTAAGCCACACCAAACTCCCTGATGCACTCTGTCCTCCCCTTCTCAAAGGAGTAGACGGTGGCATCAGGACACACCTGTGTCCCAGCAGCTGGGTGCCCAGCCGGGAGCAGGAGCAGGGCTGGGGCTGCTCCCAAAGTTGCCCCGCCCCAATGCCAGAGCCGGACATATGCTGAGGGGGGGCTGGATCAGGCTTTATTGTCCAGCTGCATGCCAGGAGTGAGCACAAAATCTACCTGCATTCTCTGCAGCATGCCATCCTGGAGCAGAGCCATTGCCAAAGGAAGCCGTGAGCCCGTGCCAAGCCAGTGCCGGAGTGGGATCCTAGCAGCACCTGTGGAAGCCGGGAGAGAGGAGCCCACCTGGAGCAGGTTCGTGCAGGATTAATCATCCCGTGGCTTCCCACCAGGGTCCTGTTGCTTCCAAAAGGCCCCACAGTGTCACTGTGGCCCCTCGGTTCCACCAGGTTCCATAGCGTCACTGTGGTGCCCAGGGTTCCGTCAGCTTCGCCAGCATCCCCACGGTCTGCAGAGCTCCCCGAGCTTCTGTGGTGTCACAGTGGAGGCAGGGTTGCATCAGGTTCCATAGCATCAGCACGGTCTCCAGGGCTCCCAGAGGTTCTGTGGTGTCACAGAGGAGGCAGGGTTGCATCAGGTTCCATAGCATCACCACGGTCTCCAGGGCTCCAAGAGCTTCTGTGGTGTCACAGAGGAGGCAGGGTTGCATCAGGTTCAATAGCATCAGCACGGTCTCCAGGGCTCCCCTGAGCTTCTGTGGTGGTGTCACAGAGGAGCCAGGCTTCCTTGTAGTTCCCCAGCATCACAAAGGCTCTCCTGGGAGCCACGGGTCACAAAGCACCGTGGGCTCTGTGCAGCCCCGCTGTGTCACAATGGCCGCTGGCTTCCACGAGCCCCCGCAGTGTCCCAGTGGGCCCCGTGGCTTTAGGAGTGGGTGGCTGGGAGTTGGTGCCAGCGGCTGGGGGAGCAGCAGCAGGGACTGTGTGTGGACAGTGCCATGGCCACTTGTGTGGCCACTGGTGTCTCTGTGCCAGGCACAGCCGTGGTGTGTAACACCGGCTCTGGGTCCTTTGGCTGTGCAGGTGGCAGTCACAGCCTGGAGCAGGGCTGCTCCCGGGGGACAGCCTGGGGCAGGAGGCTGCTGGAGATTCATTCCCCACACTCCTTGTCATGAGGTGCTCAGAGTGATTGGAAAGGCTGTTGGCAGCAGGCAGTTCTCTGGGTTCAAGCTGTGGAGCTGTCAGCGGGAATGCAAAGGCCAAGCTGGTGAGCCTTTTGTCCTGGTGCCTTTAGTGTGTGAGCAGTCCCTGGTGCCGTTGTCTTTGGATCCTGAGTGTGGGAGAGGCAAGGCTTAGGATGGTGCGTAGAGCTGAGAAGGAAAGTGCCGAGAGCAGCGTGTGTGCTGCTGCTTTGAGGGGTGCAGTTGAAGTTGTAGGCAGCAAGAGCTTTCTCAGCTGGCCCTTTTGTGAGCTCTGCTTTTGCCAGATGACTTCCATCTTACCCTCTTACCATCTTAGCCTCTCATTTTTGCATATCCCAAACCCCCTTCCAAACATCCAGCAGCTGCTTGTAAAGAAGAAGTCCTAGAACAAAAAGCCAGTGCTGCCTTTCATAGCCCCTTTGCTGTCTATGAAGTAAAGAAGCTAGTGAGACGCACTTTCTTTCTCAACTCCATAGAGCGCATCCTTCTCTCAAGGTGGCAGAGTCCTTGGCGGAAGTGAAGCATCTGCAGCTGCAGTTCAGACTGAGAGATGTGCCAGGACAGGAAACATTTGCTGACCTTCCCTGTTCCCTGTGCAACATGATTCTCGCATCCCAGTCACTTTCACATACCTTCGGTATCCCTGAGTCCAAGCAGCTAAAGCTCACAGAGACAGAAGTGTCAGGAAGGAAAACGTTGCAAAAGCACCCCCTTCTCTTATCAGCATATAAATTGTGCACAACAGGCTGCGGCACCGAACCTTCCTTCTCAGATAGACATGCCATCACACTTTTCACTCTTGCAGCTCGGTTGAAAAGCTCCAGCAGCTGCTCCCGCAATAGCAAAAGGTTCTAGAAGTGAAAGCCAGTTTGGGGCTGCACCTTCTCCTTGCCGCATGTAAGCCACACCAAACTCCCTGATGCACTCTGTCCTCCCCTTCTCAAAGGAGTAGACGGTGGCATCAGGACACACCTGTGTCCCAGCAGCTGGGTGCCCAGCCGGGAGCAGGAGCAGGGCTGGGGCTGCTCCCAAAGTTGCCCCGCCCCAATGCCAGAGCCGGACATATGCTGAGGGGGGGCTGGATCAGGCTTTATTGTCCAGCTGCATGCCAGGAGTGAGCACAAAATCTACCTGCATTCTCTGCAGCATGCCATCCTGGAGCAGAGCCATTGCCAAAGGAAGCCGTGAGCCCGTGCCAAGCCAGTGCCGGAGTGGGATCCTAGCAGCACCTGTGGAAGCCGGGAGAGAGGAGCCCACCTGGAGCAGGTTCGTGCAGGATTAATCATCCCGTGGCTTCCCACCAGGGTCCTGTTGCTTCCAAAAGGCCCCACAGTGTCACTGTGGCCCCTCGGTTCCACCAGGTTCCATAGCGTCACTGTGGTGCCCAGGGTTCCGTCAGCTTCGCCAGCATCCCCACGGTCTGCAGAGCTCCCCGAGCTTCTGTGGTGTCACAGTGGAGGCAGGGTTGCATCAGGTTCCATAGCATCAGCACGGTCTCCAGGGCTCCCAGAGGTTCTGTGGTGTCACAGTGGAGGCAGGGTTGCATCAGGTTCCATAGCATCAGCACAGTCTCCAGGGCTCCCTGAGCTTCTGTGGTGTCACAGTGGAGGCAGGGTTGCATCAGGTTCCATAGCATCAGCACGGTCTCCAGGGCTCCCAGAGGTTCTGTGGTGTCACAGAGGAGGCAGGGTTGCATCAGGTTCCATAGCATCACCACGGTCTCCAGGGCTCCAAGAGCTTCTGTGGTGTCACAGAGGAGGCAGGGTTGCATCAGGTTCAATAGCATCAGCACGGTCTCCAGGGCTCCCCTGAGCTTCTGTGGTGGTGTCACAGAGGAGCCAGGCTTCCTTGTAGTTCCCCAGCATCACAAAGGCTCTCCTGGGAGCCACGGGTCACAAAGCACCGTGGGCTCTGTGCAGCCCCGCTGTGTCACAATGGCCGCTGGCTTCCACGAGCCCCCGCAGTGTCCCAGTGGGCCCCGTGGCTTTAGGAGTGGGTGGCTGGGAGTTGGTGCCAGCGGCTGGGGGAGCAGCAGCAGGGACTGTGTGTGGACAGTGCCATGGCCACTTGTGTGGCCACTGGTGTCTCTGTGCCAGGCACAGCCGTGGTGTGTAACACCGGCTCTGGGTCCTTTGGCTGTGCAGGTGGCAGTCACGGCCTGGAGCAGGGCTGCTCCCGGGGGACAGCCTGGGGCAGGAGGCTGCTGGAGATTCATTCCCCACACTCCTTGTCATGAGGTGCTCAGAGTGATTGGAAAGGCTGTTGGCAGCAGGCAGTTCTCTGGGTTCAAGCTGTGGAGCTGTCAGCGGGAATGCAAAGGCCAAGCTGGTGAGCCTTTTGTCCTGGTGCCTTTAGTGTGTGAGCAGTCCCTGGTGCCGTTGTCTTTGGATCCTGAGTGTGGGAGAGGCAAGGCTTAGGATGGTGCGTAGAGCTGAGAAGGAAAGTGCCGAGAGCAGCGTGTGTGCTGCTGCTTTGAGGGGTGCAGTTGAAGTTGTAGGCAGCAAGAGCTTTCTCAGCTGGCCCTTTTGTGAGCTCTGCTTTTGCCAGATGACTTCCATCTTACCCTCTTACCATCTTAGCCTCTCATTTTTGCATATCCCAAACCCCCTTCCAAACATCCAGCAGCTGCTTGTAAAGAAGAAGTCCTAGAACAAAAAGCCAGTGCTGCCTTTCATAGCCCCTTTGCTGTCTATGAAGTAGAGGAAAGAAGCTAGTGAGACGCACTTTCTTTCTCAACTCCATAGAGCGCATCCTTCTCTCAAGGTGGCAGAGTCCTTGGCGGAAGTGAAGCATCTGCAGCTGCAGTTCAGACTGAGAGATGTGCCAGGACAGGAAACATTTGCTGACCTTCCCTGTTCCCTGTGCAACATGATTCTCGCATCCCAGTCACTTTCACATACCTTCGGTATCCCTGAGTCCAAGCAGCTAAAGCTCACAGAGACAGAAGTGTCAGGAAGGAAAACGTTCCAAAAGCACCCCCTTCTCTTATCAGCATATAAATTGTGCACAACAGGCTGCGGCACCGAACCTTCCTTCTCAGATAGACATGCCATCACACTTTTCACTCTTGCAGCTCGGTTGAAAAGCTCCAGCAGCTGCTCCCGCAATAGCAAAAGGTTCTAGAAGTGAAAGCCAGTTTGGGGCTGCACCTTCTCCTTGCCGCATGTAAGCCACACCAAACTCCCTGATGCACTCTGTCCTCCCCTTCTCAAAGGAGTAGACGGTGGCATCAGGACACACCTGTGTCCCAGCAGCTGGGTGCCCAGCCGGGAGCAGGAGCAGGGCTGGGGCTGCTCCCAAAGTTGCCCCGCCCCAATGCCAGAGCCGGACATATGCTGAGGGGGGGCTGGATCAGGCTTTATTGTCCAGCTGCATGCCAGGAGTGAGCACAAAATCTACCTGCATTCTCTGCAGCATGCCATCCTGGAGCAGAGCCATTGCCAAAGGAAGCCGTGAGCCCGTGCCAAGCCAGTGCCGGAGTGGGATCCTAGCAGCACCTGTGGAAGCCGGGAGAGAGGAGCCCACCTGGAGCAGGTTCGTGCAGGATTAATCATCCCGTGGCTTCCCACCAGGGTCCTGTTGCTTCCAAAAGGCCCCACAGTGTCACTGTGGCCCCTCGGTTCCACCAGGTTCCATAGCGTCACTGTGGTGCCCAGGGTTCCGTCAGCTTCGCCAGCATCCCCACGGTCTGCAGAGCTCCCCGAGCTTCTGTGGTGTCACAGTGGAGGCAGGGTTGCATCAGGTTCCATAGCATCAGCACGGTCTCCAGGGCTCCCAGAGGTTCTGTGGTGTCACAGTGGAGGCAGGGTTGCATCAGGTTCCATAGCATCACCACAGTCTCCAGGGCTCCCTGAGCTTCTGTGGTGTCACAGTGGAGGCAGGGTTGCATCAGGTTCCATAGCATCAGCACGGTCTCCAGGGCTCCCAGAGGTTCTGTGGTGTCACAGAGGAGGCAGGGTTGCATCAGGTTCCATAGCATCACCACGGTCTCCAGGGCTCCCAGAGGTTCTGTGGTGTCACAGTGGAGGCAGGGTTGCATCAGGTTCAATAGCATCAGCACGGTCTCCAGGGCTCCCCTGAGCTTCTGTGGTGGTGTCACAGAGGAGCCAGGCTTCCTTGTAGTTCCCCAGCATCACAAAGGCTCTCCTGGGAGCCACGGGTCACAAAGCACCGTGGGCTCTGTGCAGCCCCGCTGTGTCACAATGGCCGCTGGCTTCCACGAGCCCCCGCAGTGTCCCAGTGGGCCCCGTGGCTTTAGGAGTGGGTGGCTGGGAGTTGGTGCCAGCGGCTGGGGGAGCAGCAGCAGGGACTGTGTGTGGACAGTGCCATGGCCACTTGTGTGGCCACTGGTGTCTCTGTGCCAGGCACAGCCGTGGTGTGTAACACCGGCTCTGGGTCCTTTGGCTGTGCAGGTGGCAGTCACGGCCTGGAGCAGGGCTGCTCCCGGGGGACAGCCTGGGGCAGGAGGCTGCTGGAGATTCATTCCCCACACTCCTTGTCATGAGGTGCTCAGAGTGATTGGAAAGGCTGTTGGCAGCAGGCAGTTCTCTGGGTTCAAGCTGTGGAGCTGTCAGCGGGAATGCAAAGGCCAAGCTGGTGAGCCTTTTGTCCTGGTGCCTTTAGTGTGTGAGCAGTCCCTGGTGCCGTTGTCTTTGGATCCTGAGTGTGGGAGAGGCAAGGCTTAGGATGGTGCGTAGAGCTGAGAAGGAAAGTGCCGAGAGCAGCGTGTGTGCTGCTGCTTTGAGGGGTGCAGTTGAAGTTGTAGGCAGCAAGAGCTTTCTCAGCTGGCCCTTTTGTGAGCTCTGCTTTTGCCAGATGACTTCCATCTTACCCTCTTACCATCTTAGCCTCTCATTTTTGCATATCCCAAACCCCCTTCCAAACATCCAGCAGCTGCTTGTAAAGAAGAAGTCCTAGAACAAAAAGCCAGTGCTGCCTTTCATAGCCCCTTTGCTGTCTATGAAGTAGAGGAAAGAAGCTAGTGAGACGCACTTTCTTTCTCAACTCCATAGAGCGCATCCTTCTCTCAAGGTGGCAGAGTCCTTGGCGGAAGTGAAGCATCTGCAGCTGCAGTTCAGACTGAGAGATGTGCCAGGACAGGAAACATTTGCTGACCTTCCCTGTTCCCTGTGCAACATGATTCTCGCATCCCAGTCACTTTCACATACCTTCGGTATCCCTGAGTCCAAGCAGCTAAAGCTCACAGAGACAGAAGTGTCAGGAAGGAAAACGTTCCAAAAGCACCCCCTTCTCTTATCAGCATATAAATTGTGCACAACAGGCTGCGGCACCGAACCTTCCTTCTCAGATAGACATGCCATCACACTTTTCACTCTTGCAGCTCGGTTGAAAAGCTCCAGCAGCTGCTCCCGCAATAGCAAAAGGTTCTAGAAGTGAAAGCCAGTTTGGGGCTGCACCTTCTCCTTGCCGCATGTAAGCCACACCAAACTCCCTGATGCACTCTGTCCTCCCCTTCTCAAAGGAGTAGACGGTGGCATCAGGACACACCTGTGTCCCAGCAGCTGGGTGCCCAGCCGGGAGCAGGAGCAGGGCTGGGGCTGCTCCCAAAGTTGCCCCGCCCCAATGCCAGAGCCGGACATATGCTGAGGGGGGGCTGGATCAGGCTTTATTGTCCAGCTGCATGCCAGGAGTGAGCACAAAATCTACCTGCATTCTCTGCAGCATGCCATCCTGGAGCAGAGCCATTGCCAAAGGAAGCCGTGAGCCCGTGCCAAGCCAGTGCCGGAGTGGGATCCTAGCAGCACCTGTGGAAGCCGGGAGAGAGGAGCCCACCTGGAGCAGGTTCGTGCAGGATTAATCATCCCGTGGCTTCCCACCAGGGTCCTGTTGCTTCCAAAAGGCCCCACAGTGTCACTGTGGCCCCTCGGTTCCACCAGGTTCCATAGCGTCACTGTGGTGCCCAGGGTTCCGTCAGCTTCGCCAGCATCCCCACGGTCTGCAGAGCTCCCCGAGCTTCTGTGGTGTCACAGTGGAGGCAGGGTTGCATCAGGTTCCATAGCATCAGCACGGTCTCCAGGGCTCCCAGAGGTTCTGTGGTGTCACAGAGGAGGCAGGGTTGCATCAGGTTCCATAGCATCACCACGGTCTCCAGGGCTCCAAGAGCTTCTGTGGTGTCACAGAGGAGGCAGGGTTGCATCAGGTTCAATAGCATCACCACGGTCTCCAGGGCTCCCCTGAGCTTCTGTGGTGGTGTCACAGAGGAGCCAGGCTTCCTTGTAGTTCCCCAGCATCACAAAGGCTCTCCTGGGAGCCACGGGTCACAAAGCACCGTGGGCTCTGTGCAGCCCCGCTGTGTCACAATGGCCGCTGGCTTCCACGAGCCCCCGCAGTGTCCCAGTGGGCCCCGTGGCTTTAGGAGTGGGTGGCTGGGAGTTGGTGCCAGCGGCTGGGGGAGCAGCAGCAGGGACTGTGTGTGGACAGTGCCATGGCCACTTGTGTGGCCACTGGTGTCTCTGTGCCAGGCACAGCCGTGGTGTGTAACACCGGCTCTGGGTCCTTTGGCTGTGCAGGTGGCAGTCACAGCCTGGAGCAGGGCTGCTCCCGGGGGACAGCCTGGGGCAGGAGGCTGCTGGAGATTCATTCCCCACACTCCTTGTCATGAGGTGCTCAGAGTGATTGGAAAGGCTGTTGGCAGCAGGCAGTTCTCTGGGTTCAAGCTGTGGAGCTGTCAGCGGGAATGCAAAGGCCAAGCTGGTGAGCCTTTTGTCCTGGTGCCTTTAGTGTGTGAGCAGTCCCTGGTGCCGTTGTCTTTGGATCCTGAGTGTGGGAGAGGCAAGGCTTAGGATGGTGCGTAGAGCTGAGAAGGAAAGTGCCGAGAGCAGCGTGTGTGCTGCTGCTTTGAGGGGTGCAGTTGAAGTTGTAGGCAGCAAGAGCTTTCTCAGCTGGCCCTTTTGTGAGCTCTGCTTTTGCCAGATGACTTCCATCTTACCCTCTTACCATCTTAGCCTCTCATTTTTGCATATCCCAAACCCCCTTCCAAACATCCAGCAGCTGCTTGTAAAGAAGAAGTCCTAGAACAAAAAGCCAGTGCTGCCTTTCATAGCCCCTTTGCTGTCTATGAAGTAGAGGAAAGAAGCTAGTGAGACGCACTTTCTTTCTCAACTCCATAGAGCGCATCCTTCTCTCAAGGTGGCAGAGTCCTTGGCGGAAGTGAAGCATCTGCAGCTGCAGTTCAGACTGAGAGATGTGCCAGGACAGGAAACATTTGCTGACCTTCCCTGTTCCCTGTGCAACATGATTCTCGCATCCCAGTCACTTTCACATACCTTCGGTATCCCTGAGTCCAAGCAGCTAAAGCTCACAGAGACAGAAGTGTCAGGAAGGAAAACGTTCCAAAAGCACCCCCTTCTCTTATCAGCATATAAATTGTGCACAACAGGCTGCGGCACCGAACCTTCCTTCTCAGATAGACATGCCATCACACTTTTCACTCTTGCAGCTCGGTTGAAAAGCTCCAGCAGCTGCTCCCGCAATAGCAAAAGGTTCTAGAAGTGAAAGCCAGTTTGGGGCTGCACCTTCTCCTTGCCGCATGTAAGCCACACCAAACTCCCTGATGCACTCTGTCCTCCCCTTCTCAAAGGAGTAGACGGTGGCATCAGGACACACCTGTGTCCCAGCAGCTGGGTGCCCAGCCGGGAGCAGGAGCAGGGCTGGGGCTGCTCCCAAAGTTGCCCCGCCCCAATGCCAGAGCCGGACATATGCTGAGGGGGGGCTGGATCAGGCTTTATTGTCCAGCTGCATGCCAGGAGTGAGCACAAAATCTACCTGCATTCTCTGCAGCATGCCATCCTGGAGCAGAGCCATTGCCAAAGGAAGCCGTGAGCCCGTGCCAAGCCAGTGCCGGAGTGGGATCCTAGCAGCACCTGTGGAAGCCGGGAGAGAGGAGCCCACCTGGAGCAGGTTCGTGCAGGATTAATCATCCCGTGGCTTCCCACCAGGGTCCTGTTGCTTCCAAAAGGCCCCACAGTGTCACTGTGGCCCCTCGGTTCCACCAGGTTCCATAGCGTCACTGTGGTGCCCAGGGTTCCGTCAGCTTCGCCAGCATCCCCACGGTCTGCAGAGCTCCCCGAGCTTCTGTGGTGTCACAGTGGAGGCAGGGTTGCATCAGGTTCCATAGCATCAGCACGGTCTCCAGGGCTCCCAGAGGTTCTGTGGTGTCACAGTGGAGGCAGGGTTGCATCAGGTTCCATAGCATCACCACAGTCTCCAGGGCTCCCTGAGCTTCTGTGGTGTCACAGTGGAGGCAGGGTTGCATCAGGTTCCATAGCATCAGCACGGTCTCCAGGGCTCCCAGAGGTTCTGTGGTGTCACAGAGGAGGCAGGGTTGCATCAGGTTCCATAGCATCAGCACGGTCTCCAGGGCTCCAAGAGCTTCTGTGGTGTCACAGAGGAGGCAGGGTTGCATCAGGTTCAATAGCATCAGCACGGTCTCCAGGGCTCCCCTGAGCTTCTGTGGTGGTGTCACAGAGGAGCCAGGCTTCCTTGTAGTTCCCCAGCATCACAAAGGCTCTCCTGGGAGCCACGGGTCACAAAGCACCGTGGGCTCTGTGCAGCCCCGCTGTGTCACAATGGCCGCTGGCTTCCACGAGCCCCCGCAGTGTCCCAGTGGGCCCCGTGGCTTTAGGAGTGGGTGGCTGGGAGTTGGTGCCAGCGGCTGGGGGAGCAGCAGCAGGGACTGTGTGTGGACAGTGCCATGGCCACTTGTGTGGCCACTGGTGTCTCTGTGCCAGGCACAGCCGTGGTGTGTAACACCGGCTCTGGGTCCTTTGGCTGTGCAGGTGGCAGTCACGGCCTGGAGCAGGGCTGCTCCCGGGGGACAGCCTGGGGCAGGAGGCTGCTGGAGATTCATTCCCCACACTCCTTGTCATGAGGTGCTCAGAGTGATTGGAAAGGCTGTTGGCAGCAGGCAGTTCTCTGGGTTCAAGCTGTGGAGCTGTCAGCGGGAATGCAAAGGCCAAGCTGGTGAGCCTTTTGTCCTGGTGCCTTTAGTGTGTGAGCAGTCCCTGGTGCCGTTGTCTTTGGATCCTGAGTGTGGGAGAGGCAAGGCTTAGGATGGTGCGTAGAGCTGAGAAGGAAAGTGCCGAGAGCAGCGTGTGTGCTGCTGCTTTGAGGGGTGCAGTTGAAGTTGTAGGCAGCAAGAGCTTTCTCAGCTGGCCCTTTTGTGAGCTCTGCTTTTGCCAGATGACTTCCATCTTACCCTCTTACCATCTTAGCCTCTCATTTTTGCATATCCCAAACCCCCTTCCAAACATCCAGCAGCTGCTTGTAAAGAAGAAGTCCTAGAACAAAAAGCCAGTGCTGCCTTTCATAGCCCCTTTGCTGTCTATGAAGTAGAGGAAAGAAGCTAGTGAGACGCACTTTCTTTCTCAACTCCATAGAGCGCATCCTTCTCTCAAGGTGGCAGAGTCCTTGGCGGAAGTGAAGCATCTGCAGCTGCAGTTCAGACTGAGAGATGTGCCAGGACAGGAAACATTTGCTGACCTTCCCTGTTCCCTGTGCAACATGATTCTCGCATCCCAGTCACTTTCACATACCTTCGGTATCCCTGAGTCCAAGCAGCTAAAGCTCACAGAGACAGAAGTGTCAGGAAGGAAAACGTTCCAAAAGCACCCCCTTCTCTTATCAGCATATAAATTGTGCACAACAGGCTGCGGCACCGAACCTTCCTTCTCAGATAGACATGCCATCACACTTTTCACTCTTGCAGCTCGGTTGAAAAGCTCCAGCAGCTGCTCCCGCAATAGCAAAAGGTTCTAGAAGTGAAAGCCAGTTTGGGGCTGCACCTTCTCCTTGCCGCATGTAAGCCACACCAAACTCCCTGATGCACTCTGTCCTCCCCTTCTCAAAGGAGTAGACGGTGGCATCAGGACACACCTGTGTCCCAGCAGCTGGGTGCCCAGCCGGGAGCAGGAGCAGGGCTGGGGCTGCTCCCAAAGTTGCCCCGCCCCAATGCCAGAGCCGGACATATGCTGAGGGGGGGCTGGATCAGGCTTTATTGTCCAGCTGCATGCCAGGAGTGAGCACAAAATCTACCTGCATTCTCTGCAGCATGCCATCCTGGAGCAGAGCCATTGCCAAAGGAAGCCGTGAGCCCGTGCCAAGCCAGTGCCGGAGTGGGATCCTAGCAGCACCTGTGGAAGCCGGGAGAGAGGAGCCCACCTGGAGCAGGTTCGTGCAGGATTAATCATCCCGTGGCTTCCCACCAGGGTCCTGTTGCTTCCAAAAGGCCCCACAGTGTCACTGTGGCCCCTCGGTTCCACCAGGTTCCATAGCGTCACTGTGGTGCCCAGGGTTCCGTCAGCTTCGCCAGCATCCCCACGGTCTGCAGAGCTCCCCGAGCTTCTGTGGTGTCACAGTGGAGGCAGGGTTGCATCAGGTTCCATAGCATCAGCACGGTCTCCAGGGCTCCCAGAGGTTCTGTGGTGTCACAGTGGAGGCAGGGTTGCATCAGGTTCCATAGCATCACCACAGTCTCCAGGGCTCCCTGAGCTTCTGTGGTGTCACAGTGGAGGCAGGGTTGCATCAGGTTCCATAGCATCAGCACGGTCTCCAGGGCTCCCAGAGGTTCTGTGGTGTCACAGAGGAGGCAGGGTTGCATCAGGTTCCATAGCATCACCACGGTCTCCAGGGCTCCAAGAGCTTCTGTGGTGTCACAGAGGAGGCAGGGTTGCATCAGGTTCAATAGCATCAGCACGGTCTCCAGGGCTCCCCTGAGCTTCTGTGGTGGTGTCACAGAGGAGCCAGGCTTCCTTGTAGTTCCCCAGCATCACAAAGGCTCTCCTGGGAGCCACGGGTCACAAAGCACCGTGGGCTCTGTGCAGCCCCGCTGTGTCACAATGGCCGCTGGCTTCCACGAGCTCCCGCAGTGTCCCAGTGGGCCCCGTGGCTTTAGGAGTGGGTGGCTGGGAGTTGGTGCCAGCGGCTGGGGGAGCAGCAGCAGGGACTGTGTGTGGACAGTGCCATGGCCACTTGTGTGGCCACTGGTGTCTCTGTGTCAGGCACAGCCGTGGTGTGTAACACCGGCTCTGGGTCCTTTGGCTGTGCAGGTGGCAGTCACGGCCTGGAGCAGGGCTGCTCCCGGGGGACAGCCTGGGGCAGGAGGCTGCTGGAGATTCATTCCCCACACTCCTTGTCATGAGGTGCTCAGAGTGATTGGAAAGGCTGTTGGCAGCAGGCAGTTCTCTGGGTTCAAGCTGTGGAGCTGTCAGCGGGAATGCAAAGGCCAAGCTGGTGAGCCTTTTGTCCTGGTGCCTTTAGTGTGTGAGCAGTCCCTGGTGCCGTTGTCTTTGGATCCTGAGTGTGGGAGAGGCAAGGCTTAGGATGGTGCGTAGAGCTGAGAAGGAAAGTGCCGAGAGCAGCGTGTGTGCTGCTGCTTTGAGGGGTGCAGTTGAAGTTGTAGGCAGCAAGAGCTTTCTCAGCTGGCCCTTTTGTGAGCTCTGCTTTTGCCAGATGACTTCCATCTTACCCTCTTACCATCTTAGCCTCTCATTTTTGCATATCCCAAACCCCCTTCCAAACATCCAGCAGCTGCTTGTAAAGAAGAAGTCCTAGAACAAAAAGCCAGTGCTGCCTTTCATAGCCCCTTTGCTGTCTATGAAGTAGAGGAAAGAAGCTAGTGAGACGCACTTTCTTTCTCAACTCCATAGAGCGCATCCTTCTCTCAAGGTGGCAGAGTCCTTGGCGGAAGTGAAGCATCTGCAGCTGCAGTTCAGACTGAGAGATGTGCCAGGACAGGAAACATTTGCTGACCTTCCCTGTTCCCTGTGCAACATGATTCTCGCATCCCAGTCACTTTCACATACCTTCGGTATCCCTGAGTCCAAGCAGCTAAAGCTCACAGAGACAGAAGTGTCAGGAAGGAAAACGTTCCAAAAGCACCCCCTTCTGTTATCAGCATATAAATTGTGCACAACAGGCTGCGGCACCGAACCTTCCTTCTCAGATAGACATGCCATCACACTTTTCACTCTTGCAGCTCGGTTGAAAAGCTCCAGCAGCTGCTCCCGCAATAGCAAAAGGTTCTAGAAGTGAAAGCCAGTTTGGGGCTGCACCTTCTCCTTGCCGCATGTAAGCCACACCAAACTCCCTGATGCACTCTGTCCTCCCCTTCTCAAAGGAGTAGACGGTGGCATCAGGACACACCTGTGTCCCAGCAGCTGGGTGCCCAGCCGGGAGCAGGAGCAGGGCTGGGGCTGCTCCCAAAGTTGCCCCGCCCCAATGCCAGAGCCGGACATATGCTGAGGGGGGGCTGGATCAGGCTTTATTGTCCAGCTGCATGCCAGGAGTGAGCACAAAATCTACCTGCATTCTCTGCAGCATGCCATCCTGGAGCAGAGCCATTGCCAAAGGAAGCCGTGAGCCCGTGCCAAGCCAGTGCCGGAGTGGGATCCTAGCAGCACCTGTGGAAGCCGGGAGAGAGGAGCCCACCTGGAGCAGGTTCGTGCAGGATTAATCATCCCGTGGCTTCCCACCAGGGTCCTGTTGCTTCCAAAAGGCCCCACAGTGTCACTGTGGCCCCTCGGTTCCACCAGGTTCCATAGCGTCACTGTGGTGCCCAGGGTTCCGTCAGCTTCGCCAGCATCCCCACGGTCTGCAGAGCTCCCCGAGCTTCTGTGGTGTCACAGTGGAGGCAGGGTTGCATCAGGTTCCATAGCATCAGCACGGTCTCCAGGGCTCCCAGAGGTTCTGTGGTGTCACAGTGGAGGCAGGGTTGCATCAGGTTCCATAGCATCACCACAGTCTCCAGGGCTCCCTGAGCTTCTGTGGTGTCACAGTGGAGGCAGGGTTGCATCAGGTTCCATAGCATCAGCACGGTCTCCAGGGCTCCCAGAGGTTCTGTGGTGTCACAGAGGAGGCAGGGTTGCATCAGGTTCCATAGCATCACCACGGTCTCCAGGGCTCCCAGAGGTTCTGTGGTGTCACAGAGGAGGCAGGGTTGCATCAGGTTCAATAGCATCAGCACGGTCTCCAGGGCTCCCCTGAGCTTCTGTGGTGGTGTCACAGAGGAGCCAGGCTTCCTTGTAGTTCCCCAGCATCACAAAGGCTCTCCTGGGAGCCACGGGTCACAAAGCACCGTGGGCTCTGTGCAGCCCCGCTGTGTCACAATGGCCGCTGGCTTCCACGAGCCCCCGCAGTGTCCCAGTGGGCCCCGTGGCTTTAGGAGTGGGTGGCTGGGAGTTGGTGCCAGCGGCTGGGGGAGCAGCAGCAGGGACTGTGTGTGGACAGTGCCATGGCCACTTGTGTGGCCACTGGTGTCTCTGTGCCAGGCACAGCCGTGGTGTGTAACACCGGCTCTGGGTCCTTTGGCTGTGCAGGTGGCAGTCACGGCCTGGAGCAGGGCTGCTCCCGGGGGACAGCCTGGGGCAGGAGGCTGCTGGAGATTCATTCCCCACACTCCTTGTCATGAGGTGCTCAGAGTGATTGGAAAGGCTGTTGGCAGCAGGCAGTTCTCTGGGTTCAAGCTGTGGAGCTGTCAGCGGGAATGCAAAGGCCAAGCTGGTGAGCCTTTTGTCCTGGTGCCTTTAGTGTGTGAGCAGTCCCTGGTGCCGTTGTCTTTGGATCCTGAGTGTGGGAGAGGCAAGGCTTAGGATGGTGCGTAGAGCTGAGAAGGAAAGTGCCGAGAGCAGCGTGTGTGCTGCTGCTTTGAGGGGTGCAGTTGAAGTTGTAGGCAGCAAGAGCTTTCTCAGCTGGCCCTTTTGTGAGCTCTGCTTTTGCCAGATGACTTCCATCTTACCCTCTTACCATCTTAGCCTCTCATTTTTGCATATCCCAAACCCCCTTCCAAACATCCAGCAGCTGCTTGTAAAGAAGAAGTCCTAGAACAAAAAGCCAGTGCTGCCTTTCATAGCCCCTTTGCTGTCTATGAAGTAGAGGAAAGAAGCTAGTGAGACGCACTTTCTTTCTCAACTCCATAGAGCGCATCCTTCTCTCAAGGTGGCAGAGTCCTTGGCGGAAGTGAAGCATCTGCAGCTGCAGTTCAGACTGAGAGATGTGCCAGGACAGGAAACATTTGCTGACCTTCCCTGTTCCCTGTGCAACATGATTCTCGCATCCCAGTCACTTTCACATACCTTCGGTATCCCTGAGTCCAAGCAGCTAAAGCTCACAGAGACAGAAGTGTCAGGAAGGAAAACGTTCCAAAAGCACCCCCTTCTCTTATCAGCATATAAATTGTGCACAACAGGCTGCGGCACCGAACCTTCCTTCTCAGATAGACATGCCATCACACTTTTCACTCTTGCAGCTCGGTTGAAAAGCTCCAGCAGCTGCTCCCGCAATAGCAAAAGGTTCTAGAAGTGAAAGCCAGTTTGGGGCTGCACCTTCTCCTTGCCGCATGTAAGCCACACCAAACTCCCTGATGCACTCTGTCCTCCCCTTCTCAAAGGAGTAGACGGTGGCATCAGGACACACCTGTGTCCCAGCAGCTGGGTGCCCAGCCGGGAGCAGGAGCAGGGCTGGGGCTGCTCCCAAAGTTGCCCCGCCCCAATGCCAGAGCCGGACATATGCTGAGGGGGGGCTGGATCAGGCTTTATTGTCCAGCTGCATGCCAGGAGTGAGCACAAAATCTACCTGCATTCTCTGCAGCATGCCATCCTGGAGCAGAGCCATTGCCAAAGGAAGCCGTGAGCCCGTGCCAAGCCAGTGCCGGAGTGGGATCCTAGCAGCACCTGTGGAAGCCGGGAGAGAGGAGCCCACCTGGAGCAGGTTCGTGCAGGATTAATCATCCCGTGGCTTCCCACCAGGGTCCTGTTGCTTCCAAAAGGCCCCACAGTGTCACTGTGGCCCCTCGGTTCCACCAGGTTCCATAGCGTCACTGTGGTGCCCAGGGTTCCGTCAGCTTCGCCAGCATCCCCACGGTCTGCAGAGCTCCCCGAGCTTCTGTGGTGTCACAGTGGAGGCAGGGTTGCATCAGGTTCCATAGCATCAGCACGGTCTCCAGGGCTCCCAGAGGTTCTGTGGTGTCACAGTGGAGGCAGGGTTGCATCAGGTTCCATAGCATCACCACAGTCTCCAGGGCTCCCTGAGCTTCTGTGGTGTCACAGTGGAGGCATGGTTGCATCAGGTTCCATAGCATCAGCACGGTCTCCAGGGCTCCCAGAGGTTCTGTGGTGTCACAGAGGAGGCAGGGTTGCATCAGGTTCCATAGCATCACCACGGTCTCCAGGGCTCCAAGAGCTTCTGTGGTGTCACAGAGGAGGCAGGGTTGCATCAGGTTCAATAGCATCAGCACGGTCTCCAGGGCTCCCCTGAGCTTCTGTGGTGGTGTCACAGAGGAGCCAGGCTTCCTTGTAGTTCCCCAGCATCACAAAGGCTCTCCTGGGAGCCACGGGTCACAAAGCACCGTGGGCTCTGTGCAGCCCCGCTGTGTCACAATGGCCGCTGGCTTCCACGAGCCCCCGCAGTGTCCCAGTGGGCCCCGTGGCTTTAGGAGTGGGTGGCTGGGAGTTGGTGCCAGCGGCTGGGGGAGCAGCAGCAGGGACTGTGTGTGGACAGTGCCATGGCCACTTGTGTGGCCACTGGTGTCTCTGTGCCAGGCACAGCCGTGGTGTGTAACACCGGCTCTGGGTCCTTTGGCTGTGCAGGTGGCAGTCACGGCCTGGAGCAGGGCTGCTCCCGGGGGACAGCCTGGGGCAGGAGGCTGCTGGAGATTCATTCCCCACACTCCTTGTCATGAGGTGCTCAGAGTGATTGGAAAGGCTGTTGGCAGCAGGCAGTTCTCTGGGTTCAAGCTGTGGAGCTGTCAGCGGGAATGCAAAGGCCAAGCTGGTGAGCCTTTTGTCCTGGTGCCTTTAGTGTGTGAGCAGTCCCTGGTGCCGTTTTCTTTGGATCCTGAGTGTGGGAGAGGCAAGGCTTAGGATGGTGCGTAGAGCTGAGAAGGAAAGTGCCGAGAGCAGCGTGTGTGCTGCTGCTTTGAGGGGTGCAGTTGAAGTTGTAGGCAGCAAGAGCTTTCTCAGCTGGCCCTTTTGTGAGCTCTGCTTTTGCCAGATGACTTCCATCTTACCCTCTTACCATCTTAGCCTCTCATTTTTGCATATCCCAAACCCCCTTCCAAACATCCAGCAGCTGCTTGTAAAGAAGAAGTCCTAGAACAAAAAGCCAGTGCTGCCTTTCATAGCCCCTTTGCTGTCTATGAAGTAGAGGAAAGAAGCTAGTGAGACGCACTTTCTTTCTCAACTCCATAGAGCGCATCCTTCTCTCAAGGTGGCAGAGTCCTTGGCGGAAGTGAAGCATCTGCAGCTGCAGTTCAGACTGAGAGATGTGCCAGGACAGGAAACATTTGCTGACCTTCCCTGTTCCCTGTGCAACATGATTCTCGCATCCCAGTCACTTTCACACACCTTCGGTATCCCTGAGTCCAAGCAGCTAAAGCTCACAGAGACAGAAGTGTCAGGAAGGAAAATGTTCCAAAAGCACCCCCTTCTCTTATCAGCATATAAATTGTGCACAACAGGCTGCGGCACCGAACCTTCCTTCTCAGATAGACATGCCATCACACTTTTCACTCTTGCAGCTCGGTTGAAAAGCTCCAGCAGCTGCTCCCGCAATAGCAAAAGGTTCTAGAAGTGAAAGCCAGTTTGGGGCTGCACCTTCTCCTTGCCGCATGTAAGCCACACCAAACTCCCTGATGCACTCTGTCCTCCCCTTCTCAAAGGAGTAGACGGTGGCATCAGGACACACCTGTGTCCCAGCAGCTGGGTGCCCAGCCGGGAGCAGGAGCAGGGCTGGGGCTGCTCCCAAAGTTGCCCCGCCCCAATGCCAGAGCCGGACATATGCTGAGGGGGGGCTGGATCAGGCTTTATTGTCCAGCTGCATGCCAGGAGTGAGCACAAAATCTACCTGCATTCTCTGCAGCATGCCATCCTGGAGCAGAGCCATTGCCAAAGGAAGCCGTGAGCCCGTGCCAAGCCAGTGCCGGAGTGGGATCCTAGCAGCACCTGTGGAAGCCGGGAGAGAGGAGCCCACCTGGAGCAGGTTCGTGCAGGATTAATCATCCCGTGGCTTCCCACCAGGGTCCTGTTGCTTCCAAAAGGCCCCACAGTGTCACTGTGGCCCCTCGGTTCCACCAGGTTCCATAGCGTCACTGTGGTGCCCAGGGTTCCGTCAGCTTCGCCAGCATCCCCACGGTCTGCAGAGCTCCCCGAGCTTCTGTGGTGTCACAGTGGAGGCAGGGTTGCATCAGGTTCCATAGCATCAGCACGGTCTCCAGGGCTCCCAGAGGTTCTGTGGTGTCACAGTGGAGGCAGGGTTGCATCAGGTTCCATAGCATCACCACAGTCTCCAGGGCTCCCTGAGCTTCTGTGGTGTCACAGTGGAGGCAGGGTTGCATCAGGTTCCATAGCATCAGCACGGTCTCCAGGGCTCCCAGAGGTTCTGTGGTGTCACAGAGGAGGCAGGGTTGCATCAGGTTCCATAGCATCAGCACGGTCTCCAGGGCTCCCCTGAGCTTCTGTGGTGGTGTCACAGAGGAGCCAGGCTTCCTTGTAGTTCCCCAGCATCACAAAGGCTCTCCTGGGAGCCACGGGTCACAAAGCACCGTGGGCTCTGTGCAGCCCCGCTGTGTCACAATGGCCGCTGGCTTCCACGAGCCCCCGCAGTGTCCCAGTGGGCCCCGTGGCTTTAGGAGTGGGTGGCTGGGAGTTGGTGCCAGCGGCTGGGGGAGCAGCAGCAGGGACTGTGTGTGGACAGTGCCATGGCCACTTGTGTGGCCACTGGTGTCTCTGTGCCAGGCACAGCCGTGGTGTGTAACACCGGCTCTGGGTCCTTTGGCTGTGCAGGTGGCAGTCACAGCCTGGAGCAGGGCTGCTCCCGGGGGACAGCCTGGGGCAGGAGGCTGCTGGAGATTCATTCCCCACACTCCTTGTCATGAGGTGCTCAGAGTGATTGGAAAGGCTGTTGGCAGCAGGCAGTTCTCTGGGTTCAAGCTGTGGAGCTGTCAGCGGGAATGCAAAGGCCAAGCTGGTGAGCCTTTTGTCCTGGTGCCTTTAGTGTGTGAGCAGTCCCTGGTGCCGTTGTCTTTGGATCCTGAGTGTGGGAGAGGCAAGGCTTAGGATGGTGCGTAGAGCTGAGAAGGAAAGTGCCGAGAGCAGCGTGTGTGCTGCTGCTTTGAGGGGTGCAGTTGAAGTTGTAGGCAGCAAGAGCTTTCTCAGCTGGCCCTTTTGTGAGCTCTGCTTTTGCCAGATGACTTCCATCTTACCCTCTTACCATCTTAGCCTCTCATTTTTGCATATCCCAAACCCCCTTCCAAACATCCAGCAGCTGCTTGTAAAGAAGAAGTCCTAGAACAAAAAGCCAGTGCTGCCTTTCATAGCCCCTTTGCTGTCTATGAAGTAGAGGAAAGAAGCTAGTGAGACGCACTTTCTTTCTCAACTCCATAGAGCGCATCCTTCTCTCAAGGTGGCAGAGTCCTTGGCGGAAGTGAAGCATCTGCAGCTGCAGTTCAGACTGAGAGATGTGCCAGGACAGGAAACATTTGCTGACCTTCCCTGTTCCCTGTGCAACATGATTCTCGCATCCCAGTCACTTTCACACACCTTCGGTACCCCTGAGTCCAAGCAGCTAAAGCTCACAGAGACAGAAGTGTCAGGAAGGAAAACGTTCCAAAAGCACCCCCTTCTCTTATCAGCATATAAATTGTGCACAACAGGCTGCGGCACCGAACCTTCCTTCTCAGATAGACATGCCATCACACTTTTCACTCTTGCAGCTCGGTTGAAAAGCTCCAGCAGCTGCTCCCGCAATAGCAAAAGGTTCTAGAAGTGAAAGCCAGTTTGGGGCTGCACCTTCTCCTTGCCGCATGTAAGCCACACCAAACTCCCTGATGCACTCTGTCCTCCCCTTCTCAAAGGAGTAGACGGTGGCATCAGGACACACCTGTGTCCCAGCAGCTGGGTGCCCAGCCGGGAGCAGGAGCAGGGCTGGGGCTGCTCCCAAAGTTGCCCCGCCCCAATGCCAGAGCCGGACATATGCTGAGGGGGGGCTGGATCAGGCTTTATTGTCCAGCTGCATGCCAGGAGTGAGCACAAAATCTACCTGCATTCTCTGCAGCATGCCATCCTGGAGCAGAGCCATTGCCAAAGGAAGCCGTGAGCCCGTGCCAAGCCAGTGCCGGAGTGGGATCCTAGCAGCACCTGTGGAAGCCGGGAGAGAGGAGCCCACCTGGAGCAGGTTCGTGCAGGATTAATCATCCCGTGGCTTCCCACCAGGGTCCTGTTGCTTCCAAAAGGCCCCACAGTGTCACTGTGGCCCCTCGGTTCCACCAGGTTCCATAGCGTCACTGTGGTGCCCAGGGTTCCGTCAGCTTCGCCAGCATCCCCACGGTCTGCAGAGCTCCCCGAGCTTCTGTGGTGTCACAGTGGAGGCAGGGTTGCATCAGGTTCCATAGCATCAGCACGGTCTCCAGGGCTCCCAGAGGTTCTGTGGTGTCACAGTGGAGGCAGGGTTGCATCAGGTTCCATAGCATCACCACAGTCTCCAGGGCTCCCTGAGCTTCTGTGGTGTCACAGTGGAGGCAGGGTTGCATCAGGTTCCATAGCATCAGCACGGTCTCCAGGGCTCCCAGAGGTTCTGTGGTGTCACAGAGGAGGCAGGGTTGCATCAGGTTCCATAGCATCAGCACGGTCTCCAGGGCTCCCCTGAGCTTCTGTGGTGGTGTCACAGAGGAGCCAGGCTTCCTTGTAGTTCCCCAGCATCACAAAGGCTCTCCTGGGAGCCACGGGTCACAAAGCACCGTGGGCTCTGTGCAGCCCCGCTGTGTCACAATGGCCGCTGGCTTCCACGAGCCCCCGCAGTGTCCCAGTGGGCCCCGTGGCTTTAGGAGTGGGTGGCTGGGAGTTGGTGCCAGCGGCTGGGGGAGCAGCAGCAGGGACTGTGTGTGGACAGTGCCATGGCCACTTGTGTGGCCACTGGTGTCTCTGTGCCAGGCACAGCCGTGGTGTGTAACACCGGCTCTGGGTCCTTTGGCTGTGCAGGTGGCAGTCACAGCCTGGAGCAGGGCTGCTCCCGGGGGACAGCCTGGGGCAGGAGGCTGCTGGAGATTCATTCCCCACACTCCTTGTCATGAGGTGCTCAGAGTGATTGGAAAGGCTGTTGGCAGCAGGCAGTTCTCTGGGTTCAAGCTGTGGAGCTGTCAGCGGGAATGCAAAGGCCAAGCTGGTGAGCCTTTTGTCCTGGTGCCTTTAGTGTGTGAGCAGTCCCTGGTGCCGTTGTCTTTGGATCCTGAGTGTGGGAGAGGCAAGGCTTAGGATGGTGCGTAGAGCTGAGAAGGAAAGTGCCGAGAGCAGCGTGTGTGCTGCTGCTTTGAGGGGTGCAGTTGAAGTTGTAGGCAGCAAGAGCTTTCTCAGCTGGCCCTTTTGTGAGCTCTGCTTTTGCCAGATGACTTCCATCTTACCCTCTTACCATCTTAGCCTCTCATTTTTGCATATCCCAAACCCCCTTCCAAACATCCAGCAGCTGCTTGTAAAGAAGAAGTCCTAGAACAAAAAGCCAGTGCTGCCTTTCATAGCCCCTTTGCTGTCTATGAAGTAGAGGAAAGAAGCTAGTGAGACGCACTTTCTTTCTCAACTCCATAGAGCGCATCCTTCTCTCAAGGTGGCAGAGTCCTTGGCGGAAGTGAAGCATCTGCAGCTGCAGTTCAGACTGAGAGATGTGCCAGGACAGGAAACATTTGCTGACCTTCCCTGTTCCCTGTGCAACATGATTCTCGCATCCCAGTCACTTTCACACACCTTCGGTACCCCTGAGTCCAAGCAGCTAAAGCTCACAGAGACAGAAGTGTCAGGAAGGAAAACGTTGCAAAAGCACCCCCTTCTCTTATCAGCATATAAATTGTGCACAACAGGCTGCGGCACCGAACCTTCCTTCTCAGATAGACATGCCATCACACTTTTCACTCTTGCAGCTCGGTTGAAAAGCTCCAGCAGCTGCTCCCGCAATAGCAAAAGGTTCTAGAAGTGAAAGCCAGTTTGGGGCTGCACCTTCTCCTTGCCGCATGTAAGCCACACCAAACTCCCTGATGCACTCTGTCCTCCCCTTCTCAAAGGAGTAGACGGTGGCATCAGGACACACCTGTGTCCCAGCAGCTGGGTGCCCAGCCGGGAGCAGGAGCAGGGCTGGGGCTGCTCCCAAAGTTGCCCCGCCCCAATGCCAGAGCCGGACATATGCTGAGGGGGGGCTGGATCAGGCTTTATTGTCCAGCTGCATGCCAGGAGTGAGCACAAAATCTACCTGCATTCTCTGCAGCATGCCATCCTGGAGCAGAGCCATTGCCAAAGGAAGCCGTGAGCCCGTGCCAAGCCAGTGCCGGAGTGGGATCCTAGCAGCACCTGTGGAAGCCGGGAGAGAGGAGCCCACCTGGAGCAGGTTCGTGCAGGATTAATCATCCCGTGGCTTCCCACCAGGGTCCTGTTGCTTCCAAAAGGCCCCACAGTGTCACTGTGGCCCCTCGGTTCCACCAGGTTCCATAGCGTCACTGTGGTGCCCAGGGTTCCGTCAGCTTCGCCAGCATCCCCACGGTCTGCAGAGCTCCCCGAGCTTCTGTGGTGTCACAGTGGAGGCAGGGTTGCATCAGGTTCCATAGCATCAGCACGGTCTCCAGGGCTCCCAGAGGTTCTGTGGTGTCACAGTGGAGGCAGGGTTGCATCAGGTTCCATAGCATCACCACAGTCTCCAGGGCTCCCTGAGCTTCTGTGGTGTCACAGTGGAGGCAGGGTTGCATCAGGTTCCATAGCATCAGCACGGTCTCCAGGGCTCCCCTGAGCTTCTGTGGTGTCACAGAGGAGGCAGGGTTGCATCAGGTTCCATAGCATCAGCACGGTCTCCAGGGCTCCAAGAGCTTCTGTGGTGTCACAGAGGAGGCAGGGTTGCATCAGGTTCAATAGCATCAGCACGGTCTCCAGGGCTCCCCTGAGCTTCTGTGGTGGTGTCACAGAGGAGCCAGGCTTCCTTGTAGTTCCCCAGCATCACAAAGGCTCTCCTGGGAGCCACGGGTCACAAAGCACCGTGGGCTCTGTGCAGCCCCGCTGTGTCACAATGGCCGCTGGCTTCCACGAGCCCCCGCAGTGTCCCAGTGGGCCCCGTGGCTTTAGGAGTGGGTGGCTGGGAGTTGGTGCCAGCGGCTGGGGGAGCAGCAGCAGGGACTGTGCGTGGACAGTGCCATGGCCACTTGTGTGGCCACTGGTGTCTCTGTGCCAGGCACAGCCGTGGTGTGTAACACCGGCTCTGGGTCCTTTGGCTGTGCAGGTGGCAGTCACGGCCTGGAGCAGGGCTGCTCCCGGGGGACAGCCTGGGGCAGGAGGCTGCTGGAGATTCATTCCCCACACTCCTTGTCATGAGGTGCTCAGAGTGATTGGAAAGGCTGTTGGCAGCAGGCAGTTCTCTGGGTTCAAGCTGTGGAGCTGTCAGCGGGAATGCAAAGGCCAAGCTGGTGAGCCTTTTGTCCTGGTGCCTTTAGTGTGTGAGCAGTCCCTGGTGCCGTTGTCTTTGGATCCTGAGTGTGGGAGAGGCAAGGCTTAGGATGGTGCGTAGAGCTGAGAAGGAAAGTGCCGAGAGCAGCGTGTGTGCTGCTGCTTTGAGGGGTGCAGTTGAAGTTGTAGGCAGCAAGAGCTTTCTCAGCTGGCCCTTTTGTGAGCTCTGCTTTTGCCAGATGACTTCCATCTTACCCTCTTACCATCTTAGCCTCTCATTTTTGCATATCCCAAACCCCCTTCCAAACATCCAGCAGCTGCTTGTAAAGAAGAAGTCCTAGAACAAAAAGCCAGTGCTGCCTTTCATAGCCCCTTTGCTGTCTATGAAGTAGAGGAAAGAAGCTAGTGAGACGCACTTTCTTTCTCAACTCCATAGAGCGCATCCTTCTCTCAAGGTGGCAGAGTCCTTGGCGGAAGTGAAGCATCTGCAGCTGCAGTTCAGACTGAGAGATGTGCCAGGACAGGAAACATTTGCTGACCTTCCCTGTTCCCTGTGCAACATGATTCTCGCATCCCAGTCACTTTCACATACCTTCGGTATCCCTGAGTCCAAGCAGCTAAAGCTCACAGAGACAGAAGTGTCAGGAAGGAAAACGTTGCAAAAGCACCCCCTTCTCTTATCAGCATATAAATTGTGCACAACAGGCTGCGGCACCGAACCTTCCTTCTCAGATAGACATGCCATCACACTTTTCACTCTTGCAGCTCGGTTGAAAAGCTCCAGCAGCTGCTCCCGCAATAGCAAAAGGTTCTAGAAGTGAAAGCCAGTTTGGGGCTGCACCTTCTCCTTGCCGCATGTAAGCCACACCAAACTCCCTGATGCACTCTGTCCTCCCCTTCTCAAAGGAGTAGACGGTGGCATCAGGACACACCTGTGTCCCAGCAGCTGGGTGCCCAGCCGGGAGCAGGAGCAGGGCTGGGGCTGCTCCCAAAGTTGCCCCGCCCCAATGCCAGAGCCGGACATATGCTGAGGGGGGGCTGGATCAGGCTTTATTGTCCAGCTGCATGCCAGGAGTGAGCACAAAATCTACCTGCATTCTCTGCAGCATGCCATCCTGGAGCAGAGCCATTGCCAAAGGAAGCCGTGAGCCCGTGCCAAGCCAGTGCCGGAGTGGGATCCTAGCAGCACCTGTGGAAGCCGGGAGAGAGGAGCCCACCTGGAGCAGGTTCGTGCAGGATTAATCATCCCGTGGCTTCCCACCAGGGTCCTGTTGCTTCCAAAAGGCCCCACAGTGTCACTGTGGCCCCTCGGTTCCACCAGGTTCCATAGCGTCACTGTGGTGCCCAGAGTTCCGTCAGCTTCGCCAGCATCCCCACGGTCTGCAGAGCTCCCCGAGCTTCTGTGGTGTCACAGTGGAGGCAGGGTTGCATCAGGTTCCATAGCATCAGCACGGTCTCCAGGGCTCCCAGAGGTTCTGTGGTGTCACAGTGGAGGCAGGGTTGCATCAGGTTCCATAGCATCACCACAGTCTCCAGGGCTCCCTGAGCTTCTGTGGTGTCACAGTGGAGGCAGGGTTGCATCAGGTTCCATAGCATCAGCACGGTCTCCAGAGCTCCCAGAGGTTCTGTGGTGTCACAGAGGAGGCAGGGTTGCATCAGGTTCCATAGCATCACCACGGTCTCCAGGGCTCCAAGAGCTTCTGTGGTGTCACAGAGGAGGCAGGGTTGCATCAGGTTCAATAGCATCAGCACGGTCTCCAGGGCTCCCCTGAGCTTCTGTGGTGGTGTCACAGAGGAGCCAGGCTTCCTTGTAGTTCCCCAGCATCACAAAGGCTCTCCTGGGAGCCACGGGTCACAAAGCACCGTGGGCTCTGTGCAGCCCCGCTGTGTCACAATGGCCGCTGGCTTCCACGAGCCCCCGCAGTGTCCCAGTGGGCCCCGTGGCTTTAGGAGTGGGTGGCTGGGAGTTGGTGCCAGCGGCTGGGGGAGCAGCAGCAGGGACTGTGTGTGGACAGTGCCATGGCCACTTGTGTGGCCACTGGTGTCTCTGTGCCAGGCACAGCCGTGGTGTGTAACACCGGCTCTGGGTCCTTTGGCTGTGCAGGTGGCAGTCACGGCCTGGAGCAGGGCTGCTCCCGGGGGACAGCCTGGGGCAGGAGGCTGCTGGAGATTCATTCCCCACACTCCTTGTCATGAGGTGCTCAGAGTGATTGGAAAGGCTGTTGGCAGCAGGCAGTTCTCTGGGTTCAAGCTGTGGAGCTGTCAGCGGGAATGCAAAGGCCAAGCTGGTGAGCCTTTTGTCCTGGTGCCTTTAGTGTGTGAGCAGTCCCTGGTGCCGTTGTCTTTGGATCCTGAGTGTGGGAGAGGCAAGGCTTAGGATGGTGCGTAGAGCTGAGAAGGAAAGTGCCGAGAGCAGCGTGTGTGCTGCTGCTTTGAGGGGTGCAGTTGAAGTTGTAGGCAGCAAGAGCTTTCTCAGCTGGCCCTTTTGTGAGCTCTGCTTTTGCCAGATGACTTCCATCTTACCCTCTTACCATCTTAGCCTCTCATTTTTGCATATCCCAAACCCCCTTCCAAACATCCAGCAGCTGCTTGTAAAGAAGAAGTCCTAGAACAAAAAGCCAGTGCTGCCTTTCATAGCCCCTTTGCTGTCTATGAAGTAGAGGAAAGAAGCTAGTGAGACGCACTTTCTTTCTCAACTCCATAGAGCGCATCCTTCTCTCAAGGTGGCAGAGTCCTTGGCGGAAGTGAAGCATCTGCAGCTGCAGTTCAGACTGAGAGATGTGCCAGGACAGGAAACATTTGCTGACCTTCCCTGTTCCCTGTGCAACATGATTCTCGCATCCCAGTCACTTTCACATACCTTCGGTATCCCTGAGTCCAAGCAGCTAAAGCTCACAGAGACAGAAGTGTCAGGAAGGAAAACGTTGCAAAAGCACCCCCTTCTCTTATCAGCATATAAATTGTGCACAACAGGCTGCGGCACCGAACCTTCCTTCTCAGATAGACATGCCATCACACTTTTCACTCTTGCAGCTCGGTTGAAAAGCTCCAGCAGCTGCTCCCGCAATAGCAAAAGGTTCTAGAAGTGAAAGCCAGTTTGGGGCTGCACCTTCTCCTTGCCGCATGTAAGCCACACCAAACTCCCTGATGCACTCTGTCCTCCCCTTCTCAAAGGAGTAGACGGTGGCATCAGGACACACCTGTGTCCCAGCAGCTGGGTGCCCAGCCGGGAGCAGGAGCAGGGCTGGGGCTGCTCCCAAAGTTGCCCCGCCCCAATGCCAGAGCCGGACATATGCTGAGGGGGGGCTGGATCAGGCTTTATTGTCCAGCTGCATGCCAGGAGTGAGCACAAAATCTACCTGCATTCTCTGCAGCATGCCATCCTGGAGCAGAGCCATTGCCAAAGGAAGCCGTGAGCCCGTGCCAAGCCAGTGCCGGAGTGGGATCCTAGCAGCACCTGTGGAAGCCGGGAGAGAGGAGCCCACCTGGAGCAGGTTCGTGCAGGATTAATCATCCCGTGGCTTCCCACCAGGGTCCTGTTGCTTCCAAAAGGCCCCACAGTGTCACTGTGGCCCCTCGGTTCCACCAGGTTCCATAGCGTCACTGTGGTGCCCAGGGTTCCGTCAGCTTCGCCAGCATCCCCACGGTCTGCAGAGCTCCCCGAGCTTCTGTGGTGTCACAGTGGAGGCAGGGTTGCATCAGGTTCCATAGCATCAGCACGGTCTCCAGGGCTCCCAGAGGTTCTGTGGTGTCACAGTGGAGGCAGGGTTGCATCAGGTTCCATAGCATCACCACGGTCTCCAGGGCTCCAAGAGCTTCTGTGGTGTCACAGAGGAGGCAGGGTTGCATCAGGTTCAATAGCATCAGCACGGTCTCCAGGGCTCCCCTGAGCTTCTGTGGTGGTGTCACAGAGGAGCCAGGCTTCCTTGTAGTTCCCCAGCATCACAAAGGCTCTCCTGGGAGCCACGGGTCACAAAGCACCGTGGGCTCTGTGCAGCCCCGCTGTGTCACAATGGCCGCTGGCTTCCACGAGCCCCCGCAGTGTCCCAGTGGGCCCCGTGGCTTTAGGAGTGGGTGGCTGGGAGTTGGTGCCAGCGGCTGGGGGAGCAGCAGCAGGGACTGTGTGTGGACAGTGCCATGGCCACTTGTGTGGCCACTGGTGTCTCTGTGCCAGGCACAGCCGTGGTGTGTAACACCGGCTCTGGGTCCTTTGGCTGTGCAGGTGGCAGTCACAGCCTGGAGCAGGGCTGCTCCCGGGGGACAGCCTGGGGCAGGAGGCTGCTGGAGATTCATTCCCCACACTCCTTGTCATGAGGTGCTCAGAGTGATTGGAAAGGCTGTTGGCAGCAGGCAGTTCTCTGGGTTCAAGCTGTGGAGCTGTCAGCGGGAATGCAAAGGCCAAGCTGGTGAGCCTTTTGTCCTGGTGCCTTTAGTGTGTGAGCAGTCCCTGGTGCCGTTGTCTTTGGATCCTGAGTGTGGGAGAGGCAAGGCTTAGGATGGTGCGTAGAGCTGAGAAGGAAAGTGCCGAGAGCAGCGTGTGTGCTGCTGCTTTGAGGGGTGCAGTTGAAGTTGTAGGCAGCAAGAGCTTTCTCAGCTGGCCCTTTTGTGAGCTCTGCTTTTGCCAGATGACTTCCATCTTACCCTCTTACCATCTTAGCCTCTCATTTTTGCATATCCCAAACCCCCTTCCAAACATCCAGCAGCTGCTTGTAAAGAAGAAGTCCTAGAACAAAAAGCCAGTGCTGCCTTTCATAGCCCCTTTGCTGTCTATGAAGTAGAGGAAAGAAGCTAGTGAGACGCACTTTCTTTCTCAACTCCATAGAGCGCATCCTTCTCTCAAGGTGGCAGAGTCCTTGGCGGAAGTGAAGCATCTGCAGCTGCAGTTCAGACTGAGAGATGTGCCAGGACAGGAAACATTTGCTGACCTTCCCTGTTCCCTGTGCAACATGATTCTCGCATCCCAGTCACTTTCACACACCTTCGGTATCCCTGAGTCCAAGCAGCTAAAGCTCACAGAGACAGAAGTGTCAGGAAGGAAAATGTTCCAAAAGCACCCCCTTCTCTTATCAGCATATAAATTGTGCACAACAGGCTGCGGCACCGAACCTTCCTTCTCAGATAGACATGCCATCACACTTTTCACTCTTGCAGCTCGGTTGAAAAGCTCCAGCAGCTGCTCCCGCAATAGCAAAAGGTTCTAGAAGTGAAAGCCAGTTTGGGGCTGCACCTTCTCCTTGCCGCATGTAAGCCACACCAAACTCCCTGATGCACTCTGTCCTCCCCTTCTCAAAGGAGTAGACGGTGGCATCAGGACACACCTGTGTCCCAGCAGCTGGGTGCCCAGCCGGGAGCAGGAGCAGGGCTGGGGCTGCTCCCAAAGTTGCCCCGCCCCAATGCCAAAGCCGGACATATGCTGAGGGGGGGCTGGATCAGGCTTTATTGTCCAGCTGCATGCCAGGAGTGAGCACAAAATCTACCTGCATTCTCTGCAGCATGCCATCCTGGAGCAGAGCCATTGCCAAAGGAAGCCGTGAGCCCGTGCCAAGCCAGTGCCGGAGTGGGATCCTAGCAGCACCTGTGGAAGCCGGGAGAGAGGAGCCCACCTGGAGCAGGTTCGTGCAGGATTAATCATCCCGTGGCTTCCCACCAGGGTCCTGTTGCTTCCAAAAGGCCCCACAGTGTCACTGTGGCCCCTCGGTTCCACCAGGTTCCATAGCGTCACTGTGGTGCCCAGGGTTCCGTCAGCTTCGCCAGCATCCCCACGGTCTGCAGAGCTCCCCGAGCTTCTGTGGTGTCACAGTGGAGGCAGGGTTGCATCAGGTTCCATAGCATCAGCACGGTCTCCAGGGCTCCCAGAGGTTCTGTGGTGTCACAGTGGAGGCAGGGTTGCATCAGGTTCCATAGCATCACCACAGTCTCCAGGGCTCCCTGAGCTTCTGTGGTGTCACAGTGGAGGCAGGGTTGCATCAGGTTCCATAGCATCAGCACGGTCTCCAGGGCTCCCAGAGGTTCTGTGGTGTCACAGAGGAGGCAGGGTTGCATCAGGTTCCATAGCATCAGCACGGTCTCCAGGGCTCCCCTGAGCTTCTGTGGTGGTGTCACAGAGGAGCCAGGCTTCCTTGTAGTTCCCCAGCATCACAAAGGCTCTCCTGGGAGCCACGGGTCACAAAGCACCGTGGGCTCTGTGCAGCCCCGCTGTGTCACAATGGCCGCTGGCTTCCACGAGCCCCCGCAGTGTCCCAGTGGGCCCCGTGGCTTTAGGAGTGGGTGGCTGGGAGTTGGTGCCAGCGGCTGGGGGAGCAGCAGCAGGGACTGTGTGTGGACAGTGCCATGGCCACTTGTGTGGCCACTGGTGTCTCTGTGCCAGGCACAGCCGTGGTGTGTAACACCGGCTCTGGGTCCTTTGGCTGTGCAGGTGGCAGTCACAGCCTGGAGCAGGGCTGCTCCCGGGGGACAGCCTGGGGCAGGAGGCTGCTGGAGATTCATTCCCCACACTCCTTGTCATGAGGTGCTCAGAGTGATTGGAAAGGCTGTTGGCAGCAGGCAGTTCTCTGGGTTCAAGCTGTGGAGCTGTCAGCGGGAATGCAAAGGCCAAGCTGGTGAGCCTTTTGTCCTGGTGCCTTTAGTGTGTGAGCAGTCCCTGGTGCCGTTGTCTTTGGATCCTGAGTGTGGGAGAGGCAAGGCTTAGGATGGTGCGTAGAGCTGAGAAGGAAAGTGCCGAGAGCAGCGTGTGTGCTGCTGCTTTGAGGGGTGCAGTTGAAGTTGTAGGCAGCAAGAGCTTTCTCAGCTGGCCCTTTTGTGAGCTCTGCTTTTGCCAGATGACTTCCATCTTACCCTCTTACCATCTTAGCCTCTCATTTTTGCATATCCCAAACCCCCTTCCAAACATCCAGCAGCTGCTTGTAAAGAAGAAGTCCTAGAACAAAAAGCCAGTGCTGCCTTTCATAGCCCCTTTGCTGTCTATGAAGTAGAGGAAAGAAGCTAGTGAGACGCACTTTCTTTCTCAACTCCATAGAGCGCATCCTTCTCTCAAGGTGGCAGAGTCCTTGGCGGAAGTGAAGCATCTGCAGCTGCAGTTCAGACTGAGAGATGTGCCAGGACAGGAAACATTTGCTGACCTTCCCTGTTCCCTGTGCAACATGATTCTCGCATCCCAGTCACTTTCACACACCTTCGGTACCCCTGAGTCCAAGCAGCTAAAGCTCACAGAGACAGAAGTGTCAGGAAGGAAAACGTTCCAAAAGCACCCCCTTCTCTTATCAGCATATAAATTGTGCACAACAGGCTGCGGCACCGAACCTTCCTTCTCAGATAGACATGCCATCACACTTTTCACTCTTGCAGCTCGGTTGAAAAGCTCCAGCAGCTGCTCCCGCAATAGCAAAAGGTTCTAGAAGTGAAAGCCAGTTTGGGGCTGCACCTTCTCCTTGCCGCATGTAAGCCACACCAAACTCCCTGATGCACTCTGTCCTCCCCTTCTCAAAGGAGTAGACGGTGGCATCAGGACACACCTGTGTCCCAGCAGCTGGGTGCCCAGCCGGGAGCAGGAGCAGGGCTGGGGCTGCTCCCAAAGTTGCCCCGCCCCAATGCCAGAGCCGGACATATGCTGAGGGGGGGCTGGATCAGGCTTTATTGTCCAGCTGCATGCCAGGAGTGAGCACAAAATCTACCTGCATTCTCTGCAGCATGCCATCCTGGAGCAGAGCCATTGCCAAAGGAAGCCGTGAGCCCGTGCCAAGCCAGTGCCGGAGTGGGATCCTAGCAGCACCTGTGGAAGCCGGGAGAGAGGAGCCCACCTGGAGCAGGTTCGTGCAGGATTAATCATCCCGTGGCTTCCCACCAGGGTCCTGTTGCTTCCAAAAGGCCCCACAGTGTCACTGTGGCCCCTCGGTTCCACCAGGTTCCATAGCGTCACTGTGGTGCCCAGGGTTCCGTCAGCTTCGCCAGCATCCCCACGGTCTGCAGAGCTCCCCGAGCTTCTGTGGTGTCACAGTGGAGGCAGGGTTGCATCAGGTTCCATAGCATCAGCACGGTCTCCAGGGCTCCCAGAGGTTCTGTGGTGTCACAGTGGAGGCAGGGTTGCATCAGGTTCCATAGCATCACCACAGTCTCCAGGGCTCCCTGAGCTTCTGTGGTGTCACAGTGGAGGCAGGGTTGCATCAGGTTCCATAGCATCAGCACGGTCTCCAGGGCTCCCAGAGGTTCTGTGGTGTCACAGAGGAGGCAGGGTTGCATCAGGTTCCATAGCATCAGCACGGTCTCCAGGGCTCCCCTGAGCTTCTGTGGTGGTGTCACAGAGGAGCCAGGCTTCCTTGTAGTTCCCCAGCATCACAAAGGCTCTCCTGGGAGCCACGGGTCACAAAGCACCGTGGGCTCTGTGCAGCCCCGCTGTGTCACAATGGCCGCTGGCTTCCACGAGCCCCCGCAGTGTCCCAGTGGGCCCCGTGGCTTTAGGAGTGGGTGGCTGGGAGTTGGTGCCAGCGGCTGGGGGAGCAGCAGCAGGGACTGTGTGTGGACAGTGCCATGGCCACTTGTGTGGCCACTGGTGTCTCTGTGCCAGGCACAGCCGTGGTGTGTAACACCGGCTCTGGGTCCTTTGGCTGTGCAGGTGGCAGTCACAGCCTGGAGCAGGGCTGCTCCCGGGGGACAGCCTGGGGCAGGAGGCTGCTGGAGATTCATTCCCCACACTCCTTGTCATGAGGTGCTCAGAGTGATTGGAAAGGCTGTTGGCAGCAGGCAGTTCTCTGGGTTCAAGCTGTGGAGCTGTCAGCGGGAATGCAAAGGCCAAGCTGGTGAGCCTTTTGTCCTGGTGCCTTTAGTGTGTGAGCAGTCCCTGGTGCCGTTGTCTTTGGATCCTGAGTGTGGGAGAGGCAAGGCTTAGGATGGTGCGTAGAGCTGAGAAGGAAAGTGCCGAGAGCAGCGTGTGTGCTGCTGCTTTGAGGGGTGCAGTTGAAGTTGTAGGCAGCAAGAGCTTTCTCAGCTGGCCCTTTTGTGAGCTCTGCTTTTGCCAGATGACTTCCATCTTACCCTCTTACCATCTTAGCCTCTCATTTTTGCATATCCCAAACCCCCTTCCAAACATCCAGCAGCTGCTTGTAAAGAAGAAGTCCTAGAACAAAAAGCCAGTGCTGCCTTTCATAGCCCCTTTGCTGTCTATGAAGTAGAGGAAAGAAGCTAGTGAGACGCACTTTCTTTCTCAACTCCATAGAGCGCATCCTTCTCTCAAGGTGGCAGAGTCCTTGGCGGAAGTGAAGCATCTGCAGCTGCAGTTCAGACTGAGAGATGTGCCAGGACAGGAAACATTTGCTGACCTTCCCTGTTCCCTGTGCAACATGATTCTCGCATCCCAGTCACTTTCACACACCTTCGGTACCCCTGAGTCCAAGCAGCTAAAGCTCACAGAGACAGAAGTGTCAGGAAGGAAAACGTTGCAAAAGCACCCCCTTCTCTTATCAGCATATAAATTGTGCACAACAGGCTGCGGCACCGAACCTTCCTTCTCAGATAGACATGCCATCACACTTTTCACTCTTGCAGCTCGGTTGAAAAGCTCCAGCAGCTGCTCCCGCAATAGCAAAAGGTTCTAGAAGTGAAAGCCAGTTTGGGGCTGCACCTTCTCCTTGCCGCATGTAAGCCACACCAAACTCCCTGATGCACTCTGTCCTCCCCTTCTCAAAGGAGTAGACGGTGGCATCAGGACACACCTGTGTCCCAGCAGCTGGGTGCCCAGCCGGGAGCAGGAGCAGGGCTGGGGCTGCTCCCAAAGTTGCCCCGCCCCAATGCCAGAGCCGGACATATGCTGAGGGGGGGCTGGATCAGGCTTTATTGTCCAGCTGCATGCCAGGAGTGAGCACAAAATCTACCTGCATTCTCTGCAGCATGCCATCCTGGAGCAGAGCCATTGCCAAAGGAAGCCGTGAGCCCGTGCCAAGCCAGTGCCGGAGTGGGATCCTAGCAGCACCTGTGGAAGCCGGGAGAGAGGAGCCCACCTGGAGCAGGTTCGTGCAGGATTAATCATCCCGTGGCTTCCCACCAGGGTCCTGTTGCTTCCAAAAGGCCCCACAGTGTCACTGTGGCCCCTCGGTTCCACCAGGTTCCATAGCGTCACTGTGGTGCCCAGGGTTCCGTCAGCTTCGCCAGCATCCCCACGGTCTGCAGAGCTCCCCGAGCTTCTGTGGTGTCACAGTGGAGGCAGGGTTGCATCAGGTTCCATAGCATCAGCACGGTCTCCAGGGCTCCCAGAGGTTCTGTGGTGTCACAGTGGAGGCAGGGTTGCATCAGGTTCCATAGCATCACCACAGTCTCCAGGGCTCCCTGAGCTTCTGTGGTGTCACAGTGGAGGCAGGGTTGCATCAGGTTCCATAGCATCAGCACGGTCTCCAGGGCTCCCCTGAGCTTCTGTGGTGTCACAGAGGAGGCAGGGTTGCATCAGGTTCCATAGCATCAGCACGGTCTCCAGGGCTCCAAGAGCTTCTGTGGTGTCACAGAGGAGGCAGGGTTGCATCAGGTTCAATAGCATCAGCACGGTCTCCAGGGCTCCCCTGAGCTTCTGTGGTGGTGTCACAGAGGAGCCAGGCTTCCTTGTAGTTCCCCAGCATCACAAAGGCTCTCCTGGGAGCCACGGGTCACAAAGCACCGTGGGCTCTGTGCAGCCCCGCTGTGTCACAATGGCCGCTGGCTTCCACGAGCCCCCGCAGTGTCCCAGTGGGCCCCGTGGCTTTAGGAGTGGGTGGCTGGGAGTTGGTGCCAGCGGCTGGGGGAGCAGCAGCAGGGACTGTGCGTGGACAGTGCCATGGCCACTTGTGTGGCCACTGGTGTCTCTGTGCCAGGCACAGCCGTGGTGTGTAACACCGGCTCTGGGTCCTTTGGCTGTGCAGGTGGCAGTCACGGCCTGGAGCAGGGCTGCTCCCGGGGGACAGCCTGGGGCAGGAGGCTGCTGGAGATTCATTCCCCACACTCCTTGTCATGAGGTGCTCAGAGTGATTGGAAAGGCTGTTGGCAGCAGGCAGTTCTCTGGGTTCAAGCTGTGGAGCTGTCAGCGGGAATGCAAAGGCCAAGCTGGTGAGCCTTTTGTCCTGGTGCCTTTAGTGTGTGAGCAGTCCCTGGTGCCGTTGTCTTTGGATCCTGAGTGTGGGAGAGGCAAGGCTTAGGATGGTGCGTAGAGCTGAGAAGGAAAGTGCCGAGAGCAGCGTGTGTGCTGCTGCTTTGAGGGGTGCAGTTGAAGTTGTAGGCAGCAAGAGCTTTCTCAGCTGGCCCTTTTGTGAGCTCTGCTTTTGCCAGATGACTTCCATCTTACCCTCTTACCATCTTAGCCTCTCATTTTTGCATATCCCAAACCCCCTTCCAAACATCCAGCAGCTGCTTGTAAAGAAGAAGTCCTAGAACAAAAAGCCAGTGCTGCCTTTCATAGCCCCTTTGCTGTCTATGAAGTAGAGGAAAGAAGCTAGTGAGACGCACTTTCTTTCTCAACTCCATAGAGCGCATCCTTCTCTCAAGGTGGCAGAGTCCTTGGCGGAAGTGAAGCATCTGCAGCTGCAGTTCAGACTGAGAGATGTGCCAGGACAGGAAACATTTGCTGACCTTCCCTGTTCCCTGTGCAACATGATTCTCGCATCCCAGTCACTTTCACATACCTTCGGTATCCCTGAGTCCAAGCAGCTAAAGCTCACAGAGACAGAAGTGTCAGGAAGGAAAACGTTGCAAAAGCACCCCCTTCTCTTATCAGCATATAAATTGTGCACAACAGGCTGCGGCACCGAACCTTCCTTCTCAGATAGACATGCCATCACACTTTTCACTCTTGCAGCTCGGTTGAAAAGCTCCAGCAGCTGCTCCCGCAATAGCAAAAGGTTCTAGAAGTGAAAGCCAGTTTGGGGCTGCACCTTCTCCTTGCCGCATGTAAGCCACACCAAACTCCCTGATGCACTCTGTCCTCCCCTTCTCAAAGGAGTAGACGGTGGCATCAGGACACACCTGTGTCCCAGCAGCTGGGTGCCCAGCCGGGAGCAGGAGCAGGGCTGGGGCTGCTCCCAAAGTTGCCCCGCCCCAATGCCAGAGCCGGACATATGCTGAGGGGGGGCTGGATCAGGCTTTATTGTCCAGCTGCATGCCAGGAGTGAGCACAAAATCTACCTGCATTCTCTGCAGCATGCCATCCTGGAGCAGAGCCATTGCCAAAGGAAGCCGTGAGCCCGTGCCAAGCCAGTGCCGGAGTGGGATCCTAGCAGCACCTGTGGAAGCCGGGAGAGAGGAGCCCACCTGGAGCAGGTTCGTGCAGGATTAATCATCCCGTGGCTTCCCACCAGGGTCCTGTTGCTTCCAAAAGGCCCCACAGTGTCACTGTGGCCCCTCGGTTCCACCAGGTTCCATAGCGTCACTGTGGTGCCCAGAGTTCCGTCAGCTTCGCCAGCATCCCCACGGTCTGCAGAGCTCCCCGAGCTTCTGTGGTGTCACAGTGGAGGCAGGGTTGCATCAGGTTCCATAGCATCAGCACGGTCTCCAGGGCTCCCAGAGGTTCTGTGGTGTCACAGTGGAGGCAGGGTTGCATCAGGTTCCATAGCATCACCACAGTCTCCAGGGCTCCCTGAGCTTCTGTGGTGTCACAGTGGAGGCAGGGTTGCATCAGGTTCCATAGCATCAGCACGGTCTCCAGAGCTCCCAGAGGTTCTGTGGTGTCACAGAGGAGGCAGGGTTGCATCAGGTTCCATAGCATCACCACGGTCTCCAGGGCTCCAAGAGCTTCTGTGGTGTCACAGAGGAGGCAGGGTTGCATCAGGTTCAATAGCATCAGCACGGTCTCCAGGGCTCCCCTGAGCTTCTGTGGTGGTGTCACAGAGGAGCCAGGCTTCCTTGTAGTTCCCCAGCATCACAAAGGCTCTCCTGGGAGCCACGGGTCACAAAGCACCGTGGGCTCTGTGCAGCCCCGCTGTGTCACAATGGCCGCTGGCTTCCACGAGCCCCCGCAGTGTCCCAGTGGGCCCCGTGGCTTTAGGAGTGGGTGGCTGGGAGTTGGTGCCAGCGGCTGGGGGAGCAGCAGCAGGGACTGTGTGTGGACAGTGCCATGGCCACTTGTGTGGCCACTGGTGTCTCTGTGCCAGGCACAGCCGTGGTGTGTAACACCGGCTCTGGGTCCTTTGGCTGTGCAGGTGGCAGTCACGGCCTGGAGCAGGGCTGCTCCCGGGGGACAGCCTGGGGCAGGAGGCTGCTGGAGATTCATTCCCCACACTCCTTGTCATGAGGTGCTCAGAGTGATTGGAAAGGCTGTTGGCAGCAGGCAGTTCTCTGGGTTCAAGCTGTGGAGCTGTCAGCGGGAATGCAAAGGCCAAGCTGGTGAGCCTTTTGTCCTGGTGCCTTTAGTGTGTGAGCAGTCCCTGGTGCCGTTGTCTTTGGATCCTGAGTGTGGGAGAGGCAAGGCTTAGGATGGTGCGTAGAGCTGAGAAGGAAAGTGCCGAGAGCAGCGTGTGTGCTGCTGCTTTGAGGGGTGCAGTTGAAGTTGTAGGCAGCAAGAGCTTTCTCAGCTGGCCCTTTTGTGAGCTCTGCTTTTGCCAGATGACTTCCATCTTACCCTCTTACCATCTTAGCCTCTCATTTTTGCATATCCCAAACCCCCTTCCAAACATCCAGCAGCTGCTTGTAAAGAAGAAGTCCTAGAACAAAAAGCCAGTGCTGCCTTTCATAGCCCCTTTGCTGTCTATGAAGTAGAGGAAAGAAGCTAGTGAGACGCACTTTCTTTCTCAACTCCATAGAGCGCATCCTTCTCTCAAGGTGGCAGAGTCCTTGGCGGAAGTGAAGCATCTGCAGCTGCAGTTCAGACTGAGAGATGTGCCAGGACAGGAAACATTTGCTGACCTTCCCTGTTCCCTGTGCAACATGATTCTCGCATCCCAGTCACTTTCACATACCTTCGGTATCCCTGAGTCCAAGCAGCTAAAGCTCACAGAGACAGAAGTGTCAGGAAGGAAAACGTTGCAAAAGCACCCCCTTCTCTTATCAGCATATAAATTGTGCACAACAGGCTGCGGCACCGAACCTTCCTTCTCAGATAGACATGCCATCACACTTTTCACTCTTGCAGCTCGGTTGAAAAGCTCCAGCAGCTGCTCCCGCAATAGCAAAAGGTTCTAGAAGTGAAAGCCAGTTTGGGGCTGCACCTTCTCCTTGCCGCATGTAAGCCACACCAAACTCCCTGATGCACTCTGTCCTCCCCTTCTCAAAGGAGTAGACGGTGGCATCAGGACACACCTGTGTCCCAGCAGCTGGGTGCCCAGCCGGGAGCAGGAGCAGGGCTGGGGCTGCTCCCAAAGTTGCCCCGCCCCAATGCCAGAGCCGGACATATGCTGAGGGGGGGCTGGATCAGGCTTTATTGTCCAGCTGCATGCCAGGAGTGAGCACAAAATCTACCTGCATTCTCTGCAGCATGCCATCCTGGAGCAGAGCCATTGCCAAAGGAAGCCGTGAGCCCGTGCCAAGCCAGTGCCGGAGTGGGATCCTAGCAGCACCTGTGGAAGCCGGGAGAGAGGAGCCCACCTGGAGCAGGTTCGTGCAGGATTAATCATCCCGTGGCTTCCCACCAGGGTCCTGTTGCTTCCAAAAGGCCCCACAGTGTCACTGTGGCCCCTCGGTTCCACCAGGTTCCATAGCGTCACTGTGGTGCCCAGGGTTCCGTCAGCTTCGCCAGCATCCCCACGGTCTGCAGAGCTCCCCGAGCTTCTGTGGTGTCACAGTGGAGGCAGGGTTGCATCAGGTTCCATAGCATCAGCACGGTCTCCAGGGCTCCCAGAGGTTCTGTGGTGTCACAGTGGAGGCAGGGTTGCATCAGGTTCCATAGCATCACCACGGTCTCCAGGGCTCCAAGAGCTTCTGTGGTGTCACAGAGGAGGCAGGGTTGCATCAGGTTCAATAGCATCAGCACGGTCTCCAGGGCTCCCCTGAGCTTCTGTGGTGGTGTCACAGAGGAGCCAGGCTTCCTTGTAGTTCCCCAGCATCACAAAGGCTCTCCTGGGAGCCACGGGTCACAAAGCACCGTGGGCTCTGTGCAGCCCCGCTGTGTCACAATGGCCGCTGGCTTCCACGAGCCCCCGCAGTGTCCCAGTGGGCCCCGTGGCTTTAGGAGTGGGTGGCTGGGAGTTGGTGCCAGCGGCTGGGGGAGCAGCAGCAGGGACTGTGTGTGGACAGTGCCATGGCCACTTGTGTGGCCACTGGTGTCTCTGTGCCAGGCACAGCCGTGGTGTGTAACACCGGCTCTGGGTCCTTTGGCTGTGCAGGTGGCAGTCACAGCCTGGAGCAGGGCTGCTCCCGGGGGACAGCCTGGGGCAGGAGGCTGCTGGAGATTCATTCCCCACACTCCTTGTCATGAGGTGCTCAGAGTGATTGGAAAGGCTGTTGGCAGCAGGCAGTTCTCTGGGTTCAAGCTGTGGAGCTGTCAGCGGGAATGCAAAGGCCAAGCTGGTGAGCCTTTTGTCCTGGTGCCTTTAGTGTGTGAGCAGTCCCTGGTGCCGTTGTCTTTGGATCCTGAGTGTGGGAGAGGCAAGGCTTAGGATGGTGCGTAGAGCTGAGAAGGAAAGTGCCGAGAGCAGCGTGTGTGCTGCTGCTTTGAGGGGTGCAGTTGAAGTTGTAGGCAGCAAGAGCTTTCTCAGCTGGCCCTTTTGTGAGCTCTGCTTTTGCCAGATGACTTCCATCTTACCCTCTTACCATCTTAGCCTCTCATTTTTGCATATCCCAAACCCCCTTCCAAACATCCAGCAGCTGCTTGTAAAGAAGAAGTCCTAGAACAAAAAGCCAGTGCTGCCTTTCATAGCCCCTTTGCTGTCTATGAAGTAGAGGAAAGAAGCTAGTGAGACGCACTTTCTTTCTCAACTCCATAGAGCGCATCCTTCTCTCAAGGTGGCAGAGTCCTTGGCGGAAGTGAAGCATCTGCAGCTGCAGTTCAGACTGAGAGATGTGCCAGGACAGGAAACATTTGCTGACCTTCCCTGTTCCCTGTGCAACATGATTCTCGCATCCCAGTCACTTTCACATACCTTCGGTATCCCTGAGTCCAAGCAGCTAAAGCTCACAGAGACAGAAGTGTCAGGAAGGAAAACGTTCCAAAAGCACCCCCTTCTCTTATCAGCATATAAATTGTGCACAACAGGCTGCGGCACCGAACCTTCCTTCTCAGATAGACATGCCATCACACTTTTCACTCTTGCAGCTCGGTTGAAAAGCTCCAGCAGCTGCTCCCGCAATAGCAAAAGGTTCTAGAAGTGAAAGCCAGTTTGGGGCTGCACCTTCTCCTTGCCGCATGTAAGCCACACCAAACTCCCTGATGCACTCTGTCCTCCCCTTCTCAAAGGAGTAGACGGTGGCATCAGGACACACCTGTGTCCCAGCAGCTGGGTGCCCAGCCGGGAGCAGGAGCAGGGCTGGGGCTGCTCCCAAAGTTGCCCCGCCCCAATGCCAGAGCCGGACATATGCTGAGGGGGGGCTGGATCAGGCTTTATTGTCCAGCTGCATGCCAGGAGTGAGCACAAAATCTACCTGCATTCTCTGCAGCATGCCATCCTGGAGCAGAGCCATTGCCAAAGGAAGCCGTGAGCCCGTGCCAAGCCAGTGCCGGAGTGGGATCCTAGCAGCACCTGTGGAAGCCGGGAGAGAGGAGCCCACCTGGAGCAGGTTCGTGCAGGATTAATCATCCCGTGGCTTCCCACCAGGGTCCTGTTGCTTCCAAAAGGCCCCACAGTGTCACTGTGGCCCCTCGGTTCCACCAGGTTCCATAGCGTCACTGTGGTGCCCAGGGTTCCGTCAGCTTCGCCAGCATCCCCACGGTCTGCAGAGCTCCCCGAGCTTCTGTGGTGTCACAGTGGAGGCAGGGTTGCATCAGGTTCCATAGCATCAGCACGGTCTCCAGGGCTCCCAGAGGTTCTGTGGTGTCACAGTGGAGGCAGGGTTGCATCAGGTTCCATAGCATCAGCACAGTCTCCAGGGCTCCCTGAGCTTCTGTGGTGTCACAGTGGAGGCAGGGTTGCATCAGGTTCCATAGCATCAGCACGGTCTCCAGAGCTCCCAGAGGTTCTGTGGTGTCACAGAGGAGGCAGGGTTGCATCAGGTTCCATAGCATCACCACGGTCTCCAGGGCTCCAAGAGCTTCTGTGGTGTCACAGAGGAGGCAGGGTTGCATCAGGTTCAATAGCATCAGCACGGTCTCCAGGGCTCCCCTGAGCTTCTGTGGTGGTGTCACAGAGGAGCCAGGCTTCCTTGTAGTTCCCCAGCATCACAAAGGCTCTCCTGGGAGCCACGGGTCACAAAGCACCGTGGGCTCTGTGCAGCCCCGCTGTGTCACAATGGCCGCTGGCTTCCACGAGCCCCCGCAGTGTCCCAGTGGGCCCCGTGGCTTTAGGAGTGGGTGGCTGGGAGTTGGTGCCAGCGGCTGGGGGAGCAGCAGCAGGGACTGTGTGTGGACAGTGCCATGGCCACTTGTGTGGCCACTGGTGTCTCTGTGCCAGGCACAGCCGTGGTGTGTAACACCGGCTCTGGGTCCTTTGGCTGTGCAGGTGGCAGTCACGGCCTGGAGCAGGGCTGCTCCCGGGGGACAGCCTGGGGCAGGAGGCTGCTGGAGATTCATTCCCCACACTCCTTGTCATGAGGTGCTCAGAGTGATTGGAAAGGCTGTTGGCAGCAGGCAGTTCTCTGGGTTCAAGCTGTGGAGCTGTCAGCGGGAATGCAAAGGCCAAGCTGGTGAGCCTTTTGTCCTGGTGCCTTTAGTGTGTGAGCAGTCCCTGGTGCCGTTGTCTTTGGATCCTGAGTGTGGGAGAGGCAAGGCTTAGGATGGTGCGTAGAGCTGAGAAGGAAAGTGCCGAGAGCAGCGTGTGTGCTGCTGCTTTGAGGGGTGCAGTTGAAGTTGTAGGCAGCAAGAGCTTTCTCAGCTGGCCCTTTTGTGAGCTCTGCTTTTGCCAGATGACTTCCATCTTACCCTCTTACCATCTTAGCCTCTCATTTTTGCATATCCCAAACCCCCTTCCAAACATCCAGCAGCTGCTTGTAAAGAAGAAGTCCTAGAACAAAAAGCCAGTGCTGCCTTTCATAGCCCCTTTGCTGTCTATGAAGTAGAGGAAAGAAGCTAGTGAGACGCACTTTCTTTCTCAACTCCATAGAGCGCATCCTTCTCTCAAGGTGGCAGAGTCCTTGGCGGAAGTGAAGCATCTGCAGCTGCAGTTCAGACTGAGAGATGTGCCAGGACAGGAAACATTTGCTGACCTTCCCTGTTCCCTGTGCAACATGATTCTCGCATCCCAGTCACTTTCACATACCTTCGGTATCCCTGAGTCCAAGCAGCTAAAGCTCACAGAGACAGAAGTGTCAGGAAGGAAAACGTTCCAAAAGCACCCCCTTCTCTTATCAGCATATAAATTGTGCACAACAGGCTGCGGCACCGAACCTTCCTTCTCAGATAGACATGCCATCACACTTTTCACTCTTGCAGCTCGGTTGAAAAGCTCCAGCAGCTGCTCCCGCAATAGCAAAAGGTTCTAGAAGTGAAAGCCAGTTTGGGGCTGCACCTTCTCCTTGCCGCATGTAAGCCACACCAAACTCCCTGATGCACTCTGTCCTCCCCTTCTCAAAGGAGTAGACGGTGGCATCAGGACACACCTGTGTCCCAGCAGCTGGGTGCCCAGCCGGGAGCAGGAGCAGGGCTGGGGCTGCTCCCAAAGTTGCCCCGCCCCAATGCCAGAGCCGGACATATGCTGAGGGGGGGCTGGATCAGGCTTTATTGTCCAGCTGCATGCCAGGAGTGAGCACAAAATCTACCTGCATTCTCTGCAGCATGCCATCCTGGAGCAGAGCCATTGCCAAAGGAAGCCGTGAGCCCGTGCCAAGCCAGTGCCGGAGTGGGATCCTAGCAGCACCTGTGGAAGCCGGGAGAGAGGAGCCCACCTGGAGCAGGTTCGTGCAGGATTAATCATCCCGTGGCTTCCCACCAGGGTCCTGTTGCTTCCAAAAGGCCCCACAGTGTCACTGTGGCCCCTCGGTTCCACCAGGTTCCATAGCGTCACTGTGGTGCCCAGGGTTCCGTCAGCTTCGCCAGCATCCCCACGGTCTGCAGAGCTCCCCGAGCTTCTGTGGTGTCACAGTGGAGGCAGGGTTGCATCAGGTTCCATAGCATCAGCACGGTCTCCAGGGCTCCCAGAGGTTCTGTGGTGTCACAGTGGAGGCAGGGTTGCATCAGGTTCCATAGCATCACCACGGTCTCCAGGGCTCCAAGAGCTTCTGTGGTGTCACAGAGGAGGCAGGGTTGCATCAGGTTCAATAGCATCAGCACGGTCTCCAGGGCTCCCCTGAGCTTCTGTGGTGGTGTCACAGAGGAGCCAGGCTTCCTTGTAGTTCCCCAGCATCACAAAGGCTCTCCTGGGAGCCACGGGTCACAAAGCACCGTGGGCTCTGTGCAGCCCCGCTGTGTCACAATGGCCGCTGGCTTCCACGAGCCCCCGCAGTGTCCCAGTGGGCCCCGTGGCTTTAGGAGTGGGTGGCTGGGAGTTGGTGCCAGCGGCTGGGGGAGCAGCAGCAGGGACTGTGTGTGGACAGTGCCATGGCCACTTGTGTGGCCACTGGTGTCTCTGTGCCAGGCACAGCCGTGGTGTGTAACACCGGCTCTGGGTCCTTTGGCTGTGCAGGTGGCAGTCACAGCCTGGAGCAGGGCTGCTCCCGGGGGACAGCCTGGGGCAGGAGGCTGCTGGAGATTCATTCCCCACACTCCTTGTCATGAGGTGCTCAGAGTGATTGGAAAGGCTGTTGGCAGCAGGCAGTTCTCTGGGTTCAAGCTGTGGAGCTGTCAGCGGGAATGCAAAGGCCAAGCTGGTGAGCCTTTTGTCCTGGTGCCTTTAGTGTGTGAGCAGTCCCTGGTGCCGTTGTCTTTGGATCCTGAGTGTGGGAGAGGCAAGGCTTAGGATGGTGCGTAGAGCTGAGAAGGAAAGTGCCGAGAGCAGCGTGTGTGCTGCTGCTTTGAGGGGTGCAGTTGAAGTTGTAGGCAGCAAGAGCTTTCTCAGCTGGCCCTTTTGTGAGCTCTGCTTTTGCCAGATGACTTCCATCTTACCCTCTTACCATCTTAGCCTCTCATTTTTGCATATCCCAAACCCCCTTCCAAACATCCAGCAGCTGCTTGTAAAGAAGAAGTCCTAGAACAAAAAGCCAGTGCTGCCTTTCATAGCCCCTTTGCTGTCTATGAAGTAGAGGAAAGAAGCTAGTGAGACGCACTTTCTTTCTCAACTCCATAGAGCGCATCCTTCTCTCAAGGTGGCAGAGTCCTTGGCGGAAGTGAAGCATCTGCAGCTGCAGTTCAGACTGAGAGATGTGCCAGGACAGGAAACATTTGCTGACCTTCCCTGTTCCCTGTGCAACATGATTCTCGCATCCCAGTCACTTTCACATACCTTCGGTATCCCTGAGTCCAAGCAGCTAAAGCTCACAGAGACAGAAGTGTCAGGAAGGAAAACGTTCCAAAAGCACCCCCTTCTCTTATCAGCATATAAATTGTGCACAACAGGCTGCGGCACCGAACCTTCCTTCTCAGATAGACATGCCATCACACTTTTCACTCTTGCAGCTCGGTTGAAAAGCTCCAGCAGCTGCTCCCGCAATAGCAAAAGGTTCTAGAAGTGAAAGCCAGTTTGGGGCTGCACCTTCTCCTTGCCGCATGTAAGCCACACCAAACTCCCTGATGCACTCTGTCCTCCCCTTCTCAAAGGAGTAGACGGTGGCATCAGGACACACCTGTGTCCCAGCAGCTGGGTGCCCAGCCGGGAGCAGGAGCAGGGCTGGGGCTGCTCCCAAAGTTGCCCCGCCCCAATGCCAGAGCCGGACATATGCTGAGGGGGGGCTGGATCAGGCTTTATTGTCCAGCTGCATGCCAGGAGTGAGCACAAAATCTACCTGCATTCTCTGCAGCATGCCATCCTGGAGCAGAGCCATTGCCAAAGGAAGCCGTGAGCCCGTGCCAAGCCAGTGCCGGAGTGGGATCCTAGCAGCACCTGTGGAAGCCGGGAGAGAGGAGCCCACCTGGAGCAGGTTCGTGCAGGATTAATCATCCCGTGGCTTCCCACCAGGGTCCTGTTGCTTCCAAAAGGCCCCACAGTGTCACTGTGGCCCCTCGGTTCCACCAGGTTCCATAGCGTCACTGTGGTGCCCAGGGTTCCGTCAGCTTCGCCAGCATCCCCACGGTCTGCAGAGCTCCCCGAGCTTCTGTGGTGTCACAGTGGAGGCAGGGTTGCATCAGGTTCCATAGCATCAGCACGGTCTCCAGGGCTCCCAGAGGTTCTGTGGTGTCACAGTGGAGGCAGGGTTGCATCAGGTTCCATAGCATCAGCACAGTCTCCAGGGCTCCCTGAGCTTCTGTGGTGTCACAGTGGAGGCAGGGTTGCATCAGGTTCCATAGCATCAGCACGGTCTCCAGGGCTCCCAGAGGTTCTGTGGTGTCACAGAGGAGGCAGGGTTGCATCAGGTTCCATAGCATCAGCACGGTCTCCAGGGCTCCAAGAGCTTCTGTGGTGTCACAGAGGAGGCAGGGTTGCATCAGGTTCAATAGCATCAGCACGGTCTCCAGGGCTCCCCTGAGCTTCTGTGGTGGTGTCACAGAGGAGCCAGGCTTCCTTGTAGTTCCCCAGCATCACAAAGGCTCTCCTGGGAGCCACGGGTCACAAAGCACCGTGGGCTCTGTGCAGCCCCGCTGTGTCACAATGGCCGCTGGCTTCCACGAGCCCCCGCAGTGTCCCAGTGGGCCCCGTGGCTTTAGGAGTGGGTGGCTGGGAGTTGGTGCCAGCGGCTGGGGGAGCAGCAGCAGGGACTGTGTGTGGACAGTGCCATGGCCACTTGTGTGGCCACTGGTGTCTCTGTGCCAGGCACAGCCGTGGTGTGTAACACCGGCTCTGGGTCCTTTGGCTGTGCAGGTGGCAGTCACGGCCTGGAGCAGGGCTGCTCCCGGGGGACAGCCTGGGGCAGGAGGCTGCTGGAGATTCATTCCCCACACTCCTTGTCATGAGGTGCTCAGAGTGATTGGAAAGGCTGTTGGCAGCAGGCAGTTCTCTGGGTTCAAGCTGTGGAGCTGTCAGCGGGAATGCAAAGGCCAAGCTGGTGAGCCTTTTGTCCTGGTGCCTTTAGTGTGTGAGCAGTCCCTGGTGCCGTTGTCTTTGGATCCTGAGTGTGGGAGAGGCAAGGCTTAGGATGGTGCGTAGAGCTGAGAAGGAAAGTGCCGAGAGCAGCGTGTGTGCTGCTGCTTTGAGGGGTGCAGTTGAAGTTGTAGGCAGCAAGAGCTTTCTCAGCTGGCCCTTTTGTGAGCTCTGCTTTTGCCAGATGACTTCCATCTTACCCTCTTACCATCTTAGCCTCTCATTTTTGCATATCCCAAACCCCCTTCCAAACATCCAGCAGCTGCTTGTAAAGAAGAAGTCCTAGAACAAAAAGCCAGTGCTGCCTTTCATAGCCCCTTTGCTGTCTATGAAGTAGAGGAAAGAAGCTAGTGAGACGCACTTTCTTTCTCAACTCCATAGAGCGCATCCTTCTCTCAAGGTGGCAGAGTCCTTGGCGGAAGTGAAGCATCTGCAGCTGCAGTTCAGACTGAGAGATGTGCCAGGACAGGAAACATTTGCTGACCTTCCCTGTTCCCTGTGCAACATGATTCTCGCATCCCAGTCACTTTCACATACCTTCGGTATCCCTGAGTCCAAGCAGCTAAAGCTCACAGAGACAGAAGTGTCAGGAAGGAAAACGTTCCAAAAGCACCCCCTTCTCTTATCAGCATATAAATTGTGCACAACAGGCTGCGGCACCGAACCTTCCTTCTCAGATAGACATGCCATCACACTTTTCACTCTTGCAGCTCGGTTGAAAAGCTCCAGCAGCTGCTCCCGCAATAGCAAAAGGTTCTAGAAGTGAAAGCCAGTTTGGGGCTGCACCTTCTCCTTGCCGCATGTAAGCCACACCAAACTCCCTGATGCACTCTGTCCTCCCCTTCTCAAAGGAGTAGACGGTGGCATCAGGACACACCTGTGTCCCAGCAGCTGGGTGCCCAGCCGGGAGCAGGAGCAGGGCTGGGGCTGCTCCCAAAGTTGCCCCGCCCCAATGCCAGAGCCGGACATATGCTGAGGGGGGGCTGGATCAGGCTTTATTGTCCAGCTGCATGCCAGGAGTGAGCACAAAATCTACCTGCATTCTCTGCAGCATGCCATCCTGGAGCAGAGCCATTGCCAAAGGAAGCCGTGAGCCCGTGCCAAGCCAGTGCCGGAGTGGGATCCTAGCAGCACCTGTGGAAGCCGGGAGAGAGGAGCCCACCTGGAGCAGGTTCGTGCAGGATTAATCATCCCGTGGCTTCCCACCAGGGTCCTGTTGCTTCCAAAAGGCCCCACAGTGTCACTGTGGCCCCTCGGTTCCACCAGGTTCCATAGCGTCACTGTGGTGCCCAGGGTTCCGTCAGCTTCGCCAGCATCCCCACGGTCTGCAGAGCTCCCCGAGCTTCTGTGGTGTCACAGTGGAGGCAGGGTTGCATCAGGTTCCATAGCATCAGCACGGTCTCCAGGGCTCCCAGAGGTTCTGTGGTGTCACAGTGGAGGCAGGGTTGCATCAGGTTCCATAGCATCACCACGGTCTCCAGGGCTCCCTGAGCTTCTGTGGTGTCACAGTGGAGGCAGGGTTGCATCAGGTTCCATAGCATCAGCACGGTCTCCAGGGCTCCCAGAGGTTCTGTGGTGTCACAGAGGAGGCAGGGTTGCATCAGGTTCCATAGCATCACCACGGTCTCCAGGGCTCCAAGAGCTTCTGTGGTGTCACAGAGGAGGCAGGGTTGCATCAGGTTCAATAGCATCAGCACGGTCTCCAGGGCTCCCCTGAGCTTCTGTGGTGGTGTCACAGAGGAGCCAGGCTTCCTTGTAGTTCCCCAGCATCACAAAGGCTCTCCTGGGAGCCACGGGTCACAAAGCACCGTGGGCTCTGTGCAGCCCCGCTGTGTCACAATGGCCGCTGGCTTCCACGAGCCCCCGCAGTGTCCCAGTGGGCCCCGTGGCTTTAGGAGTGGGTGGCTGGGAGTTGGTGCCAGCGGCTGGGGGAGCAGCAGCAGGGACTGTGTGTGGACAGTGCCATGGCCACTTGTGTGGCCACTGGTGTCTCTGTGCCAGGCACAGCCGTGGTGTGTAACACCGGCTCTGGGTCCTTTGGCTGTGCAGGTGGCAGTCACGGCCTGGAGCAGGGCTGCTCCCGGGGGACAGCCTGGGGCAGGAGGCTGCTGGAGATTCATTCCCCACACTCCTTGTCATGAGGTGCTCAGAGTGATTGGAAAGGCTGTTGGCAGCAGGCAGTTCTCTGGGTTCAAGCTGTGGAGCTGTCAGCGGGAATGCAAAGGCCAAGCTGGTGAGCCTTTTGTCCTGGTGCCTTTAGTGTGTGAGCAGTCCCTGGTGCCGTTTTCTTTGGATCCTGAGTGTGGGAGAGGCAAGGCTTAGGATGGTGCGTAGAGCTGAGAAGGAAAGTGCCGAGAGCAGCGTGTGTGCTGCTGCTTTGAGGGGTGCAGTTGAAGTTGTAGGCAGCAAGAGCTTTCTCAGCTGGCCCTTTTGTGAGCTCTGCTTTTGCCAGATGACTTCCATCTTACCCTCTTACCATCTTAGCCTCTCATTTTTGCATATCCCAAACCCCCTTCCAAACATCCAGCAGCTGCTTGTAAAGAAGAAGTCCTAGAACAAAAAGCCAGTGCTGCCTTTCATAGCCCCTTTGCTGTCTATGAAGTAGAGGAAAGAAGCTAGTGAGACGCACTTTCTTTCTCAACTCCATAGAGCGCATCCTTCTCTCAAGGTGGCAGAGTCCTTGGCGGAAGTGAAGCATCTGCAGCTGCAGTTCAGACTGAGAGATGTGCCAGGACAGGAAACATTTGCTGACCTTCCCTGTTCCCTGTGCAACATGATTCTCGCATCCCAGTCACTTTCACATACCTTCGGTATCCCTGAGTCCAAGCAGCTAAAGCTCACAGAGACAGAAGTGTCAGGAAGGAAAACGTTGCAAAAGCACCCCCTTCTCTTATCAGCATATAAATTGTGCACAACAGGCTGCGGCACCGAACCTTCCTTCTCAGATAGACATGCCATCACACTTTTCACTCTTGCAGCTCGGTTGAAAAGCTCCAGCAGCTGCTCCCGCAATAGCAAAAGGTTCTAGAAGTGAAAGCCAGTTTGGGGCTGCACCTTCTCCTTGCCGCATGTAAGCCACACCAAACTCCCTGATGCACTCTGTCCTCCCCTTCTCAAAGGAGTAGACGGTGGCATCAGGACACACCTGTGTCCCAGCAGCTGGGTGCCCAGCCGGGAGCAGGAGCAGGGCTGGGGCTGCTCCCAAAGTTGCCCCGCCCCAATGCCAGAGCCGGACATATGCTGAGGGGGGGCTGGATCAGGCTTTATTGTCCAGCTGCATGCCAGGAGTGAGCACAAAATCTACCTGCATTCTCTGCAGCATGCCATCCTGGAGCAGAGCCATTGCCAAAGGAAGCCGTGAGCCCGTGCCAAGCCAGTGCCGGAGTGGGATCCTAGCAGCACCTGTGGAAGCCGGGAGAGAGGAGCCCACCTGGAGCAGGTTCGTGCAGGATTAATCATCCCGTGGCTTCCCACCAGGGTCCTGTTGCTTCCAAAAGGCCCCACAGTGTCACTGTGGCCCCTCGGTTCCACCAGGTTCCATAGCGTCACTGTGGTGCCCAGAGTTCCGTCAGCTTCGCCAGCATCCCCACGGTCTGCAGAGCTCCCCGAGCTTCTGTGGTGTCACAGTGGAGGCAGGGTTGCATCAGGTTCCATAGCATCAGCACGGTCTCCAGGGCTCCCAGAGGTTCTGTGGTGTCACAGTGGAGGCAGGGTTGCATCAGGTTCCATAGCATCACCACAGTCTCCAGGGCTCCCTGAGCTTCTGTGGTGTCACAGTGGAGGCAGGGTTGCATCAGGTTCCATAGCATCAGCACGGTCTCCAGAGCTCCCAGAGGTTCTGTGGTGTCACAGAGGAGGCAGGGTTGCATCAGGTTCCATAGCATCACCACGGTCTCCAGGGCTCCAAGAGCTTCTGTGGTGTCACAGAGGAGGCAGGGTTGCATCAGGTTCAATAGCATCAGCACGGTCTCCAGGGCTCCCCTGAGCTTCTGTGGTGGTGTCACAGAGGAGCCAGGCTTCCTTGTAGTTCCCCAGCATCACAAAGGCTCTCCTGGGAGCCACGGGTCACAAAGCACCGTGGGCTCTGTGCAGCCCCGCTGTGTCACAATGGCCGCTGGCTTCCACGAGCCCCCGCAGTGTCCCAGTGGGCCCCGTGGCTTTAGGAGTGGGTGGCTGGGAGTTGGTGCCAGCGGCTGGGGGAGCAGCAGCAGGGACTGTGTGTGGACAGTGCCATGGCCACTTGTGTGGCCACTGGTGTCTCTGTGCCAGGCACAGCCGTGGTGTGTAACACCGGCTCTGGGTCCTTTGGCTGTGCAGGTGGCAGTCACGGCCTGGAGCAGGGCTGCTCCCGGGGGACAGCCTGGGGCAGGAGGCTGCTGGAGATTCATTCCCCACACTCCTTGTCATGAGGTGCTCAGAGTGATTGGAAAGGCTGTTGGCAGCAGGCAGTTCTCTGGGTTCAAGCTGTGGAGCTGTCAGCGGGAATGCAAAGGCCAAGCTGGTGAGCCTTTTGTCCTGGTGCCTTTAGTGTGTGAGCAGTCCCTGGTGCCGTTGTCTTTGGATCCTGAGTGTGGGAGAGGCAAGGCTTAGGATGGTGCGTAGAGCTGAGAAGGAAAGTGCCGAGAGCAGCGTGTGTGCTGCTGCTTTGAGGGGTGCAGTTGAAGTTGTAGGCAGCAAGAGCTTTCTCAGCTGGCCCTTTTGTGAGCTCTGCTTTTGCCAGATGACTTCCATCTTACCCTCTTACCATCTTAGCCTCTCATTTTTGCATATCCCAAACCCCCTTCCAAACATCCAGCAGCTGCTTGTAAAGAAGAAGTCCTAGAACAAAAAGCCAGTGCTGCCTTTCATAGCCCCTTTGCTGTCTATGAAGTAGAGGAAAGAAGCTAGTGAGACGCACTTTCTTTCTCAACTCCATAGAGCGCATCCTTCTCTCAAGGTGGCAGAGTCCTTGGCGGAAGTGAAGCATCTGCAGCTGCAGTTCAGACTGAGAGATGTGCCAGGACAGGAAACATTTGCTGACCTTCCCTGTTCCCTGTGCAACATGATTCTCGCATCCCAGTCACTTTCACATACCTTCGGTATCCCTGAGTCCAAGCAGCTAAAGCTCACAGAGACAGAAGTGTCAGGAAGGAAAACGTTGCAAAAGCACCCCCTTCTCTTATCAGCATATAAATTGTGCACAACAGGCTGCGGCACCGAACCTTCCTTCTCAGATAGACATGCCATCACACTTTTCACTCTTGCAGCTCGGTTGAAAAGCTCCAGCAGCTGCTCCCGCAATAGCAAAAGGTTCTAGAAGTGAAAGCCAGTTTGGGGCTGCACCTTCTCCTTGCCGCATGTAAGCCACACCAAACTCCCTGATGCACTCTGTCCTCCCCTTCTCAAAGGAGTAGACGGTGGCATCAGGACACACCTGTGTCCCAGCAGCTGGGTGCCCAGCCGGGAGCAGGAGCAGGGCTGGGGCTGCTCCCAAAGTTGCCCCGCCCCAATGCCAGAGCCGGACATATGCTGAGGGGGGGCTGGATCAGGCTTTATTGTCCAGCTGCATGCCAGGAGTGAGCACAAAATCTACCTGCATTCTCTGCAGCATGCCATCCTGGAGCAGAGCCATTGCCAAAGGAAGCCGTGAGCCCGTGCCAAGCCAGTGCCGGAGTGGGATCCTAGCAGCACCTGTGGAAGCCGGGAGAGAGGAGCCCACCTGGAGCAGGTTCGTGCAGGATTAATCATCCCGTGGCTTCCCACCAGGGTCCTGTTGCTTCCAAAAGGCCCCACAGTGTCACTGTGGCCCCTCGGTTCCACCAGGTTCCATAGCGTCACTGTGGTGCCCAGGGTTCCGTCAGCTTCGCCAGCATCCCCACGGTCTGCAGAGCTCCCCGAGCTTCTGTGGTGTCACAGTGGAGGCAGGGTTGCATCAGGTTCCATAGCATCAGCACGGTCTCCAGGGCTCCCAGAGGTTCTGTGGTGTCACAGAGGAGGCAGGGTTGCATCAGGTTCCATAGCATCACCACGGTCTCCAGGGCTCCCTGAGCTTCTGTGGTGTCACAGAGGAGGCAGGGTTGCATCAGGTTCAATAGCATCAGCACGGTCTCCAGGGCTCCCCTGAGCTTCTGTGGTGGTGTCACAGAGGAGCCAGGCTTCCTTGTAGTTCCCCAGCATCACAAAGGCTCTCCTGGGAGCCACGGGTCACAAAGCACCGTGGGCTCTGTGCAGCCCCGCTGTGTCACAATGGCCGCTGGCTTCCACGAGCCCCCGCAGTGTCCCAGTGGGCCCCGTGGCTTTAGGAGTGGGTGGCTGGGAGTTGGTGCCAGCGGCTGGGGGAGCAGCAGCAGGGACTGTGTGTGGACAGTGCCATGGCCACTTGTGTGGCCACTGGTGTCTCTGTGCCAGGCACAGCCGTGGTGTGTAACACCGGCTCTGGGTCCTTTGGCTGTGCAGGTGGCAGTCACAGCCTGGAGCAGGGCTGCTCCCGGGGGACAGCCTGGGGCAGGAGGCTGCTGGAGATTCATTCCCCACACTCCTTGTCATGAGGTGCTCAGAGTGATTGGAAAGGCTGTTGGCAGCAGGCAGTTCTCTGGGTTCAAGCTGTGGAGCTGTCAGCGGGAATGCAAAGGCCAAGCTGGTGAGCCTTTTGTCCTGGTGCCTTTAGTGTGTGAGCAGTCCCTGGTGCCGTTGTCTTTGGATCCTGAGTGTGGGAGAGGCAAGGCTTAGGATGGTGCGTAGAGCTGAGAAGGAAAGTGCCGAGAGCAGCGTGTGTGCTGCTGCTTTGAGGGGTGCAGTTGAAGTTGTAGGCAGCAAGAGCTTTCTCAGCTGGCCCTTTTGTGAGCTCTGCTTTTGCCAGATGACTTCCATCTTACCCTCTTACCATCTTAGCCTCTCATTTTTGCATATCCCAAACCCCCTTCCAAACATCCAGCAGCTGCTTGTAAAGAAGAAGTCCTAGAACAAAAAGCCAGTGCTGCCTTTCATAGCCCCTTTGCTGTCTATGAAGTAGAGGAAAGAAGCTAGTGAGACGCACTTTCTTTCTCAACTCCATAGAGCGCATCCTTCTCTCAAGGTGGCAGAGTCCTTGGCGGAAGTGAAGCATCTGCAGCTGCAGTTCAGACTGAGAGATGTGCCAGGACAGGAAACATTTGCTGACCTTCCCTGTTCCCTGTGCAACATGATTCTCGCATCCCAGTCACTTTCACATACCTTCGGTATCCCTGAGTCCAAGCAGCTAAAGCTCACAGAGACAGAAGTGTCAGGAAGGAAAACGTTCCAAAAGCACCCCCTTCTCTTATCAGCATATAAATTGTGCACAACAGGCTGCGGCACCGAACCTTCCTTCTCAGATAGACATGCCATCACACTTTTCACTCTTGCAGCTCGGTTGAAAAGCTCCAGCAGCTGCTCCCGCAATAGCAAAAGGTTCTAGAAGTGAAAGCCAGTTTGGGGCTGCACCTTCTCCTTGCCGCATGTAAGCCACACCAAACTCCCTGATGCACTCTGTCCTCCCCTTCTCAAAGGAGTAGACGGTGGCATCAGGACACACCTGTGTCCCAGCAGCTGGGTGCCCAGCCGGGAGCAGGAGCAGGGCTGGGGCTGCTCCCAAAGTTGCCCCGCCCCAATGCCAGAGCCGGACATATGCTGAGGGGGGGCTGGATCAGGCTTTATTGTCCAGCTGCATGCCAGGAGTGAGCACAAAATCTACCTGCATTCTCTGCAGCATGCCATCCTGGAGCAGAGCCATTGCCAAAGGAAGCCGTGAGCCCGTGCCAAGCCAGTGCCGGAGTGGGATCCTAGCAGCACCTGTGGAAGCCGGGAGAGAGGAGCCCACCTGGAGCAGGTTCGTGCAGGATTAATCATCCCGTGGCTTCCCACCAGGGTCCTGTTGCTTCCAAAAGGCCCCACAGTGTCACTGTGGCCCCTCGGTTCCACCAGGTTCCATAGCGTCACTGTGGTGCCCAGGGTTCCGTCAGCTTCGCCAGCATCCCCACGGTCTGCAGAGCTCCCCGAGCTTCTGTGGTGTCACAGTGGAGGCAGGGTTGCATCAGGTTCCATAGCATCAGCACGGTCTCCAGGGCTCCCAGAGGTTCTGTGGTGTCACAGAGGAGGCAGGGTTGCATCAGGTTCCATAGCATCACCACGGTCTCCAGGGCTCCAAGAGCTTCTGTGGTGTCACAGAGGAGGCAGGGTTGCATCAGGTTCAATAGCATCAGCACGGTCTCCAGGGCTCCCCTGAGCTTCTGTGGTGGTGTCACAGAGGAGCCAGGCTTCCTTGTAGTTCCCCAGCATCACAAAGGCTCTCCTGGGAGCCACGGGTCACAAAGCACCGTGGGCTCTGTGCAGCCCCGCTGTGTCACAATGGCCGCTGGCTTCCACGAGCCCCCGCAGTGTCCCAGTGGGCCCCGTGGCTTTAGGAGTGGGTGGCTGGGAGTTGGTGCCAGCGGCTGGGGGAGCAGCAGCAGGGACTGTGTGTGGACAGTGCCATGGCCACTTGTGTGGCCACTGGTGTCTCTGTGCCAGGCACAGCCGTGGTGTGTAACACCGGCTCTGGGTCCTTTGGCTGTGCAGGTGGCAGTCACAGCCTGGAGCAGGGCTGCTCCCGGGGGACAGCCTGGGGCAGGAGGCTGCTGGAGATTCATTCCCCACACTCCTTGTCATGAGGTGCTCAGAGTGATTGGAAAGGCTGTTGGCAGCAGGCAGTTCTCTGGGTTCAAGCTGTGGAGCTGTCAGCGGGAATGCAAAGGCCAAGCTGGTGAGCCTTTTGTCCTGGTGCCTTTAGTGTGTGAGCAGTCCCTGGTGCCGTTGTCTTTGGATCCTGAGTGTGGGAGAGGCAAGGCTTAGGATGGTGCGTAGAGCTGAGAAGGAAAGTGCCGAGAGCAGCGTGTGTGCTGCTGCTTTGAGGGGTGCAGTTGAAGTTGTAGGCAGCAAGAGCTTTCTCAGCTGGCCCTTTTGTGAGCTCTGCTTTTGCCAGATGACTTCCATCTTACCCTCTTACCATCTTAGCCTCTCATTTTTGCATATCCCAAACCCCCTTCCAAACATCCAGCAGCTGCTTGTAAAGAAGAAGTCCTAGAACAAAAAGCCAGTGCTGCCTTTCATAGCCCCTTTGCTGTCTATGAAGTAGAGGAAAGAAGCTAGTGAGACGCACTTTCTTTCTCAACTCCATAGAGCGCATCCTTCTCTCAAGGTGGCAGAGTCCTTGGCGGAAGTGAAGCATCTGCAGCTGCAGTTCAGACTGAGAGATGTGCCAGGACAGGAAACATTTGCTGACCTTCCCTGTTCCCTGTGCAACATGATTCTCGCATCCCAGTCACTTTCACATACCTTCGGTATCCCTGAGTCCAAGCAGCTAAAGCTCACAGAGACAGAAGTGTCAGGAAGGAAAACGTTCCAAAAGCACCCCCTTCTCTTATCAGCATATAAATTGTGCACAACAGGCTGCGGCACCGAACCTTCCTTCTCAGATAGACATGCCATCACACTTTTCACTCTTGCAGCTCGGTTGAAAAGCTCCAGCAGCTGCTCCCGCAATAGCAAAAGGTTCTAGAAGTGAAAGCCAGTTTGGGGCTGCACCTTCTCCTTGCCGCATGTAAGCCACACCAAACTCCCTGATGCACTCTGTCCTCCCCTTCTCAAAGGAGTAGACGGTGGCATCAGGACACACCTGTGTCCCAGCAGCTGGGTGCCCAGCCGGGAGCAGGAGCAGGGCTGGGGCTGCTCCCAAAGTTGCCCCGCCCCAATGCCAGAGCCGGACATATGCTGAGGGGGGGCTGGATCAGGCTTTATTGTCCAGCTGCATGCCAGGAGTGAGCACAAAATCTACCTGCATTCTCTGCAGCATGCCATCCTGGAGCAGAGCCATTGCCAAAGGAAGCCGTGAGCCCGTGCCAAGCCAGTGCCGGAGTGGGATCCTAGCAGCACCTGTGGAAGCCGGGAGAGAGGAGCCCACCTGGAGCAGGTTCGTGCAGGATTAATCATCCCGTGGCTTCCCACCAGGGTCCTGTTGCTTCCAAAAGGCCCCACAGTGTCACTGTGGCCCCTCGGTTCCACCAGGTTCCATAGCGTCACTGTGGTGCCCAGGGTTCCGTCAGCTTCGCCAGCATCCCCACAGTCTGCAGAGCTCCCCGAGCTTCTGTGGTGTCACAGTGGAGGCAGGGTTGCATCAGGTTCCATAGCATCAGCACGGTCTCCAGGGCTCCCAGAGGTTCTGTGGTGTCACAGTGGAGGCAGGGTTGCATCAGGTTCCATAGCATCACCACAGTCTCCAGGGCTCCCTGAGCTTCTGTGGTGTCACAGTGGAGGCAGGGTTGCATCAGGTTCCATAGCATCAGCACGGTCTCCAGGGCTCCCAGAGGTTCTGTGGTGTCACAGAGGAGGCAGGGTTGCATCAGGTTCCATAGCATCACCACGGTCTCCAGGGCTCCAAGAGCTTCTGTGGTGTCACAGAGGAGGCAGGGTTGCATCAGGTTCAATAGCATCAGCACGGTCTCCAGGGCTCCCCTGAGCTTCTGTGGTGGTGTCACAGAGGAGCCAGGCTTCCTTGTAGTTCCCCAGCATCACAAAGGCTCTCCTGGGAGCCACGGGTCACAAAGCACCGTGGGCTCTGTGCAGCCCCGCTGTGTCACAATGGCCGCTGGCTTCCACGAGCCCCCGCAGTGTCCCAGTGGGCCCCGTGGCTTTAGGAGTGGGTGGCTGGGAGTTGGTGCCAGCGGCTGGGGGAGCAGCAGCAGGGACTGTGTGTGGACAGTGCCATGGCCACTTGTGTGGCCACTGGTGTCTCTGTGTCAGGCACAGCCGTGGTGTGTAACACCGGCTCTGGGTCCTTTGGCTGTGCAGGTGGCAGTCACGGCCTGGAGCAGGGCTGCTCCCGGGGGACAGCCTGGGGCAGGAGGCTGCTGGAGATTCATTCCCCACACTCCTTGTCATGAGGTGCTCAGAGTGATTGGAAAGGCTGTTGGCAGCAGGCAGTTCTCTGGGTTCAAGCTGTGGAGCTGTCAGCGGGAATGCAAAGGCCAAGCTGGTGAGCCTTTTGTCCTGGTGCCTTTAGTGTGTGAGCAGTCCCTGGTGCCGTTGTCTTTGGATCCTGAGTGTGGGAGAGGCAAGGCTTAGGATGGTGCGTAGAGCTGAGAAGGAAAGTGCCGAGAGCAGCGTGTGTGCTGCTGCTTTGAGGGGTGCAGTTGAAGTTGTAGGCAGCAAGAGCTTTCTCAGCTGGCCCTTTTGTGAGCTCTGCTTTTGCCAGATGACTTCCATCTTACCCTCTTACCATCTTAGCCTCTCATTTTTGCATATCCCAAACCCCCTTCCAAACATCCAGCAGCTGCTTGTAAAGAAGTCCTAGAACAAAAAGCCAGTGCTGCCTTTCATAGCCCCTTTGCTGTCTATGAAGTAGAGGAAAGAAGCTAGTGAGACGCACTTTCTTTCTCAACTCCATAGAGCGCATCCTTCTCTCAAGGTGGCAGAGTCCTTGGCGGAAGTGAAGCATCTGCAGCTGCAGTTCAGACTGAGAGATGTGCCAGGACAGGAAACATTTGCTGACCTTCCCTGTTCCCTGTGCAACATGATTCTCGCATCCCAGTCACTTTCACATACCTTCGGTATCCCTGAGTCCAAGCAGCTAAAGCTCACAGAGACAGAAGTGTCAGGAAGGAAAACGTTCCAAAAGCACCCCCTTCTCTTATCAGCATATAAATTGTGCACAACAGGCTGCGGCACCGAACCTTCCTTCTCAGATAGACATGCCATCACACTTTTCACTCTTGCAGCTCGGTTGAAAAGCTCCAGCAGCTGCTCCCGCAATAGCAAAAGGTTCTAGAAGTGAAAGCCAGTTTGGGGCTGCACCTTCTCCTTGCCGCATGTAAGCCACACCAAACTCCCTGATGCACTCTGTCCTCCCCTTCTCAAAGGAGTAGACGGTGGCATCAGGACACACCTGTGTCCCAGCAGCTGGGTGCCCAGCCGGGAGCAGGAGCAGGGCTGGGGCTGCTCCCAAAGTTGCCCCGCCCCAATGCCAGAGCCGGACATATGCTGAGGGGGGGCTGGATCAGGCTTTATTGTCCAGCTGCATGCCAGGAGTGAGCACAAAATCTACCTGCATTCTCTGCAGCATGCCATCCTGGAGCAGAGCCATTGCCAAAGGAAGCCGTGAGCCCGTGCCAAGCCAGTGCCGGAGTGGGATCCTAGCAGCACCTGTGGAAGCCGGGAGAGAGGAGCCCACCTGGAGCAGGTTCGTGCAGGATTAATCATCCCGTGGCTTCCCACCAGGGTCCTGTTGCTTCCAAAAGGCCCCACAGTGTCACTGTGGCCCCTCGGTTCCACCAGGTTCCATAGCGTCACTGTGGTGCCCAGGGTTCCGTCAGCTTCGCCAGCATCCCCACGGTCTGCAGAGCTCCCCGAGCTTCTGTGGTGTCACAGTGGAGGCAGGGTTGCATCAGGTTCCATAGCATCAGCACGGTCTCCAGGGCTCCCAGAGGTTCTGTGGTGTCACAGTGGAGGCAGGGTTGCATCAGGTTCCATAGCATCACCACAGTCTCCAGGGCTCCCTGAGCTTCTGTGGTGTCACAGTGGAGGCAGGGTTGCATCAGGTTCCATAGCATCAGCACGGTCTCCAGGGCTCCCAGAGGTTCTGTGGTGTCACAGAGGAGGCAGGGTTGCATCAGGTTCCATAGCATCACCACGGTCTCCAGGGCTCCAAGAGCTTCTGTGGTGTCACAGAGGAGGCAGGGTTGCATCAGGTTCAATAGCATCAGCACGGTCTCCAGGGCTCCCCTGAGCTTCTGTGGTGGTGTCACAGAGGAGCCAGGCTTCCTTGTAGTTCCCCAGCATCACAAAGGCTCTCCTGGGAGCCACGGGTCACAAAGCACCGTGGGCTCTGTGCAGCCCCGCTGTGTCACAATGGCCGCTGGCTTCCACGAGCCCCCGCAGTGTCCCAGTGGGCCCCGTGGCTTTAGGAGTGGGTGGCTGGGAGTTGGTGCCAGCGGCTGGGGGAGCAGCAGCAGGGACTGTGTGTGGACAGTGCCATGGCCACTTGTGTGGCCACTGGTGTCTCTGTGCCAGGCACAGCCGTGGTGTGTAACACCGGCTCTGGGTCCTTTGGCTGTGCAGGTGGCAGTCACGGCCTGGAGCAGGGCTGCTCCCGGGGGACAGCCTGGGGCAGGAGGCTGCTGGAGATTCATTCCCCACACTCCTTGTCATGAGGTGCTCAGAGTGATTGGAAAGGCTGTTGGCAGCAGGCAGTTCTCTGGGTTCAAGCTGTGGAGCTGTCAGCGGGAATGCAAAGGCCAAGCTGGTGAGCCTTTTGTCCTGGTGCCTTTAGTGTGTGAGCAGTCCCTGGTGCCGTTTTCTTTGGATCCTGAGTGTGGGAGAGGCAAGGCTTAGGATGGTGCGTAGAGCTGAGAAGGAAAGTGCCGAGAGCAGCGTGTGTGCTGCTGCTTTGAGGGGTGCAGTTGAAGTTGTAGGCAGCAAGAGCTTTCTCAGCTGGCCCTTTTGTGAGCTCTGCTTTTGCCAGATGACTTCCATCTTACCCTCTTACCATCTTAGCCTCTCATTTTTGCATATCCCAAACCCCCTTCCAAACATCCAGCAGCTGCTTGTAAAGAAGAAGTCCTAGAACAAAAAGCCAGTGCTGCCTTTCATAGCCCCTTTGCTGTCTATGAAGTAGAGGAAAGAAGCTAGTGAGACGCACTTTCTTTCTCAACTCCATAGAGCGCATCCTTCTCTCAAGGTGGCAGAGTCCTTGGCGGAAGTGAAGCATCTGCAGCTGCAGTTCAGACTGAGAGATGTGCCAGGACAGGAAACATTTGCTGACCTTCCCTGTTCCCTGTGCAACATGATTCTCGCATCCCAGTCACTTTCACACACCTTCGGTATCCCTGAGTCCAAGCAGCTAAAGCTCACAGAGACAGAAGTGTCAGGAAGGAAAATGTTCCAAAAGCACCCCCTTCTCTTATCAGCATATAAATTGTGCACAACAGGCTGCGGCACCGAACCTTCCTTCTCAGATAGACATGCCATCACACTTTTCACTCTTGCAGCTCGGTTGAAAAGCTCCAGCAGCTGCTCCCGCAATAGCAAAAGGTTCTAGAAGTGAAAGCCAGTTTGGGGCTGCACCTTCTCCTTGCCGCATGTAAGCCACACCAAACTCCCTGATGCACTCTGTCCTCCCCTTCTCAAAGGAGTAGACGGTGGCATCAGGACACACCTGTGTCCCAGCAGCTGGGTGCCCAGCCGGGAGCAGGAGCAGGGCTGGGGCTGCTCCCAAAGTTGCCCCGCCCCAATGCCAGAGCCGGACATATGCTGAGGGGGGGCTGGATCAGGCTTTATTGTCCAGCTGCATGCCAGGAGTGAGCACAAAATCTACCTGCATTCTCTGCAGCATGCCATCCTGGAGCAGAGCCATTGCCAAAGGAAGCCGTGAGCCCGTGCCAAGCCAGTGCCGGAGTGGGATCCTAGCAGCACCTGTGGAAGCCGGGAGAGAGGAGCCCACCTGGAGCAGGTTCGTGCAGGATTAATCATCCCGTGGCTTCCCACCAGGGTCCTGTTGCTTCCAAAAGGCCCCACAGTGTCACTGTGGCCCCTCGGTTCCACCAGGTTCCATAGCGTCACTGTGGTGCCCAGGGTTCCGTCAGCTTCGCCAGCATCCCCACGGTCTGCAGAGCTCCCCGAGCTTCTGTGGTGTCACAGTGGAGGCAGGGTTGCATCAGGTTCCATAGCATCAGCACGGTCTCCAGGGCTCCCAGAGGTTCTGTGGTGTCACAGTGGAGGCAGGGTTGCATCAGGTTCCATAGCATCACCACAGTCTCCAGGGCTCCCTGAGCTTCTGTGGTGTCACAGTGGAGGCAGGGTTGCATCAGGTTCCATAGCATCAGCACGGTCTCCAGGGCTCCCAGAGGTTCTGTGGTGTCACAGAGGAGGCAGGGTTGCATCAGGTTCCATAGCATCACCACGGTCTCCAGGGCTCCAAGAGCTTCTGTGGTGTCACAGAGGAGGCAGGGTTGCATCAGGTTCAATAGCATCAGCACGGTCTCCAGGGCTCCCCTGAGCTTCTGTGGTGGTGTCACAGAGGAGCCAGGCTTCCTTGTAGTTCCCCAGCATCACAAAGGCTCTCCTGGGAGCCACGGGTCACAAAGCACCGTGGGCTCTGTGCAGCCCCGCTGTGTCACAATGGCCGCTGGCTTCCACGAGCCCCCGCAGTGTCCCAGTGGGCCCCGTGGCTTTAGGAGTGGGTGGCTGGGAGTTGGTGCCAGCGGCTGGGGGAGCAGCAGCAGGGACTGTGTGTGGACAGTGCCATGGCCACTTGTGTGGCCACTGGTGTCTCTGTGCCAGGCACAGCCGTGGTGTGTAACACCGGCTCTGGGTCCTTTGGCTGTGCAGGTGGCAGTCACGGCCTGGAGCAGGGCTGCTCCCGGGGGACAGCCTGGGGCAGGAGGCTGCTGGAGATTCATTCCCCACACTCCTTGTCATGAGGTGCTCAGAGTGATTGGAAAGGCTGTTGGCAGCAGGCAGTTCTCTGGGTTCAAGCTGTGGAGCTGTCAGCGGGAATGCAAAGGCCAAGCTGGTGAGCCTTTTGTCCTGGTGCCTTTAGTGTGTGAGCAGTCCCTGGTGCCGTTTTCTTTGGATCCTGAGTGTGGGAGAGGCAAGGCTTAGGATGGTGCGTAGAGCTGAGAAGGAAAGTGCCGAGAGCAGCGTGTGTGCTGCTGCTTTGAGGGGTGCAGTTGAAGTTGTAGGCAGCAAGAGCTTTCTCAGCTGGCCCTTTTGTGAGCTCTGCTTTTGCCAGATGACTTCCATCTTACCCTCTTACCATCTTAGCCTCTCATTTTTGCATATCCCAAACCCCCTTCCAAACATCCAGCAGCTGCTTGTAAAGAAGAAGTCCTAGAACAAAAAGCCAGTGCTGCCTTTCATAGCCCCTTTGCTGTCTATGAAGTAGAGGAAAGAAGCTAGTGAGACGCACTTTCTTTCTCAACTCCATAGAGCGCATCCTTCTCTCAAGGTGGCAGAGTCCTTGGCGGAAGTGAAGCATCTGCAGCTGCAGTTCAGACTGAGAGATGTGCCAGGACAGGAAACATTTGCTGACCTTCCCTGTTCCCTGTGCAACATGATTCTCGCATCCCAGTCACTTTCACACACCTTCGGTATCCCTGAGTCCAAGCAGCTAAAGCTCACAGAGACAGAAGTGTCAGGAAGGAAAATGTTCCAAAAGCACCCCCTTCTCTTATCAGCATATAAATTGTGCACAACAGGCTGCGGCACCGAACCTTCCTTCTCAGATAGACATGCCATCACACTTTTCACTCTTGCAGCTCGGTTGAAAAGCTCCAGCAGCTGCTCCCGCAATAGCAAAAGGTTCTAGAAGTGAAAGCCAGTTTGGGGCTGCACCTTCTCCTTGCCGCATGTAAGCCACACCAAACTCCCTGATGCACTCTGTCCTCCCCTTCTCAAAGGAGTAGACGGTGGCATCAGGACACACCTGTGTCCCAGCAGCTGGGTGCCCAGCCGGGAGCAGGAGCAGGGCTGGGGCTGCTCCCAAAGTTGCCCCGCCCCAATGCCAGAGCCGGACATATGCTGAGGGGGGGCTGGATCAGGCTTTATTGTCCAGCTGCATGCCAGGAGTGAGCACAAAATCTACCTGCATTCTCTGCAGCATGCCATCCTGGAGCAGAGCCATTGCCAAAGGAAGCCGTGAGCCCGTGCCAAGCCAGTGCCGGAATGGGATCCTAGCAGCACCTGTGGAAGCCGGGAGAGAGGAGCCCACCTGGAGCAGGTTCGTGCAGGATTAATCATCCCGTGGCTTCCCACCAGGGTCCTGTTGCTTCCAAAAGGCCCCACAGTGTCACTGTGGCCCCTCGGTTCCACCAGGTTCCATAGCGTCACTGTGGTGCCCAGGGTTCCGTCAGCTTCGCCAGCATCCCCACGGTCTGCAGAGCTCCCCGAGCTTCTGTGGTGTCACAGTGGAGGCAGGGTTGCATCAGGTTCCATAGCATCAGCACGGTCTCCAGGGCTCCCAGAGGTTCTGTGGTGTCACAGTGGAGGCAGGGTTGCATCAGGTTCCATAGCATCACCACAGTCTCCAGGGCTCCCTGAGCTTCTGTGGTGTCACAGTGGAGGCAGGGTTGCATCAGGTTCCATAGCATCAGCACGGTCTCCAGGGCTCCAAGAGCTTCTGTGGTGTCACAGAGGAGGCAGGGTTGCATCAGGTTCCATAGCATCAGCACGGTCTCCAGGGCTCCCCTGAGCTTCTGTGGTGGTGTCACAGAGGAGCCAGGCTTCCTTGTAGTTCCCCAGCATCACAAAGGCTCTCCTGGGAGCCACGGGTCACAAAGCACCGTGGGCTCTGTGCAGCCCCGCTGTGTCACAATGGCCGCTGGCTTCCACGAGCCCCCGCAGTGTCCCAGTGGGCCCCGTGGCTTTAGGAGTGGGTGGCTGGGAGTTGGTGCCAGCGGCTGGGGGAGCAGCAGCAGGGACTGTGTGTGGACAGTGCCATGGCCACTTGTGTGGCCACTGGTGTCTCTGTGCCAGGCACAGCCGTGGTGTGTAACACCGGCTCCGGGTCCTTTGGCTGTGCAGGTGGCAGTCACAGCCTGGAGCAGGGCTGCTCCCGGGGGACAGCCTGGGGCAGGAGGCTGCTGGAGATTCATTCCCCACACTCCTTGTCATGAGGTGCTCAGAGTGATTGGAAAGGCTGTTGGCAGCAGGCAGTTCTCTGGGTTCGAGCTGTGGAGCTGTCAGCGGGAATGCAAAGGCCAAGCTGGTGAGCCTTTTTTCCTGGTGCCTTTAGTGTGTGAGCAGTCCCTGGTGCCGTTGTCTTTGGATCCTGAGTGTGGGAGAGGCAAGGCTTAGGATGGTGCGTAGAGCTGAGAAGGAAAGTGCCGAGAGCAGCGTGTGTGCTGCTGCTTTGAGGGGTGCAGTTGAAGTTGTAGGCAGCAAGAGCTTTCTCAGCTGGCCCTTTTGTGAGCTCTGCTTTTGCCAGATGACTTCCATCTTACCCTCTTACCATCTTAGCCTCTCATTTTTGCATATCCCAAACCCCCTTCCAAACATCCAGCAGCTGCTTGTAAAGAAGAAGTCCTAGAACAAAAAGCCAGTGCTGCCTTTCATAGCCCCTTTGCTGTCTATGAAGTAGAGGAAAGAAGCTAGTGAGACGCACTTTCTTTCTCAACTCCATAGAGCGCATCCTTCTCTCAAGGTGGCAGAGTCCTTGGCGGAAGTGAAGCATCTGCAGCTGCAGTTCAGACTGAGAGATGTGCCAGGACAGGAAACATTTGCTGACCTTCCCTGTTCCCTGTGCAACATGATTCTCGCATCCCAGTCACTTTCACACACCTTCGGTACCCCTGAGTCCAAGCAGCTAAAGCTCACAGAGACAGAAGTGTCAGGAAGGAAAACGTTGCAAAAGCACCCCCTTCTCTTATCAGCATATAAATTGTGCACAACAGGCTGCGGCACCGAACCTTCCTTCTCAGATAGACATGCCATCACACTTTTCACTCTTGCAGCTCGGTTGAAAAGCTCCAGCAGCTGCTCCCGCAATAGCAAAAGGTTCTAGAAGTGAAAGCCAGTTTGGGGCTGCACCTTCTCCTTGCCGCATGTAAGCCACACCAAACTCCCTGATGCACTCTGTCCTCCCCTTCTCAAAGGAGTAGACGGTGGCATCAGGACACACCTGTGTCCCAGCAGCTGGGTGCCCAGCCGGGAGCAGGAGCAGGGCTGGGGCTGCTCCCAAAGTTGCCCCGCCCCAATGCCAGAGCCGGACATATGCTGAGGGGGGGCTGGATCAGGCTTTATTGTCCAGCTGCATGCCAGGAGTGAGCACAAAATCTACCTGCATTCTCTGCAGCATGCCATCCTGGAGCAGAGCCATTGCCAAAGGAAGCCGTGAGCCCGTGCCAAGCCAGTGCCGGAGTGGGATCCTAGCAGCACCTGTGGAAGCCGGGAGAGAGGAGCCCACCTGGAGCAGGTTCGTGCAGGATTAATCATCCCGTGGCTTCCCACCAGGGTCCTGTTGCTTCCAAAAGGCCCCACAGTGTCACTGTGGCCCCTCGGTTCCACCAGGTTCCATAGCGTCACTGTGGTGCCCAGGGTTCCGTCAGCTTCGCCAGCATCCCCACGGTCTGCAGAGCTCCCCGAGCTTCTGTGGTGATGCAGTGGAGGCAGGGTTGCATCAGGTTCCATAGCATCAGCACGGTCTCCATGGCTCCCAGAGGTTCTGTGGTGTCACAGTGGAGGCAGGGTTGCATCAGGTTCCATAGCATCACCACAGTCTCCAGGGCTCCCTGAGCTTCTGTGGTGTCACAGAGGAGGCAGGGTTGCATCAGGTTCCATAGCATCAGCACGGTCTCCAGGGCTCCCAGAGGTTCTGTGGTGTCACAGAGGAGGCAGGGTTGCATCAGGTTCCATAGCATCACCACGGTCTCCAGGGCTCCAAGAGCTTCTGTGGTGTCACAGAGGAGGCAGGGTTGCATCAGGTTCAATAGCATCAGCACGGTCTCCAGGGCTCCCCTGAGCTTCTGTGGTGGTGTCACAGAGGAGCCAGGCTTCCTTGTAGTTCCCCAGCATCACAAAGGCTCTCCTGGGAGCCACGGGTCACAAAGCACCGTGGGCTCTGTGCAGCCCCGCTGTGTCACAATGGCCGCTGGCTTCCACGAGCCCCCGCAGTGTCCCAGTGGGCCCCGTGGCTTTAGGAGTGGGTGGCTGGGAGTTGGTGCCAGCGGCTGGGGGAGCAGCAGCAGGGACTGTGTGTGGACAGTGCCATGGCCACTTGTGTGGCCACTGGTGTCTCTGTGCCAGGCACAGCCGTGGTGTGTAACACCGGCTCTGGGTCCTTTGGCTGTGCAGGTGGCAGTCACGGCCTGGAGCAGGGCTGCTCCCGGGGGACAGCCTGGGGCAGGAGGCTGCTGGAGATTCATTCCCCACACTCCTTGTCATGAGGTGCTCAGAGTGATTGGAAAGGCTGTTGGCAGCAGGCAGTTCTCTGGGTTCAAGCTGTGGAGCTGTCAGCGGGAATGCAAAGGCCAAGCTGGTGAGCCTTTTGTCCTGGTGCCTTTAGTGTGTGAGCAGTCCCTGGTGCCGTTGTCTTTGGATCCTGAGTGTGGGAGAGGCAAGGCTTAGGATGGTGCGTAGAGCTGAGAAGGAAAGTGCCGAGAGCAGCGTGTGTGCTGCTGCTTTGAGGGGTGCAGTTGAAGTTGTAGGCAGCAAGAGCTTTCTCAGCTGGCCCTTTTGTGAGCTCTGCTTTTGCCAGATGACTTCCATCTTACCCTCTTACCATCTTAGCCTCTCATTTTTGCATATCCCAAACCCCCTTCCAAACATCCAGCAGCTGCTTGTAAAGAAGAAGTCCTAGAACAAAAAGCCAGTGCTGCCTTTCATAGCCCCTTTGCTGTCTATGAAGTAGAGGAAAGAAGCTAGTGAGACGCACTTTCTTTCTCAACTCCATAGAGCGCATCCTTCTCTCAAGGTGGCAGAGTCCTTGGCGGAAGTGAAGCATCTGCAGCTGCAGTTCAGACTGAGAGATGTGCCAGGACAGGAAACATTTGCTGACCTTCCCTGTTCCCTGTGCAACATGATTCTCGCATCCCAGTCACTTTCACACACCTTCGGTACCCCTGAGTCCAAGCAGCTAAAGCTCACAGAGACAGAAGTGTCAGGAAGGAAAACGTTGCAAAAGCACCCCCTTCTCTTATCAGCATATAAATTGTGCACAACAGGCTGCGGCACCGAACCTTCCTTCTCAGATAGACATGCCATCACACTTTTCACTCTTGCAGCTCGGTTGAAAAGCTCCAGCAGCTGCTCCCGCAATAGCAAAAGGTTCTAGAAGTGAAAGCCAGTTTGGGGCTGCACCTTCTCCTTGCCGCATGTAAGCCACACCAAACTCCCTGATGCACTCTGTCCTCCCCTTCTCAAAGGAGTAGACGGTGGCATCAGGACACACCTGTGTCCCAGCAGCTGGGTGCCCAGCCGGGAGCAGGAGCAGGGCTGGGGCTGCTCCCAAAGTTGCCCCGCCCCAATGCCAGAGCCGGACATATGCTGAGGGGGGGCTGGATCAGGCTTTATTGTCCAGCTGCATGCCAGGAGTGAGCACAAAATCTACCTGCATTCTCTGCAGCATGCCATCCTGGAGCAGAGCCATTGCCAAAGGAAGCCGTGAGCCCGTGCCAAGCCAGTGCCGGAATGGGATCCTAGCAGCACCTGTGGAAGCCGGGAGAGAGGAGCCCACCTGGAGCAGGTTCGTGCAGGATTAATCATCCCGTGGCTTCCCACCAGGGTCCTGTTGCTTCCAAAAGGCCCCACAGTGTCACTGTGGCCCCTCGGTTCCACCAGGTTCCATAGCGTCACTGTGGTGCCCAGGGTTCCGTCAGCTTCGCCAGCATCCCCACGGTCTGCAGAGCTCCCCGAGCTTCTGTGGTGTCACAGTGGAGGCAGGGTTGCATCAGGTTCCATAGCATCAGCACGGTCTCCAGGGCTCCCAGAGGTTCTGTGGTGTCACAGTGGAGGCAGGGTTGCATCAGGTTCCATAGCATCACCACAGTCTCCAGGGCTCCCTGAGCTTCTGTGGTGTCACAGTGGAGGCAGGGTTGCATCAGGTTCCATAGCATCAGCACGGTCTCCAGGGCTCCAAGAGCTTCTGTGGTGTCACAGAGGAGGCAGGGTTGCATCAGGTTCCATAGCATCAGCACGGTCTCCAGGGCTCCCCTGAGCTTCTGTGGTGGTGTCACAGAGGAGCCAGGCTTCCTTGTAGTTCCCCAGCATCACAAAGGCTCTCCTGGGAGCCACGGGTCACAAAGCACCGTGGGCTCTGTGCAGCCCCGCTGTGTCACAATGGCCGCTGGCTTCCACGAGCCCCCGCAGTGTCCCAGTGGGCCCCGTGGCTTTAGGAGTGGGTGGCTGGGAGTTGGTGCCAGCGGCTGGGGGAGCAGCAGCAGGGACTGTGTGTGGACAGTGCCATGGCCACTTGTGTGGCCACTGGTGTCTCTGTGCCAGGCACAGCCGTGGTGTGTAACACCGGCTCCGGGTCCTTTGGCTGTGCAGGTGGCAGTCACAGCCTGGAGCAGGGCTGCTCCCGGGGGACAGCCTGGGGCAGGAGGCTGCTGGAGATTCATTCCCCACACTCCTTGTCATGAGGTGCTCAGAGTGATTGGAAAGGCTGTTGGCAGCAGGCAGTTCTCTGGGTTCGAGCTGTGGAGCTGTCAGCGGGAATGCAAAGGCCAAGCTGGTGAGCCTTTTTTCCTGGTGCCTTTAGTGTGTGAGCAGTCCCTGGTGCCGTTGTCTTTGGATCCTGAGTGTGGGAGAGGCAAGGCTTAGGATGGTGCGTAGAGCTGAGAAGGAAAGTGCCGAGAGCAGCGTGTGTGCTGCTGCTTTGAGGGGTGCAGTTGAAGTTGTAGGCAGCAAGAGCTTTCTCAGCTGGCCCTTTTGTGAGCTCTGCTTTTGCCAGATGACTTCCATCTTACCCTCTTACCATCTTAGCCTCTCATTTTTGCATATCCCAAACCCCCTTCCAAACATCCAGCAGCTGCTTGTAAAGAAGAAGTCCTAGAACAAAAAGCCAGTGCTGCCTTTCATAGCCCCTTTGCTGTCTATGAAGTAGAGGAAAGAAGCTAGTGAGACGCACTTTCTTTCTCAACTCCATAGAGCGCATCCTTCTCTCAAGGTGGCAGAGTCCTTGGCGGAAGTGAAGCATCTGCAGCTGCAGTTCAGACTGAGAGATGTGCCAGGACAGGAAACATTTGCTGACCTTCCCTGTTCCCTGTGCAACATGATTCTCGCATCCCAGTCACTTTCACACACCTTCGGTACCCCTGAGTCCAAGCAGCTAAAGCTCACAGAGACAGAAGTGTCAGGAAGGAAAACGTTGCAAAAGCACCCCCTTCTCTTATCAGCATATAAATTGTGCACAACAGGCTGCGGCACCGAACCTTCCTTCTCAGATAGACATGCCATCACACTTTTCACTCTTGCAGCTCGGTTGAAAAGCTCCAGCAGCTGCTCCCGCAATAGCAAAAGGTTCTAGAAGTGAAAGCCAGTTTGGGGCTGCACCTTCTCCTTGCCGCATGTAAGCCACACCAAACTCCCTGATGCACTCTGTCCTCCCCTTCTCAAAGGAGTAGACGGTGGCATCAGGACACACCTGTGTCCCAGCAGCTGGGTGCCCAGCCGGGAGCAGGAGCAGGGCTGGGGCTGCTCCCAAAGTTGCCCCGCCCCAATGCCAGAGCCGGACATATGCTGAGGGGGGGCTGGATCAGGCTTTATTGTCCAGCTGCATGCCAGGAGTGAGCACAAAATCTACCTGCATTCTCTGCAGCATGCCATCCTGGAGCAGAGCCATTGCCAAAGGAAGCCGTGAGCCCGTGCCAAGCCAGTGCCGGAGTGGGATCCTAGCAGCACCTGTGGAAGCCGGGAGAGAGGAGCCCACCTGGAGCAGGTTCGTGCAGGATTAATCATCCCGTGGCTTCCCACCAGGGTCCTGTTGCTTCCAAAAGGCCCCACAGTGTCACTGTGGCCCCTCGGTTCCACCAGGTTCCATAGCGTCACTGTGGTGCCCAGGGTTCCGTCAGCTTCGCCAGCATCCCCACGGTCTGCAGAGCTCCCCGAGCTTCTGTGGTGATGCAGTGGAGGCAGGGTTGCATCAGGTTCCATAGCATCAGCACGGTCTCCAGGGCTCCCAGAGGTTCTGTGGTGTCACAGTGGAGGCAGGGTTGCATCAGGTTCCATAGCATCACCACAGTCTCCAGGGCTCCCTGAGCTTCTGTGGTGTCACAGAGGAGGCAGGGTTGCATCAGGTTCCATAGCATCAGCACGGTCTCCAGGGCTCCCAGAGGTTCTGTGGTGTCACAGAGGAGGCAGGGTTGCATCAGGTTCCATAGCATCACCACGGTCTCCAGGGCTCCAAGAGCTTCTGTGGTGTCACAGAGGAGGCAGGGTTGCATCAGGTTCAATAGCATCAGCACGGTCTCCAGGGCTCCCCTGAGCTTCTGTGGTGGTGTCACAGAGGAGCCAGGCTTCCTTGTAGTTCCCCAGCATCACAAAGGCTCTCCTGGGAGCCACGGGTCACAAAGCACCGTGGGCTCTGTGCAGCCCCGCTGTGTCACAATGGCCGCTGGCTTCCACGAGCCCCCGCAGTGTCCCAGTGGGCCCCGTGGCTTTAGGAGTGGGTGGCTGGGAGTTGGTGCCAGCGGCTGGGGGAGCAGCAGCAGGGACTGTGTGTGGACAGTGCCATGGCCACTTGTGTGGCCACTGGTGTCTCTGTGCCAGGCACAGCCGTGGTGTGTAACACCGGCTCTGGGTCCTTTGGCTGTGCAGGTGGCAGTCACGGCCTGGAGCAGGGCTGCTCCCGGGGGACAGCCTGGGGCAGGAGGCTGCTGGAGATTCATTCCCCACACTCCTTGTCATGAGGTGCTCAGAGTGATTGGAAAGGCTGTTGGCAGCAGGCAGTTCTCTGGGTTCAAGCTGTGGAGCTGTCAGCGGGAATGCAAAGGCCAAGCTGGTGAGCCTTTTGTCCTGGTGCCTTTAGTGTGTGAGCAGTCCCTGGTGCCGTTGTCTTTGGATCCTGAGTGTGGGAGAGGCAAGGCTTAGGATGGTGCGTAGAGCTGAGAAGGAAAGTGCCGAGAGCAGCGTGTGTGCTGCTGCTTTGAGGGGTGCAGTTGAAGTTGTAGGCAGCAAGAGCTTTCTCAGCTGGCCCTTTTGTGAGCTCTGCTTTTGCCAGATGACTTCCATCTTACCCTCTTACCATCTTAGCCTCTCATTTTTGCATATCCCAAACCCCCTTCCAAACATCCAGCAGCTGCTTGTAAAGAAGAAGTCCTAGAACAAAAAGCCAGTGCTGCCTTTCATAGCCCCTTTGCTGTCTATGAAGTAGAGGAAAGAAGCTAGTGAGACGCACTTTCTTTCTCAACTCCATAGAGCGCATCCTTCTCTCAAGGTGGCAGAGTCCTTGGCGGAAGTGAAGCATCTGCAGCTGCAGTTCAGACTGAGAGATGTGCCAGGACAGGAAACATTTGCTGACCTTCCCTGTTCCCTGTGCAACATGATTCTCGCATCCCAGTCACTTTCACACACCTTCGGTACCCCTGAGTCCAAGCAGCTAAAGCTCACAGAGACAGAAGTGTCAGGAAGGAAAACGTTGCAAAAGCACCCCCTTCTCTTATCAGCATATAAATTGTGCACAACAGGCTGCGGCACCGAACCTTCCTTCTCAGATAGACATGCCATCACACTTTTCACTCTTGCAGCTCGGTTGAAAAGCTCCAGCAGCTGCTCCCGCAATAGCAAAAGGTTCTAGAAGTGAAAGCCAGTTTGGGGCTGCACCTTCTCCTTGCCGCATGTAAGCCACACCAAACTCCCTGATGCACTCTGTCCTCCCCTTCTCAAAGGAGTAGACGGTGGCATCAGGACACACCTGTGTCCCAGCAGCTGGGTGCCCAGCCGGGAGCAGGAGCAGGGCTGGGGCTGCTCCCAAAGTTGCCCCGCCCCAATGCCAGAGCCGGACATATGCTGAGGGGGGGCTGGATCAGGCTTTATTGTCCAGCTGCATGCCAGGAGTGAGCACAAAATCTACCTGCATTCTCTGCAGCATGCCATCCTGGAGCAGAGCCATTCCCAAATGAGGCTGCTGGGATGTGGGGGAATGCTGAGGGCAGGACAGGGGGCTGACAGTGCCCAGACTTTCTGGGGCTATTCCCAGGAGGCCCCAGGGCCTGAGGACAAGGTGTGTCCTCTAAGCCCTTGGTGGAAGATACGCTGCCATGACCCTGGGCACCAAGTCTTGGCTTCTCCTGGACACTGCCAGCCCTGCCAGGACCCTTGGCCATGTCCAGCACAGCTTGTCCTGCGCTGTCCCACCGCTGCTGCTGTGTCCCTGCAGGCTGCACACTCCCATCTCACTGCCCCACCACCAGCTCTGCCCTGCCACCTCCAGCCCTGGCCTGAGCTGTGCCCAGCCTCACCCTCTGTGCCTTGGGCACACACACATGCCCTGAGCTCATCCTCCCTCTGGGTGCTTCTGCCCCCACGCTGCCCTGGGAGGGACATTTCCTCCTCCTCATGCCCAGTGTCCCCCTGCCCAGCTGCTCTGTGGGGCAGTGCGTGTCTCTCCTGCTGTTCCCTGCCTCCCAGGAAAGCTGTACCATGTGGGGCACGGCCCTTCCAGCAGCCTCCCAGCCCCTCAGCCTTGTTGGACCCTTTCCCCTGAGCAGACAGCAGCAGCATCTCCGTGCTCTGCCCAGCGTGCTCCTTTCGTCACCAAACTGCGGGAAAATAGAAACTGTCCTACACCATCTCTGAAGTGTTAGAGAATCAGGCCCTGTGGAACCAACGAGCCCTTGGGACACAGGAGGATCTCGTGTAACCAAGGGTCAGTTCTGACACTGTAGATCCAAGGAGATCCTTGTGACACTCTGGGGCCTTGTGGAACCCTTCTGCCCTGGTCTCTGCACCAAGGAGACCCTTGTGCCACTACGGGACCTTGTGCAGCCAAGGAGAGCATTGTGAGAGTGCGGGGCCATGGAACCAAGGGACCATTGTGACCTTGTGGGGCCTCATGGACTCAAGGGACCATTGCCACACTGTGGGGCCTCATGGAATGAAGGGTCCATTGTGACACTGCAGAACCAAGGACACCATGGTTACACTGTGGGGCCCATGGAACCAAGGCACCATTGGGACACCCCGTGGCCTCATCCTCTTGAATTTCAACAGATCTGAGGGATGGCAGGACCTGCAGGCAGCACTGAAGGATTCTGGGAAGAACCCTTGATCCCTGCTCCAAAGGAAATCAGAGAAAGACCCCTGGTAAGATAAAGGCACCTTTTCCTTTCCCAGTGTAAACTGTTGACCTGCCTGTAAGGTGCAGCAAAAGCTTTGCAGGGTTTGGTTCAAGGTACCCAAGGTTGGAACAGGGAAGTGTTCGAGTCCCTTCTAAGAGAAGGGTTGGAATCTTTGTGCTATGGCTGCCTGGGATCCATGGAACAAGTGTGTTCTGGCAGACTCTGGGACCTCGAGAGCAATCCCATCCAGGAGCCAGCACTGGACCTGCACCCTGGTGGGAGCAGCATGGTACGGATGGAAAACGGGCAGCTGGGTGTGCAGTGGGAACCTCAACCCAGGTCATAGAAGCCCAGGCTTTAGCTTTGAACACATCAGCACAAAAAGCAGAATGAATGACCTTTCCTAGAAATCACTGAAGGAAAAAAGGTGAACATATGGACTGATTTGAACTCTGGGTTTGGAATAATAGACGCCCAGGGAGCCACATGGAAGGAAAGGGCACAGAGGTCTCCAGTGAGTACAAAAAGAAATCAGTCACCTACTGCAGAGTGTGCCAAAACCAAAAGAAGTGGCCCTGATGCCCTTGTAAAGCCCATGGGTTTGGAGACTCCCCAGTTAATCCAGGGACTCCATTGGCTGACCAAACAGCTCAAGAGGGTGCTGAAAAAGCTCTCCTTGCACTAATACCTAGCAAAAACTTGAATGTTCTGCAACAAAAGCCAGATTCCAGTGATCAGGACAGGCAGTCAGCCCCATCAGCAGCAGCTACGGAAAATCCCAGCAGGTGATTGGTAACCCCGTGTGGGCAGGTAATTGGAGCTCCACAATTAATGTATAATGGAACTAAAACATCAGGAAACACATTAGGAAATGGAGAATATGGTGGCCAGTTTACAAAGGCATCTAGTAAGCACAAAAATGGCAAAAAATAATAGATCAGTTGTTGAGAAAAATGGGATTGGTTTTGAAGGAAGAAGGCTGCCTCCAGGGCTCGTTACATGGGAATCACCAGGTGATTTTGGCCAACTGATTTTGCAGAACTGCCCAGACAGAAGGGGGACTGGCACATTTTGGTATTGGTGGATCCTTTTTCTGGATGGCCAGAAGCTTTCCCATGTGGCACCAACAAGACAAGGGAAGTCTCAGAAGTTTTGCTGCAATGAATATTTAATAGCACTGGGACTAACTCTTGTAAGCCTTAAAAGGTGCATGGTTCTCAACAGATCATTGGGGCTGGACTCGCCTGTACATCCTTTCCAACCAGGAGATGCGGTGTACATCAGAACCTGGAATTTTGGAACAATCCAGCCAAAGTGGAAGGGACCATCTCAAGTCCTCCTGGTAACCTACCCTGCACTCAAGGTAGAAGGAATCAAACTCAGGGTTCATCACATGCGGGTAAAACCAGCAAGCACACATTAAACACAGCAGAAACAAGACTGTCTGACACCATGGAGTTTGGGGTTTTACATCAATCCTATTGTTTTAGGTATTAAATAGGATTTTCTAAGGGGATACTCTTTATTGGATCTAGATGATCAATTATTGTGTAACTATAATAAAAATAGAAACGATGTTCCTGACTTCTGGGAAGGGAAATGCGGTTTTCAAAGTCAGTGCAAGATGTTGGCAGATGACAGAATGTGACCCCTGTAACAGCTTGTTTGCCAACACCAACCTGTGCAGAAAATCCAGTTCCGTGGGGAGCTTCAGTCAGCAATTTGACAAAAATCTGGGAACACTTGTGGAAGGAAATAGCACCCAGGGCACCTGGACAGGGATGGAAGGAGAATATTCCTTACCATGGACACATAAGAACGATACTGCTGAGAATTGTAACATTTCCAAACTGGATCTGGAAATTACCTCAGGAAATATTGATCAGCTGACAGATTGCACTGATAGCCCCTGGAGCTGCCAAATTCCAGCAGTATGGAATCACCCTCAGACAGGACAATGGGAATGTTTCCAGCCAGTTCAGGGGTGTCTGGGCTGGGAAGGGAGCCCAGGCCTTCCACGGGACCCCTTACAGGTGGGTATAAAATATCCTGATTTAACAAGGTCAAGGCCAAAGGATCCCAGGACAAAGGAAAAGTGGGATTGCCCTGGGACAGACACTTGAGCTGTTTGGAATCCTGAGGTGCAGCAGCTCCTGGCTGTGGCCCAGGCTCTGAGGCTAGGCTGTGTTTGTAGAAATGATTCTGCCTTTCTCAGTGACACCTGGGCTCAGCCAACAAACAGCAAGCCTTGGAGAGGCACAGAGTGTCAGCAGGATGCGGTCAGATCCTTAGGAGCCCCAGGATGGGTGGGAAGTGATGGAATTTGGAGCACACGTTTGGCCCTGGGAGAATCAGGAGCACCATGGACACTGGGGGTATTAACGTTCCGTCCCTCGTGCAAGGAGTCACCACCGGGAACCCAACTGTGGGGAAAGGTTAAAGGGGATGGAACTTGGAAACATCCCAGTGCGGGAACTACAGCGGGATGGATTTTAGAATTCATCTCTGCTCCGCAAAGATCTGCCTTTAGGAACAGAGCAGCCACACACCATTGGGCTCTGCAGATGGAAACCTGAGTGAATGCAGCTCCTTTGGGGCTTGCTGAAATAAAGGAACAATTGCCAGCCACAGCTAAAATGACTTTACAGAGCAGATTGGCTTTAGCCCTATTGCTGTTACATGGACAGGGAGTATGTGGATTCTTGAACTGAAACAGCAACACTTGTTGTGTGCACATTCCAAATGTGATGCTGGATTGGATGATCGGGTAGAGAGGATAAAATCAGTTGCTGCATCCAGCAGGGAATTAAGGGGAGGATTAGACAGTAACTGGATAAAATATTTCAAGGACTTGGATTTTCTCTGACTGATGGTTGGCCTGACTTTTGCAAAGTCTAACTGGGATCCCAGCAATACTTGTGCTTGTGACACTTGCTTTGAGCTGTGTAAAGAACATGGTTGTGAAAGCAGCTGAGGAACTCGTGGGATGTGAGTAAAGGAGCAGAGTGAGGCTTACGAAGGCTTGAAGGGAAGAGAAGCTTCCCAACCCTCCAAGGGGGGAAATTTACCAGATGAAAAACCGTTTGCACCTGGTGGGTTCATACAATGCTTCTTCTCCAAAAGCCACTGGCCATGGAACCGCACAAGGCTGATTCTGTAGGCAGCAACCAGCCCAGGTGTGCCAACTTTCACCAGTTCACTGGGCAGTCAGGGCTGGCTTTGGGGTCACCGACCACCAGGGACCCCCAAAGAGAGCCCCAGGGCAGAAGAACGGATGTGCAAAGGGGTGGGGGAAATATGCAATGATTTTGGGGAAATGATTGTCGTGTGTGTGTTTATTGTGGGACAGTCTGGGAATGAGTCTGTGAAACACAGTCTGCAAACAGGAACATTCCTGACCTCGGCACACATGACTTTGGGAGGGGCTCTCCCCTCGTGCATCCGGCCCAATAAAGAATGCTGCTGCTTCGTGCTGCGCTGATGCTGAGGAGGTTTTGTTTCCCTGAAGTTTTGGTAACACCTCTGTGCCTGTGTCACAGAGCCACAGAGAAGCTGTGATGTCAGAAAGGGGCTGTGTGACATCACAGGGTGGCTGTATGACATCATAGAGTCTACGGCGACATCATGGAGCAGCTCTGTGACATCAGAGAGTGGTGCTGTGACATCATAGAGTTGGCTGTGACATCACAGATTGGGCTCTGACATCACAGGGCAGACTATGACATCACAGAGATGGCTGTGACATCACAGGGTGCTGGTGTGACATCACAGTGCAGAGTTGTGACATCACAGATAGGACTGTGACATCACAGGGTGCTTGTGTGACATCACAGAGTGGTTGTGTGACATCACAGGGGAGCTGTATGACATCATAGAGTCTGCTGTGACATCACAGAGCTATCACAGTGATATCACAGAGAGGACTGTGACATCACAGATGGGTGGCATGACATCACAGAGTGTCTATGACATCACAGGGTGTCTATGACATCACAGGGTGGCTATGTGACATCACAGAATGAGTTTTGACATCACAGGTTGGCTGTGGGACATCCCAGGGTGGCTGTGTGACATCCCAGGGGGTTGGATGCCATGGCAACCCTCATCAGTTCCAGTTCCCTTGGAAACCCCCCCAGGACCCATTGCTGCACTCAGGGTCCGTGGCCACTTGCCCGCAGACCTGGGCTGCCCTCGGCTGCCATGGCAGCCCTCAGGACAGAGCGGTGCCGGGGCTGGTGCCAGCTACAATTGCACTGACACTCGCTGATGCCACGGCAGCGGCCACAGGGACCCGTTCCTCACTTTGGTGCCATGGACACCAACGCTTGGCCCCGCTGCCATGGGGATTGGCACAGTCACCTGCACTCAGGGCCCGTGGCTGGGCACTGCTGCCATGGACACGGGCACTGAGCCCTGGGCCACAGTCGGCTGCCATGGCCACCAGCCCAAGGTCCCGTGGCCAGGGCCGGGGCCATGGAAAGGAACCCGTGGAGCCGTGGTGATGGTGGATGGCCATGGGGTGCTGCTGTGGGCTGGGGCAGAGGGAATTTCCTTGCCAGGCCTTTCTCTGGGGCTGTGTTTGGCTCTGTGCTGAGCACAGCGTTGCTCACACGGAGATGGTTTTGTTCTTGCTGAGCTTGCACAGAGCCAAGGCCTTTCCTGCCCCTCGTCCGGCCACGCTGGGGAGGGGCTGGGGGTGAGGGGGAGCTTGGCAGGGGTCACAGCCAGGACAGGTGACCCCAACTGACCCCAGGGATATCCCAGACCACAGGACATCATGGCCAGTGTATAAAGTGGGGGGAACAAGGAGGAAGGGGGGGACATTTGGAGTGAGGGTTTTTGTCTTCCCAGGTAACACTCAGGCAGGATGGGGCCCTGTTTTGCTGGTGGGCAGGGTCAGCACCAAAGACACAGACCCTACTGAAGGGATTGTGCAATTTATAAAATGCAAATCTGCAAAGAATTACAAAAGCATAAGCTCAGCAAAGCACATAATCATTAGCAAAGAATCACAGCAGGAACAGCTCAGCAATGCCCCCAGTCATCAGTGCCAAAGATTGCCTGCAGTGATTAACCAAGATCCAGCCCCAGTGACCCTCAGACTTTACCATCACCCAGAGCCACCCATCAGCTGGGGGAAGCTGTCCCAGCCAAGGACTGGAGAGCCACTCCCGGACACTGGGAATTCCTGCAGCTGCCTCCAGCCACAGCTGAGGCTCCAACCCCGCTGGGAGAGGGCCCAGCTTTGACAGTGCTGGAGAAACAAACTGACAGCACTTCTAGTGCAGGAACATCTGCTTTCATCCTCCTCTTGGCTTCCTCCTAAGCCTGGCCAGGGCTCAAGGAGGAGCCAAGGGAGCTGACTTTGACCATACAGCCCCAAACAAGGCCAGATGTTGGATTTCACGGCCTTGTCCCAGCCGCCCGCAGTGCCCAGGCCGTGCTGGCTGTGCTCAGAGCAGGGCCCAAAGCTGCCCAGCATTGCTGCCTTTGGGAGCAGAGCAGGAGGGCAGGACATGTGCCCAGCCTGCAGCCAGCCATGGCACAGCCACCTCCTCAGCAGCTGCCCAGAGCCCAAAAGCAGTTTGGCAGCCACTGAAGAATTCCCTGCAGCCGCCCCAGCAAAGGGGGAACCTTTGGTGCCCGGCCAGGCCGTGCCATGCCCAGCTCTGGGAGCATCCCCCTGGCTCTGGACTCACCTGCACACTGGCCGTGGAGCGTGTCTTTGGAGAAGGTGCCAGAATCAAAGTCCATCATCTTCAGCTGCCACTGGCCAGCTCCAGGAAGAGGTTGTCGTCCTTGAGCTCGTCCTTGGTGGCTCCAGCAGCAGCAGCCCCACCTGGTACAGCTTCTCCAGGGGCTCCTTCTCCTTCCCTGGGGCCACACCAGGCTCTCAGGGTTCTGCCCAGGGCCCCAGCCATCAATGAACCAGACAAACAAAACCAGGGGGGATGGTGGCCACCAGTGCTTGCCAGAGCAGGCCTCCAGCTCAGCTGCAGCCCAAGAGCTGCATGTTCCCTTCTGATGCTCCCTGCTCAGAGCTGCAGACAGGACAAAATAGTCTGCTTTGCTTTGCCACTGATTGCCAAGAGCTGTGTGGGGCTGTTACCTGCCAGGCCCCTGGATCACACTGTGCCCGTGGGTCCCTGCCATCCTCTAGGGCACATGAACACCCTGCAGCCAAGGAGCACTGAAGAGCTCTTCCAAGGACGGCCTGTCCAAGGGCTGCATGGACAAGCACCTCTTAAGAACATCCTGGCACTCTGGGCACAGAAACCAGAAACCACCAGGCAGCTGCAGAAGGATCCCGCCCGCTTTGGCCCCCGTTCCCGTGCCCAGGCCATGCTGGCTGTGCCCAGAGCTGGGCCTAAACTTGCCCATGGATTCTGTGCTTTGGAGGGCAGCAGGAGAGCAGGACATGTGCCACCTGCTCAGAGCTGACAGAGCGGGATGCTCCTGAGCCCGCTGCTGGCTCCCAGCACTGCTATTCCCCCCGTGCCACAGAGATGAGGGATCCACACAAAAGCAACCAGACCAGGAGCCGACACTTTCATTGCCTGCCAGAAATGGGTCTCATTTTGCTCTGCATTCCTTTCCTAGCAGGTCTTATCTATTAAAAACAAGAGAAAAAAGAAAAGAACCAGAAAAAGTATGAGAGATAAAAGCAAAACCCAAATGTGGAAAGAAAAGTCTTCTGCAACTTTGGATTCAGAGGGAATTGATATTTTTTAAAAGAGAACTCAGTTATTTATCTTTTTTTTGTTTCATTCAGTACTTGCATTGTTTTCCTTCCTTCCTTCCTTCCTTCCTTCCTTCCTTCCTTCCTTCCTTCCTTCCTTCCTTCCTTCCTTCCTTCCTTCCTTCCTTCCTTCCTTCCTTCCTTCCTTCCTTCCTTCCTTCCTTCCTTCCGTCCCTCACAAGCCACTTCTCACCCCATTGAAGGGGTGCAAAGCAGCAGGATCCCCTCCCAATTAGGGTCCTCTCACCCTCCCAAAATGTGGGGATTTCACCTCAGCCCCCCAAATTGCGGGGGGTTTATGGCACTTTCCCCAAATTCACTGCAACCTCCCAGAAGCCACTTAGAGGCCCTAAAATTGTCAAAAAGCAGCAGGTGCCTCCCCAAAAGCAGCTCCTGGTTTTCCTCCCTGGAGTGCCCCACTCCAAGTGTTCAAACCACCCCATCAATCCCAAACTTCATCCCACCCCCATGATGCAACCCCCATCCCATCCCATCCCATCCCATCCCATCCCATCCCATCCCATCCCATCCCATCCCATCCCATCCCATCCCATCCCATCCCTCCTGGACACCAATTCCCCTTCTGTGGCTCCTGACTCCCCACAGCCAGGCCTTGGGGCTGACGGATCGAGCCATTTGGGGCTGCCATCGACACATTGGGGCTGGGATTGAGTTTATTGGAGGCACCCGCTCAATCCCTCCATCCCAAATGGGAGCTTGGAACCTCTCCTCAGCCCTTGCTGTGCCCATGGGCTCACCTCAAGTCCCAAAATGAGAGCCAGGGCCCCACAGCCCATTCAGAACCTCTCAACATTGCCAGAAACAGCAGCATCCTTCCCAAAATGGGCTCCCCGGCTCCCTGACAATAGGTCCCCCTTCCAAGCACCAGAGCCCCCCTCTCAGAACCCCTCCCTAAGCATTGGGGGGCACCCCAAAAATGCCTCAGGAATGGGACATACCCTAAAATCCCTTCAGGAATGTGGGATACCCCAGAACCCACTCAGCAACGGGGTCCCCCCGGCCTCATCATGCGCAGCCTTCAGCTGGCTCAGCCAGAGCCCATCCCGCCCTCAGCAGCCCCAGCCCAGCCCAGCCCAGCCCTCCTGGGCAGGAAGCCCCAATGGCCGAGCCGGCCTGGGACACTTGCAGGGATGCGGGGGCAGCCGCAGCTTCTCGGGCCAGCCTGTGCCAGGCCCTGAGCGCCCTGCCAGGGAACCATTGCTGCCCCACATCCCATCTCAGCCTGCCCTCGGGCAGCGGGAAGCCGTTCCCTGGGGCCCGGCCCCGCAGGCCCTTGGCAAGAGTCTCTCTCCCCCAGCAATTGCTGCTCCTCCCTGCTGCGGGGCCCGAGCTGCAAGTTGATTTTCTGCCGCTGGCCCCGGCCCAGCCCCGAGCCAGGGCCAGCACCTTGCCCTGGAGCTCTGCGGGCGCTGCGTTTGTGCAGCCGCAGCGCAGCGGCCGCAGCTCGGAGCTGCCCTTTGTGTCCCCGCCGGCAGCTGCCAGAGCTGGCAGCCAGAAAAGCCCCTCCCAGTCCCCCAAGGAGCCCCCAGACCTCCTCCCACCCCCTATGGCACCGACCGGGACAGGCTGGGGGACAGGAACATCCACAGCCCAGAGCAGCTCAGGCACTTCAGCAGCGATTTGGGCACTTTGGAGGTCACACCCCAAAGGGGGAGATGCAGGGCAGGGACTGGGACAGACAACTGGAATTCCTGGAGAACAGATGGGCTCAGGTGGACATGTTCTGCCAGCACACTTGTGAGATGGTGGCCCCAATCTGCCTGGCTTTGTGGCCCCACAACACTCAGATCCTCCCAAATATTCCCCTGAACCCCAAATTCACCCCCAAATTCTGGTAAAATGGTGCTGCTTTAGATTTCTTTGTTTAATTTCTTTATTTTTACTCCAATTTTGATTTTTTCAGTAGGATTAACACAGAAATTACTTACGCTGCAGAAGATCTCCAAGATTATCCAGGGGTGCTTGATACCACCAGAAGAAACAATTGGACAGAAGAGATGAAAATTTTTAGGTTGTAAAGGTAAAAAATCAACTCTTCCCAATGAATCTCCAATGTTGATCTGAGTCCTGATGGATGTTCCTGCCCCTGCGTTCACCCAGGTGCCAACGGGGATCCAGGAGAACGTGGAGAGCACCAGCCAGGGGTATTCCCAACCTGGATCACAGGGAATGTGGGTCACCAGGGCTCTTCCCAACGTGGGTCCTCTGATGGGAGATGAAGTTGGAGCAGAGGACAAAGCTCTTCCCGCAATTGGGGCACTTGCAGGGCTTCCCTTAGCGGTGCCTCCGTTGGTGTTTGGTCAAGTTAGAGCTGTCTGAGAAGCTCTTCCCACACTTGGGACACTCATAGGGCCTCTCCCCGGTGTGGATGCGCTGGTGGGTGACGAGGTGGGAGTTGCGGTTGAAGCCCTTTCTGCAGTCAGGGCAGCGGAAGGGCCTCTCATCCGTGTGAATCCGCTGGTGCCGGAGGAGACTGGAGCTGGTCTGAAACCTCTTCCCACACTGGGGACACTCATAGGGCCTCTCCCCTGTGTGGATGTGCTGGTGGCGGATCAAGGAGGAGCTCTCTGAGAAGCTCTTCCCACACTGAGGACACTCGTAGGGCCTCTCCCTCGTGTGGATGCGCCGGTGGGTGATGAGGTGGGAGTTTTGCTTGAAGCCCTTCCTGCAGTCGGGGCAGCGGAAGGGCCTCTCATCCGTGTGAATGCGCTGGTGCAGGAGGAGATTGGAGCTGCTCTGAAACCTCTTCCCACACTCGGAACACTCATAGGGCTTCTCCCCACTGTGGATGCGCTGGTGGCGGATCAGGTTGGAGCTGTGGCTGAAGCTCTTCCCACATTCCCCACACTCGTAGGGCCTCTCCCCGGTGTGGATCCTCTGGTGGTCGATCAGGTGGGAGCTCCAGCTGAAGCTCTTCCCACATTCCCCACACTTGTGGGGCTTCTCCCCATTGTGAAGCTGCTCATGAACCACCAGCTCTGACCTCTGGCTGGATCTCCAGCCGCCTTCCCGGCACAGGGTGGGTCTTTCCTCCTCAGAGCACCCTGGGCTGCATTTGCAGCCCCTCCTCCTACGGGATCTCCGGGGCTTTTCCTCCCTGTTGGATTCCTGAGCCGTGGAGCCGCTCAAAACAGCCTCTTCCACCAGGTTCTGCTGCAGGGATTTGTCCTCCCTGGGCTCCCTGCTCAGCTCCTTGTCTGGGGGAGGAAGGACAAGGAGAGGATGGGATTTGCCTCCGTGCCACAGGGAAGGGGAAGGAGATCCCCCCAGTCCGTCCCCGGCAGGACGGCGTCGGCAGCGGGGTTGTCCTGCAGCCGGGGGCGATGCTGGGCTGGGAGATGGAGCAGGAGAGAGGGGGAAAGGGGCACTGACTTCCTCCTCACCTGCCTGGGACTCCCGGGGCATCTTCCTCTCCCTCGCAGCCTCCTCCTCCATCTGGCCAAGGCTTGGGAATGGGAAATCCTGGTTTGGGGAGAAACAAGGGATGAGTGTGTTGGGTTGGGGCTTCCTCCTGCCCAAGTCCACCTCTAGAAGTCACCGGGTACCTGATGTCCATAAAACCAACAAAAAATCAAGGGTGACTCCAAAAAAAGCCTCCAGGAGTTCCCCCTTTCCAGTCTCCTCACTTTGGGGTTCTGGGGGTCCCCCTTGTCAGGGCTGCTGGGGGTCCCGTGGGTCCTGGGGATCCCCCTCTCTGGGGTTCTGCTTAGGGATGCTGGGGGGTTTTGGGGGTCCCACAGGTCCCTTTTTTTCCTGATTCTGCTTTGGCTCCCAGAGGTCCCAGGGTCCCCTCTTCAGCCTCACTCCACTCCAGGCACTTGGGGCTCCCCCCTCTCCTCACCGCCCCTTTTAGGGCTGGGAGGTCCCAGCCCTGCCTCATCTCCAGGCCCCCCCACCCCTCCAGGCTCTTCCGGGTCCCCCAGCTCTGGTATCGTCCCTCTCTGCTCTCCCCACTCCAGGGTTCCCGTGTTCCAGCCTTCCGCTCTCCTGGGGATCCCCAAAGCCAATGTCCCACCCCGCCAGGACTGGGCAATCCTCACATGGACCCCCCAAGACCCCCAAGGGGCAATTATGGCTCAGCTTTGGAGTCCTGCAAGATCCAGATATCCCCTCTGGCCCAAAAATCCCTCCCAGGGACATGCAAGGACATCTGGGGCTCGATTCCAGAATCTGCAAGCTCCAAACACCTGTCCAAAAAAACCCCTCCTGGTGACCCCCTGATAGATTTGGGGTGAGCTCCCCCTCCCCGCTCACCTGCAGCATGGGGGGGAAGATGCTACCGGGGCTGGGGGTGCTGCGGACACAGTGGGTGGGCGGTGGAACCTCGTGGTTCTCCAGCTCCTCCTCCTCCTCTCTCCCTCCTCTTCCTCCTGCTCCTCCTCCACTCCCACCCTGCCCCCCCTTTCCCACCTCCTCTGCCCCACGGCTGCCGCAGCACCGGCTGCTGTGTGGGGGGAGCCCCCAATCAGCCCCAGGGATGGACAGGGGGGTTGGGGACCCCCCCAGTGCGGATCCCTCCCTTCTCCAGAGCCCCAGGGAATCGCTCCAGGGCTCAGGTGCTGGGGGACAGGGCTGCACCCCCATGGAACCACTCTTCTTCTGTCCCAACCCCACCTTTCCCTCCCCTCTCCTCCCCTTTCTCAGCGTTCCCCCAATTCACAGCCCCATTCCAGCTCAATTTGGGTGTCCCATCCCCATCCCGCTTAGTTTGGGGGTCCCAGCCCCCTCTCGCCCCCCCCTTCTGCACCTTCCCCATCCCCAATCCCTGCCTACCCTCCCCCGGCCTTGGTTTTGGGGGTTCCAGGCCCCTCCTGATCACTTTGGGGGTTCCATTCCCCATTTCGCTCAATTTGGGGTCCCAGACCCGCCCCCCTTCTCACCGCTCACCCCGCGCCCGGGGGGGCTCCCAGCACCACCAGCACCACCAGTGCCACCAGTGCGGCCCCAGCTGCCCCCACACGCCCCATGCCCAGCGCCGGGCGCTGCCGACAGCCCCAAAGCAGCCGCGCTGTGCCCTGGGGGGTCCCCAGAGCGGCCCCGCCCCGCACGGCACTGGGAGCACCAGTCCGGACCAGTGCGGAGCGCGGGCGGGCGGCATCAGCCGTGCCCGGGCAGGGCCGGGCCCCGCGGGGCTCCCGCCCGCACTCGGCCCCCGCCGGGACAGCGCGGGGGGGCCCGGCCTGGCCGCCCCCACCTCTCCCTCCCCAAATTCCGCTCCGGGGGGCGCTGGGGGCGGGGGGGGCTCAGGTGGGGCCAGAGGTGCCGGAGTCACGTGTCCCCCGCTGCCAGCACCGCCCCCTCAGGATTAGGGGTGCCCCAAAACTCCCTCGGAGCTGGCGGATACCCCGCAGGCGAGCTGCCCCTCCCCGGTCACCTGCGGGATGAGGGGAACGATGCTCCCGGAGCCGAGAGCTGCGGACACAGAGAGCGATGCATGCACGTGGAAGCTCCTCTTCCTGCTCCTTCTGTCCCACCTCTTCCTCCCGCTCCTCCCCCTTTATCCCTCCTCTTCCTCCCGCTCCTGCTCCTCCAGCCGTCCTCCGTCCAGCAGCTCCGCTGCCGCCCCCAAACCTCGGGCTGGAGCGTGGGGTCTGGGACACAGCCCCGTGCTGGGGGGCGGCAGCGGGAGCCGCGGGGCCCGGCCCGTGGGGGCGGCCGGGCTTGAAAAGTGCGCGGGGCCCCAGCGCAGTGTCCCAGTCTTGTTCCTCACCTTAACACAATGTCTTCAACTCCCTACGTGCCCTTCATTTAATCAGCATTTCCTAAATGCTGACCCATCCCATCATCATCTCTACCCGGAACAGAATTTCCCAGGCCATTCCAAGTCCTTTATAGTTCTTAAAATACTGAGGCCAACCCCTGACCGTGATTTCCCCCACCCCCGCCTCCATGCAGACCTTGTTGTCTCCCAGCACCAGGATCGTTCCCACTGGCCCAGGTCTGCATTTAGTGAAGCCAACAGTACTTCTACCACTGCTTTCAGCAAGACCCCAGTTGAGTCTTTACATTTCAACATAACCAGATGATGTCTACTTAGCATGAAATGTAGTTACTGTCTAAGAGTTGCACGTCCCAAGCAATTTCTTAGCATAATAAATTTTAAATCCTTTGGGTTGAAGTGTTTGGAAATCATCTGCTAGCGTATATAGCAACTTCACTACATTCTTATTTTCAATATCTATGTAGAGCTAAGGAATTCCAATTATGAGAGGCTCTATTCTGTAAGCTCATTAAAAGTTAATATCCACCACAACACTCTCTCTATTTCATTGGTTCTTTGCAATTGCTTAGCAAAGATAACAAGCACCAGGCTTTTTAAGAGAGAGAGTGTGAAAGATTGTATTGTTTATTAAAAAAAAAAAAGGATGCCTTTAAAACAATATATGTAATCAAATATACTTATATGTATTGCCAATCAAATATACTCATGATATGTATTGCTAAGTATTGCTTCCTTTAAAACAATATATATATATATATATAATCAAATATACTCAGGATATGTATTGCTAAGTATCGCTTCTGCAACTACTGTATTGCTGTACAGATGCTTGCATAACAGGAGAGTGTGGCATGCCAAACACTGTGTGTTCAGCTCTTCTTCCATATAAGAACAAAAAAAAAGACGATATGCCAGATACTGTGTCTTCTTCTTCTAAAAATGGACAAGGAACAAAAGGTCGAACAGAGGACAGAAGAGGAAGACTACTTCCTTCATCCTCAACGACCACCGGAAGGCAGAAGAAGACCCCCTAGCAACAAGTGGCACATGCGCAGAGTGGTTCAAAGCAATCCACGAAGACGGAAGTAAAATCATATAAATAGGGGGGCCAGCTAGGATAGTGACGTGACAGTGGAGGAGCGTAGACTCCCGGTCACCCAGCGCTGTAAATTTGCTCACTTTCTACTTGCTACAATTAATAAACCATAAATTGTTGCTAATTGGCGAAGTCTTAATTTATGACAATTTTGGTGCCGTGACTCGGATAAGGAGCAGTGGGCTGCGGTCTCCCAGGGAGGCGCCCCGAGGTTCTCCTCGGCCTTGAGAACAGCTGCCTGCCTTCACCTTTACCGACGAACCTAAATTCTAGAAAGTGGAGCAAATGAAAACCGGTATAATCCCATAAAAATTTAGTGCACTGAAGTCCGGACGAAGACGCAGGACGCGTAAGTATATTGTGAAGATAATTCACAGGGATACCGTTCGGGCGGGATTGGGTTTCCTGGAATATAGCAATTGAGAGGCTCGACATACTGAGCCAAGCGAGTGTGGACCCTTAAGTACTACGTTTCCCATCTCCCGCGAGGGACTGGGCTAGGAACAAGGGGAAGCGAGTGAGTGTGTGTGTGAAGGTATTCCAGAAGATGGGGGCGAAGGGCAGCAAGCCTTCGACCCCCATGAGGGAGGTACCCATAGTGCCTCAGAATACCCCTCTCTCATTCATGTTAAATAATTGGAAACACTTTCCCGGAGCAATAGGGAAAAGTCAGAAGAAAATGATTCATTACTGTACTAAAATATGGGGAGGGAAGAAAATACAGAAAAATGTTATTTGGCCCATTTTTGGGTCAGATGAAGAATGGGTGAGGCAACAGTTAAACTTCTGGGTTAATGATAAAAGACCTTTTAACCCAGAGGAGAGCTTATATGCTGAGATGTGGCTGGAGAAACCCCAGACAACTCTATTCCCCTTGAACGAATTAAATGAAAAGAAAAGAGATAAAGAAAGGGAACAGGATGATACCTTGTTAATTCCCCCTCCATATGTCCCTCCACCTCCAGCACCGGTGATTCCACCAACTGCTCCCATAACACCGGGAGACACTAGTTCCGAACAGGGGTCACCTGCGCCTGTTAGGAGACGAACTAGGAGTAAAAAGGAACAACCCCAAATGTATCCCCTAAAAGAAGTACCCATGGGAGGACCCCAGCCTGGGGTCGGGTATGTTTCTGTCCCCCTGAACTCCGGAGATTTGCGGGAGTTTAAGAGGACAGAAATGAGAAGATTACTAGACGACCCGTTGGGGGTAGCAGAAAGAGTAGACCAATTCTTAAGACCAAGTCTTTATACTCGAGATGAAATGCAGTCAATTTTGGGGCAGTTATTTACAACAGAAGAAAAAGATAAGATTAGGCAGGCAGGCATGAGAGTCTAAGATGCCCAACATGCACAAGGTCCCCAAGCAGATACAAAATGGCCACTTCAGAAACCAAACTGGAACAACCAAAATCCATTACATAGAGCTCATATGGAGGACTTAAGGAATATAGTGATTCAAGGAATTAGAGAATCAGTACCTCGTAGCCAAAATATTAGTAAAGCCTTTAACAAAAGGCAAAAGAAAGATGAGAGCCCCACAGAATGGTTGGAGCGACTGAGGAAAGCCCTCCAGCTATACTCAGGGGCTAACCCCGATAGTCCTCTGGGGCAAGCAGTCTTAAAAACACATTTTGTGGCAAAATCTTGGGATGACATCAGACGTAAACTTGAGAAACTAGAGGACTGGCAAGATAGAGGATTAAATGAGCTGTTGAGAGAAGCACAGAAAGTGTATGTAAGACGAGAAGAAGAAGATAGTAAGAAACAAGTAAGAATGATGGTGGCTGCGCTTAGAGAAGATAGAAAGAGGCAACTTAGAGGTCCTAGAACCCCCAGAAAGTCGCCGAGAACAATAGTGGAAAGAAGGGAACAAGGAGGTTGTTTCTATTGTGGGAAAAAGGGACATGTAAAAAAAAAAAAAAAAGATTGCAGAGAATGCTCTCAAGTGGTCCATACCCGGAGACCAATCCTTCATAATTGGTGGTGTAGTAAATGTGAATAAACAGCTCAAAGATATAGATATACTAGTTTTAGAGAGTTAAAAAAAAAAAGAGGGGTTGTTCAAGTCATCTGAACAATCTGTTAGCAATATTGCATGAGGAATTTCATTGCTAAGTCACAGCTTTAGAAGCTCAATTAAAGTCCCATATTATAAAAATACATTGTAAAAAAAAAAAAAAAAAAAAAAAAAAAATCTTTTCAGATGCCTGGGATATCAGGAAAAAGAGTGAAAAATAGACTAAGCAGCCAAGTTATAGCTCCCAGAAGGGTGTAATAGGCTTACAGTGACCCCTGCTGCCGAGAAGATGATCACCCCCGTGGCTGGCTGCAACCCAGTCGACGGGCGAGGCAGAGGAGGACCCACAAAAGGCCTGAGAGACCCACTACTGGAGCTACTACTGGAACTGAGTCGCCATGAGAGTAATTCAAAAGGAACGCTCTTTTTCCTGTACACCCTATGCTTGCTTAGTTTACCAATATGGGCAAGAAATCCACACGAGCCAATGCAATAGAAATTAATCAATTTGCAAGAAAGTATTGTGGTACAAACACGACACAACCCTGGGCGATAGAATTTCTCAGTAGAACAAATAAATAGATCATACCAATGCAAGGGGCTAAGTGGGTCTGTTCGGACATTGGGATAACCCCGTGTTTATCCTTAAATGTTTTCAATCAATCCCAATTTTGTGTACAAGTGATCATTGTTCCACGACTAATGTATCATACTTCTGAAGAGATACTATATCATTTTGAAAAAGGTCTAAGCAGACAAAAGAGAGAACCATTTACAGCCATCACTTTAGCTACATTATTAATAACAGGTGGAGTAGGAGCAGGCACAGGCATAGCCTCAATAATAAAAAGTAGAGAAATACAAACCTTGCAGACAGCTGTGGATGAAGATCTAGGGCGAATAGAGCAATCCATCCAAAATTTAGCTGCTTCTGTAAAATCCCTATCTGAGGTCGTATTACAGAACAGAAGGGGATTAGATTTGGTATTCTTAAAAGAAGGAGGACTATGCGTCGCTTTAAATGAAGAATGTTGCTCTTTCGCTGATCACACAGGAGTAGTACAAGATTCTATGGCCGAACTTAGGAAAAGACTAGATCAAAGAAAAAAGGATCGTGAAACAGGAAAATCTTGGTATGAAGGATGGTTCGATGTTTCCCCATGGCTGACCACCTTGTTGTCTGCTCTGGCCGGGCCTTTAATTTTGTTAATTTTGGGCCTTATATTTGGACCTTGTATCATAAAATATGTTTTACACTTTATTAGGGAGCGATTTGATGTAGCAAAATTGCTTATTTTAACTACTACTGCTGAGTATGAAGCTGCGCGTAATAAAAAAAAAAAGCGAAAATGATTACTGTGAATGCGATAGAGAACGCGAAAATTATGAGTGTTTTTGCAAAAAGGGTATAATGCATTGTGATTGTTACAATAGATGCAGAAATTGCTGGAAGAAAATTAAGACTTTTGAAGATGAGATTGTTTAATAAACAATAGAGTAGAAAGAGAAAAAGGGGGGATTGTGAAAGATTGTATTGTTTATTAAAAAAAAAAAAGGATGCCTTTAAAACAATATATGTAATCAAATATACTTATATGTATTGCCAATCAAATATACTCATGATATGTATTGCTAAGTATTGCTTCCTTTAAAACAATATATATATATATATATAATCAAATATACTCAGGATATGTATTGCTAAGTATCGCTTCTGCAACTACTGTATTGCTGTACAGATGCTTGCATAACAGGAGAGTGTGGCATGCCAAACACTGTGTGTTCAGCTCTTCTTCCATATAAGAACAAAAAAAAAGACGATATGCCAGATACTGTGTCTTCTTCTTCTAAAAATGGACAAGGAACAAAAGGTCGAACAGAGGACAGAAGAGGAAGACTACTTCCTTCATCCTCAACGACCACCGGAAGGCAGAAGAAGACCCCCTAGCAACAAGTGGCACATGCGCAGAGTGGTTCAAAGCAATCCACGAAGACGGAAGTAAAATCATATAAATAGGGGGGCCAGCTAGGATAGTGACGTGACAGTGGAGGAGCGTAGACTCCCGGTCACCCAGCGCTGTAAATTTGCTCACTTTCTACTTGCTACAATTAATAAACCATAAATTGTTGCTAATTGGCGAAGTCTTAATTTATGACAAGAGACATGCTTTCTTACCTAAAAAGACACAATCTTGTTCCCACCAAGGCACTCACACAGGTGAAAGTCACAAATTTCCTGCCTCTTCCTTCCTTTCCAAACCAGTGCAGCATGAGAGAAAGCAGCTGTTTCCCGAGGCCGATGGGTCACAGACAGGTCAGATGACATTGAGGCTTGTTCCTCAGAGGCTGTCAGCAAGCAGCAGATGATGATTGCAAGGATCCAGGTGACACCATCACCCTCTCAAGAGAGGAATCCTTTAAGCAAGCACATTGCTCATCACTTCCATCCTGCTTTGGTTTAGTGAACCAGCTCTTCCTGGCAATGAGCAGCAAGGGGATCTAATTTGACTTGCTATCCTTTTACATTTTATTCAATCATTACATCAGAACAGACATTTTACTTTTGTTTCAGTTACTCCAGAGGACCTTGGCACAAAGCAAAATGAAGTCAAATGAGAAATAGCTAGCTTAAATTTATATACACCAACAAATCATGCTGTGTTTCAACAAGTGTAAGAGAGACGTGGGACTTTCCTTCCCTCTTAGCAGCTGCAAGCATAAAAAAAGTAATGGTGCAATGTTCATTAATAAAACTTTCTTAAAAATCTCTTCTTGTGGACAGATTCAACATCTGCAGGAGATACCCAAAACGCACTCATTGTGCTGCACTTCCCTTTTTCCATTCACGTGTTATATGTACTGAAAATATGTTACCGAGTAGGTATGAACACACTATGCTCCCAAATTTTCCCGAAGTAAAACATATATCTGTGTATGTTATAAACAATCAAACACAAGGGAGAAAAGCTGGCACAGATGCTGCAGCAAAGGAAATTCATCACATTACAGATCTGCCCTGATATGGAGATTGGCCAGGACTTTCATCAGTGATGGGAAGGAATTTCTCATCTTCCCATTTACAGCACCTGAAGCAAGAAGGACCCAACACCTTAAGCGGTGTCCAAGATAGCACAGAAATTTAAACAGAGCCATTTACAAAGGGCAGCAATTCATCTGGCCAGTTCACACCTCAGATAACTATCTGCAGAACCCAGAGCAACATGATACTCCAAGGAGCAGTGAGATAGCCAGAGGATTCTCAGCTAAAGAAAATCAGGCAAGAACAGGAGGTTCCTTAGCCTGGCTAACCCAGGTAACATCTCCCAGCCATTAGCATGAGATGAAACAGAGAGGCTGAATTACTTGCAGTGTACAGATACTGCCCGAGGGAAATGTGACAGGGGACCTACAACATAAAAAATGCACTTAACTGTAAAAACTAGGAAGTGAAGCTAAAAATGAGAAAAATTAAAAGCTGTCCTTGGATATGCAGTAAAAGGCACACTGACATCATCAACGGGAGAAGGAACACAAAAGCACCCAGCTGTTCAAAAGCTGTGCTATTCAGGTACAAAGAAATCAATGGTTTTTTAAAGAAAAAGTCCCTCACAACGTGAATGAGCTCAGTAACACTCAAAACAATATTATTTGTTAGAAAAATCATCTGCTCCAGTGCCTGAAGCAAAAGGTTTGCCGTTTATTCCATCATTCCCTCAAATCCAGGGATTAGTGAGAACTTCTTAACAAATTCCTGCCTTGCCTTATGGTCCTTCAGTTTCACCAGGGCCAAAGCTTGCTGCTCACAGTCAGTACACGAGTCCCTGTGGTGTTACCATCCTCTCGGAGTGAAAAAAGCACTCGAGATGGTGAACAAAGAGATGGGGCAGTTTCCTGAAGCCTGAGAAGGATGTTCTCAACTCAGTGGCACAAAGTCTGCTTTTGTTCAGACAGGAATGAAGAGGAAAAATGGCAGAAATTCATAATAGGGACGATGAGGAGAAACATTGGGCTGTGCACACATTCAGTCCAAGCAACATCAGCTCCAGGTGTGGTTTAAAATTCACATTTATGCTTTATTGAAGCCATGCACTGTATTTATGGCTCTCAGTGAATTCTGTATCCAAAAGGGACACGTTAGCTGATTAAAAATTAGTTGGATTTCTTTCCTTCTCCTGTAGCAGTGCCAGTAGGAGAGGTAACAAAGGCAGTTCCCTGGCCTTCAGACATTGCACAGAAGTGGGATACATTGATACACACTCATGCAGCCAAACTGCAGGTATTTAATTCAGGGCCAAAGACATGAAGCTAGGCTTCTTTTAATAAATCATGGACAGGGATGAGCTCCTGACATTAACATTCCACTCCTCCCTCTTTCTGCTGAGACAGTCTGGACAACACGAATATCCCTAATACAGATCCAGGGCTCTGGTATAACAGCCACCCCAAAAAGCCATAGTTCCAGCTACCTTTCCTTTCTTTGCATCATACCAGGAGGAATCAAAAGGAATGAAAGCTATTTCATTTATTATTACAGGTGAGAACCCCTCAAAGTACACAGGAAGAGAAGTTGTATTTTGTAACCTTGTTCTCCATCTAGAAGTAAAACAGGGGCTGGTGTGAGGCAATGAGGGGAACAGAGAAAATGCTGAAAAGAAACTGAGGAATGTGAAGCCAAATTTTCAAGCATTCCAGGCAATCACACCACTCAGGGACATTCTACAGCTCAGCAAATCACATGCTGGAATGCAGTGGAGTATGGAGTAGGGAAATAGGGAACTGCTCAACAAAATAGGTGCTACAGCCTCTTGTGCTCAGGCTCTTAGCCCAAAGTATGTTCCAGCTCCAACTGAAGGACATTCTGAACCAGAGGAGTACTGACCTTTTGATTTTGGCAGTTCACAGTTCTCAGACATCACAACGTCTGTGGCTCCTCTCATCATTATTTTTGCTGTTTTCACTACTGGCCATCAAGTTTCCTGCAGTAGCCATCCATGAACCCCGGACCACTACTACATTAATAACACAGAGCATGGCTCTGAGAGTGCATTAGTGAGGCACCAAGAGAAAACCCAAATGATGATCCTCCTCACAGAAAAGGTAACAGACCAAAAAAAAAAAAAGTGTGAAAATACTTTTTTAAAAGATGGCTGAAATTAGGTCAATTCTTAAAATTAAGTAAATGTCTGAAGTTAAATTTAAGCAAATTTAACTGTTGCAAAGTATTCTGAATACACATACAGTACAATATACTAGAGACCAAAATTAAAAAATCTTACCGTCATGGAATATGGGGTAAGGGATATGTTTATTTGGGAAAATCAGTTCAGCAGAGACCTCTTTGCTACAAATACCTTGAATTTAATTCTTCTGCCTTGATACAACCTCCTGAGAAAATAAAAAATAAAATAAAACTCCTACAGGAAAAACTTGTGTTGGATGCAATCTACTCCCTCAGACCTGATACAAAAGTCTGATTTATTCTCTTGATTTATTGTCTTAAGGAGAATGAATTAATTATTCTTCCACTCAGAAGTCTATGGCATTAATCCTTGAGTTGAATCAGAGAAAATTCAATCTCTCTTGAGTTCCCACTCCATTTATTTTTCTTGTAGTGTTCTGTTTTGTTGGAGTGAAAGCTCCTCTGGACTCAGGCCCAGAGGGAAGCCAAAGCACAGGGGTTGAATTAAAACCTTTGGACAAGCTGAGATACATGAAGTCACACCAAAGTGAAATAGAAATATAGATATTTTAACCTTTAGTAGAAATATATGCGGAGTGCCTGAAACATTGAAAAGCTGCAGCAGAGACCTTAAACACAGTTCTTACTGCAGCAGTGTTACCTTTTCACAGAATTCTTTATTTTAGACAAAATATGGATAGAATGACACTGTTCACATTTTTTAGATGGAGTGTTCACATAAACAATAAGAGCTGATAGAAACTGCATCTGCAAATCTGTGTAATACCTGTGTAACACTGGTGTGAGGCTTACGACTGTTAGAATTAGACCAGGATAGGTTAAGAAAAGGAAAACTAGAATTGTGTGTTAATCTTATTGGTCAATTAACAAATCTAATCCACACTTCTGCAAGAAAAAATATAGAGTCGAGAGTATAGAGCATATAGAGTATAGAGCATATAGAGTATAAAGCATATAGAGTATAGACTACAGAGAATATATAGAGCATATAGACAATAGAGCATACAGAATATATAGAGCATATAGAGCATATAGAAGAGGAAGAAGAAGCTGTGTTTTCCTGCTGTTTGCTGTCACTGCTTGCCTTTATCATGTAATCCCCTTCGAACTCTGCCTTCAAGAAAGCTGTGAGACTATGAAATAAAGAGCTCAGCAGAACAGCAGCCTCCTCTGCTCTCTCACCCTGCTCCGGGAAGGAAGGGTACCCCGTCAAAAGCTCAGCAGCGCAGAGCCCCAAGGCTGCTGTGGGCAGCAGGGCCCAGGGGCCGTTCCCACCCGCAGCGCTCCTGTCCTGGGCTGGGCCTGCACAGGGGCTGTGGCACCACGGCTGGGGCAGCGGGGCACAGAGGGGCCGCGGAGCCGCTGCCGGGGCTGGCAGCAAGGCCAGGGACAGACAGGGAATTTCTGTGCATTGCCTGCGCTGGGCAGGGCTGAGTGTGGGGAAGGCAGAGCTCAGCCGGCCTCGGTGGCTGCAGGAAAAGCCAAGAGCCCCAAGAGCCCCCGTGGCTGTGCTGGAGACCAAGGCTGGAGGAGGGAAATGCGGGGCTGCTGCGGGATGGGGAGGGGGATTGAATTTCAGCAGGCACCGACGTGGGGCTGAGAGACTCAAGGGCTCCTTGGCCTGAGCCTGTCCTGGAAAGGTCTCTCAGCCCTCTGTGCCCCTGAAGGGCTTCAAGGAGGAGCAGAGCTCATCTTGGCAGGACCCTCATGGAATCCCTGAGGGACAAATGCCAGTGCCTGCCCAGCCTTCCCAACATCCCTGACACCAAAGGCCTTTTCCACATCCCTCAGTTCCAGGTCAGTGCCCAGAACACAGCACAGGCCTGTCCAGGTCCTGGGGGTGATTCCGAAGGGAGGCAGCTGGGATTTCTCCCCACAGACCCACCACTCCAGGTGTCTCTCTGTGCAGCCCTTGGCTGTCCTGAGCACTTTCCCTGGAGCCTCCCTGCCCTGGAGGTTTCTCTCCATGCAGTTCTCAGCACAGCCCAGCAAAGAATTCAGGAGGTTTCCCAGAGGACATTACTCTGGGAGTGAAGTGGCCTCAGGGCACTGTTTGTGCCCCTGGAATTGTGCCAGCCCCGAGTGCTGCTGATGGTGTTTGTGCTCACTGGGGTTCATCTCCCCACACCCACTCGATGCACTGCTGAAGGCTCCTCAGGACAGAGCAAACACGGACTGCTGGCCTGGGCACTTGGTGTCCCTCTGTGCAGGGACAAACAACCTCCTGCAGGTGAGGGCAGAGGCCAGTGCTGGGATTGGTGGTGGCAGGGGCTGGTGTGGGACACTTGCCCTGGGCACCTTCCCAGGCTGTCCCCGGAACAAAGGCCCAGCCCAGGCCCTGCTCTGCTGCTCCCTCAGGTCCATCCCAGGAGCTCTGGCTGGGCCAGGACACTGCTGCGTGCCCCCCCTGCACACTCCCCCCTGCCCCTGGGCACTGGGGTTTGCTTTGCCAGGGCATTCCTGGGGCACATTCCTGACAGCAGCTCTGGAGGAGAGCGAAGCCTTCCTGCCCTGCTCTCAGGAGATGCCCTTTGCTGATGGAGCTGCTGTGCTGGAGCCCGGCTGTGTCCCAGCAGTGCCCGTGGCCTGCCCCTGCCTGTGGTCACAGCACGGACACGCAGCAGGACAGTGACCGAGCTGCCCGAGCACTCCGGCCTTGCACCCTCAGAAGGGCTGGGAAAGGGAGTGTGGAGCTGGGAAGAGCAGAGGTGGGAAGAGGCAGGGCCATTGTCCCTGGCCGTGCTGCTGTGCTGGGAGTCTCTTCCCTCCAGCTCTGCCCACAGGCCAGAGTCCACAGGCCCTGCAGAGCCAGAGAAGGGCTGAGGAACATACCTTGGACACAAAGGTCAGGGCAGCCCCTTGCTCTTATTCAAATGCACAGAGAAGAAGCCTCCTGAAAGTCTTTGTGTTTCAAAAGAAAGGTAGATGTTCATGTAGAAATGCTAGGAGTAGTACTACAGTACTTTATATAAAGCAGAATAACACCAGAAAAAGAATAAGAGAAAGCACCAATGAAAATATGGACAAAGAGGAAAAAAAAAGCCGAGATTGTAAAGAGTTACATTCTGAAGGTTCTGGAGCAGAAAAGAGAGTTTATTGCTTCTGAGAAGCATCCTAGTCATCATTTTCCTCGCACAGCAGAAGGAAATAGAAAGATTTTAACTTGTGAAAAGTATCCAGTCATCACTTTCCTCAGGGCATCCCTGAGCTCCTGGTTCCTCAGGCTGTAGATGAGGGGGTTCAGGGCTGGAGGCAGCACCGAGTACAGAACTGACAGGGCCATATCCAGGGATGGGGAGGAGATGGAGGGGGGCTTCAGGTGGGCAAACATGGCAGTGCTGAGGAACAGAGAGAGCACAGCCAGGTGAGGGAGGCACGTGGAAAAGGCTTTGTGCCGGCCCTGCTCAGAGGGGATCCTCAGCACGGCCCTGAAGATCTGCACATAGGAGAAAACAATGAACACAAAACAGCTGAATACCAAACAGACACTGACAGCGATGAGCCCAAGTTCCCTGAGGTAGGATTTGGAGCAGGAGAGCTTGAGGATGTGTGGGATTTCCCAGAAGAAGTGGCCCAGGCCATTGCCCTGGCACAGGGGCAGGGAAAATGTATTGGCCATGTGCATGAGAGCGTAGAGAAAGGCACTGGCCCAGGCAGCTGCTGCCATGTGGGCACAAGCTCTGCTGCCCAGGAGGGCCCCGTAGTGCAGGGCTCTGCAGATGGACACGTAGCGGTGGTAGCATATGATGAGGAGGAGGGAATACTCTGCTGAGATGAAGAACAGAAAGAAAAACACCTGAGCAGCACATGCTGAGTAGGAGATGTGGCTGGTGCCCCAGAGGGAATTGTGCATGGCTTTGGGGACAGGGGTGCAGATGGAGCCCAGGTCGCTGAGGGCAAGGGTCAGCAGGAAGAAGAACATGGGGCTGTGCAGGTGCTGGCCGCAGGCTCCGGCACTGATGATGAGGCCGTTGGCCAGGAGGGCAGCCAGGGAGATGCCCAGGAAGAGGCAGAAGTGCAGGAGCTGCAGCTGCCGCGTGTCTGCCAATGCCAGCAGGAGAAAGGGGCTGATGGAGCTGCTGTTGGACATTTCTGCCCTCTGGGCATTGTGGACTGTTGGAAGAAGGCATTGACAAGCTGGGACAGATTCCCCTGAATCGATTCTATTCTATTTTCTTAGGAATTCCCGCAAAACCACTTCTCCTCCTGTGACAGAACTTGGCTAAGCTTTTTGATTTCTGAGCTCAGGTTTGTGCTGCTGCCTCATCCTCAGCGTTGCTCTCAGCCTGAACACTGGGGGCCCTGAGGGAAAACAGGGCTCCCTGTGCCCCAGTGCAGTCGGACCTGCTGGTCCCCACACAGGTGCCCTTTGCTCATTTCACCTCCCTCTATCTCCCGGTGATTGTTCTTAAAATGAAAAATAAAGTGACTTTTTGAAGGCTCCAATTTCAAAACCATTTCTCTAAACCCTTCTCCCTTTCCCTGTGCAGCTGTGGTTGCTCTGGCTCTCTGCTGCCTGCAGTTGTGCCTCCTGGCAGCTGTTTCTCTGGGTCCAAGGCTTGTCCCTGCCAGTGCTGCCAGAGCCCAGCCCAGCCCTGGGGGCTCAGCTCTGCCCTGCAGAGCCCTCCCAGCACAGGGCACTGCCCAGGGGCATCTCCCTGGCAGTAGGGCCTGAAGGGCAGCTCAGACAAAGGAAGATGCTGCAAGCCAAGGTGCTGCTGGTGCTGTCTGCAGGCAGAGGAGTGTGAGGAGGCACTTCCTGAGGGAGATCTGAGGCAGAGCTGCTGATCCCCAGGGCGGCAGTGCAGGAGTCTCAGTGACACAGACAAACCTGAGAGCCCCTTTCCCTTCCCTTGAGGAGAAAGCTGAGAGCAGCCCTGGCCATGCAGCACCACCTCCCTAGCAGGAGGAGTCTGCCCTGAGGGGGGTCGCTCCTTCCACCTCCAACTCCTCCCCACAGCCCATGGGGAGCTCCCAGGCAGGCTGAGAGCTGCCCCTGGAAGGTGGAAGATGCCCTGGCCTGGCAAAGAGCCCTCAGGGCTGCAGGAGCTGCTCTGCAGGACAGCCCTGGGCACCCCTGGCTGCTGCCCACCTTCAGAGCCTGCAGCCGGCCCTGGCAGCAGGAGCCGTCCTGCCCTGTCCCTCTGACAGTGCCCAGGGCAGCCCCGCTCTGCAGCACATCCTCCCCCAAGGCAGGAACGGCAGCAGAGCCATCCTCAAACCATGGCAGCCATGTCATGGGCCAGAACGACATCGGGGAGCAGAATTCTCGGAGTCTTTCCACTGAATTATCTGTGCCTGTCCTTTGCCTGGGTGTCTGTTGCAGATGGAAGCTGCTGGTGCCATTGTCAGCTTGAAGCCCTCTTTTGATGCAAGCAGATGTTGCCAGGTGTGTTCAGCAGCTGTTGCTCAATGCTTATGCCAAGCTATTGTGTTCCTCATGGAACCAAGGAGCCATTGTGACACTGCAGGGGCTGATGGCATCAAGGAGACCATTGTGACAGTACAGAACCTCCTAGAAACAAGGCTCCATTGTGACACCGTGGGGAATCATGGAATCAAGGAGCCCATTGTGACACGGCCAGGCCGCATGGAACCAATGGTCCATGGTTACACTGCGGATTCAAGAAGAGCACGGTGACACCACGCAACATCATGGAACCGTACGTCCATTGTGACACAGCGGGGCCTCATGGAAACAAGGGGACCATTGTGGCAAAGCAGGGCCTAATGGAAGCATGGAGAGCATTGGGACATTGTGGGGAATCATGGAAGCATGGAGAGCATTGTGACACTAAGGAAACTCCTGGAACCAAGATGAGCACTGGCACATAATGGAACCTCATGGAAGCAAGCCTCCATGATGACTTTGGAGGGCCTCAGGGACCACAGGACCCATTGTGACACAGCAGGACCTGGTGGAACCAAGGAGCCTTTGTGATACTCCAGATCCACATGGAAGCCAGGGTGCACTGAGACACAGCGGGGCCTTGTTGGAACCAAAGACACCTCTGCAAAAAGCAGGCTAGCTCATAGAAGCAAGGAGTCCATTGTTACAACATCAAACCTATGGAACCAAGGGACCATTGTGACACTGCGGGGCCTCATGGAACCAATTGTCCATGATGACAATGCGGATCAAAGGAGACCATGGGGACACTGCGGAACCTGATGGAACCAAGGAGCCATTGTGACACAGTGGAGCCTCATGGAATCAAGGAGACCATTGTGACCCAGGTGTTGCATGTGAAGGCAAGGAGCCATTGTGACACTTTGGGCTTCTTCCCTTGAGCTCTGCAGCTGGCTGTCCCAGCCCAGCGCACCATGTGCCACCTGCTCTCCTCAGGGCTCTGCCTGCACACAGCCCCAGGAGAAGTTTTCCTGTTTGCAAGGAAAGAATGGAAAAGCCTGAGCAGGTTTCCTAAACAACAAACCCCACTCAGGAGCCACATGCTCAGTACAGGCTGCCTGGAACGATGTCCCCTTTCTACAAGGGTCAGTGTGAGCAGGAATGATCTCTGGGAGCAGAATTCTCGGAGTCTTTCCACTGAATTCTCTCTCCCTGTGTCTTGGGGTGACTTTATCATGTGTATCCCCTATCGCTGCTCTATGCCCAGAAGTGAACTTTGTGCATTTCTGTGCCTTTCAACTGAGCCTGAGAGGGGGGAGAGGAAAAAAAACCGGACAAACTTCTCAGAGCGTTTGTTCAAGGACACACATACACACTCCTCTGCATTCTGCTTGCAGCAAGAGCGGAGGAAGCAACCTTGTTTCTTTTGAGCCAGTTTTCAGCTCCTTTTCTCTGGAGGGAGATGGAGAGTTGAACTTTGTTTTCCTGGGACTTTGGGGGCTTTTTTCCCTTCTTCTCTTCCTGACTGTTTCAACATCAGACCACATTGGGAGAATTTTCTCCCGAGGTGGGGGCCCTGAATGTGGGCCCATGAGCCAGCTGCAAGGAGGAGGAGAGAGACTACACCTCTGGAAGTGTTGGGGTTCCTCCCCCCTGCCATGAGGTCATGGGAGAGGGGACCCTGGGGTAGAGGCATGGCCTGGGCACGGGGGTCTCCCTGCTGACATGTGCCCTAATCCTGTTCAGCACTGGTTATTTTGTGTTGCCCTGTGCCAGGAGGGCCCTGCTTGTGCCGTGATTGCTCAGTTCTTTGGCAGTGCCCCGCCCATGTGGCTGGAGAAGAAAGAGCTCTGAAACTTCTCTCAAGAATCGCTCCCTATTTCTTTGCACGGGCCTCGCTGTCTATGGATGTTTCAGGAGACCCCACCGAAACACGGAAGGACTCTCAAATTATCCCAGCTTTCTCTACACAGTGAGAGGTTTTAATATTTAGCATTGTTATCCTTTTCCTGGGTGTTTGTTAAAAAAATAGTTTTTATCTCTTTCACTTTCTTCCCAGGAAAATTCTTTTTTCCCAAACCTGGTGGGGGAGGGCTGGGTGTAACCTGCCTTCTATCAGAGGATATTTTCCTCCAAATTTGTCCAAACCGGCACAGCCTGTCCTTTCCCTGGGTGTCTGTGTCAGATGGAAGCTGCTGGTGCCATTGTCAGCTTGAAGCCCTCTTTTGATGCAAGCAGATGTTGCCAGGTGTGTTCAGCAGCTGTTGCTCAATGCTTATGCCAAGCTATTGTGTTCCTCATGGAACCAAGGAGCCATTGTGACACTGCAGGGGCTGATGGCATCAAGGAGGCAATTGTGACAGTACAGAACCTCCTAGAAACAAGGCTCCATTGTGACACCGTGGGGAATCATGGAATCAAGGAGCCCATTGTGACACGGCCAGGCCGCACGGAACCAATGGTCCATTGTTCCACTGCGGATTCAAGAAGAGCACGGTGACACCACGCAACATCACGGAACCATACGTCCATTGTGACACAGCGGGGCCTGATGGAAACAAGGGGACCATTGTGGCAAAGCAGGGCCTAATGGAAGCCTGGAGAGCATTGGGACATTGTGGGGAATCATGGAAGCATGGAGAGCATTGTGACACTAAGGAAACTCCTGGAACCAAGATGAGCACTGGCACATAATGGAACCTCACGGAACCAAGCCTCCATGATGACTTTGGAGGGCCTCATGGACCACAGGACCCATTGTGACACAGCAGGACCTGGTGGAACCAAGGAGCCTTTGTGATACTCCAGATCCACATGGAAGCCAGGGTGCACTGAGACACAGCGGGGCCTTGTTGGAACCAAAGACACCTCTGCAAAAAGCAGGCTAGCTCATAGAAGCAAGGAGTCCATTGTTACAACATCAAACCTATGGAAGCAAGGGACCATTGTGACACTGCGGGGCCTCATGGAACCAATTGTCCATGATGACAGTGCGGATCAAAGGAGACCATGGGGACACTGCGGAACCTGATGGAACCAAGGAGCCATTGTGACACAGTGGGGCCTCATGGAATCAAGGAGACCATTGTGACCCAGGTGTTGCATGTGAAGGCAAGGAGCCATTGTGACACTTTGGGCTTCTTCCCTTGAGCTCTGCAGCTGGCTGTCCCAGCCCAGCGCACCATGTGCCACCTGCTCTCCTCAGGGCTCTGCCTGCACACAGCCCCAGGAGAAGTTTTCCTGTTTGCAAGGAAAGAATGGAAAAGCCTGAGCAGGTTTCCTAAACAACAAACCCCACTCAGGAGCCACATGCTCAGTACAGGCTGCCTGGAAGGATGTCCCCTTTCTACAAGGGTCAGTGTGAGCAGGAATGATCTCTGGGAGCAGAATTCTCGGAGTCTTTCCACTGAATTCTCTCTCCCTGTGTCTTGGGGTGACTTTATCACGTGTATCCCCTATCCTGCTCTATGCCCAGAAGGTAACTTTGTGCATTTCTGTGCCTTTCAACTGAGCCTGAGAGGGGGGAGAGGAAAAAAAAACCGGACAAACTTCTCAGAGCGTTTGTTCAAGGACACACATACACACTCCTCTGCATCCTGCTTGCAGCAAGAGCGGAGGAAGCAACCTTGTTTCTTTTGAGCCAGTTTTCAGCATTTTTTCTCTGGAGGGAGATGGAGAGTTGAACTTTGTTTTCCTGGGACTTCGGGGGTTTTTTTCCCTTCTTCTCTTCTTGACTGTTTCCACATCAGAGCACATTGGGAGAATTTTCTACCGAGGTGGGGGCCCTGAATGTGGGCCCATGAGCCAGCTGCAAGGAGGAGGAGAGAGACTACACCTCTGGAAGTGTTGGGGTTCCTCCCCCCTGCCATGAGGTCATGGGAGAGGGGACCCTGGGGTAGAGGCATGGCCTGGGCACGGGGGGTCTCCCTGCTCCCTGCTCACATGTGCCCTAATCCTGTTCAGCACTGGTTATTTTGTGTTGCCCTGTGCCAGGAGGGCCCTGGTTGTGCCGTGATTGCTCAGTTCTTTGGCAGTGCCTCGCCCATGTGGCTGGAGAAGAAAGAGCTCTGAAACTTCTCTCAAGAATCGCTCCCTATATCTTTGCACGGGCCTCGCTGTCTAGGGATGTTTCAGGAGACCCCACCAAAACACGGAAGGACTCTCAAATTATCCCAGCTTTCTCTCCACAGTGAGAGGTTTTAATATTTAGCATTGTTATCCTTTTCCTGGGTGTTTGTTAAAAAAATAGTTTTTATCTCTTTCACTTTCTTCCCAGGAAAATTCTTTTTTCCCAAACCGGGTGGGGGAGGGCTGGGTGTAACCTGCCTTCTATCAGAGGATATTTTCCTCCAAATTTGTCCAAACCGGCACAGCCTGTCCTTTCCCTGGGTGTCTGTGTCAGATGGAAGCTGCTGGTGCCATTGTCAGCTTGAAGCCCTCTTTTGATGCAAGCAGATGTTGCCAGGTGTGTTCAGCAGCTGTTGCTCAATGCTTATGCCAAGCTATTGTGTTCCTCATGGAACCAAGGAGCCATTGTGACTCTGCAGGGGCTGATGGCATCAAGGAGCCAATTGTGACAGTACAGAACGTCCTAGAAACAAGGCTCCATTGTGACACCGTGGGGAATCATGGAATCAAGGAGCCCATTGTGACACGGCCAGGCCGCATGGAACCAATGGCCCATTGTTACACTGCGGATTCAAGAAGAGCACGGTGACACAACGCAACATCATGGAACCATACGTCCATTGTGACACAGCGGGGCCTGATGGAAACAAGGGGACCATTGTGGCAAAGCAGGGCCTAATGGAAGCCTGGAGAGCATTGGGACATTGTGGGGAATCATGGAAGCATGGAGAGCATTGTGACACTAAGGAAACTCCTGGAACCAAGATGAGCACTGGCACATAATGGAACCTCATGGAAGCAAGCCTCCATGATGACTTTGGAGGGCCTCAGGGACCACAGGACCCATTGTGACACAGCAGGACCTGGTGGAACCAAGGAGCCTTTGTGATACTCCAGATCCACATGGAAGCCAGGGTGCACTGAGACACAGCGGGGCCTTGTTGGAACCAAAGACACCTCCGCAAAAAGCAGGCTAGCTCATAGAAGCAAGGAGTCCATTGTTACAACATCAAACCTATGGAACCAAGGGACCATTGTGACACTGCGGGGCCTCATGGAACCAATTGTCCATGATGACAATGCGGATCAAAGGAGACCATGGGGACACTGCGGAACCTGATGGAACCAAGGAGCCATTGTGACACAGTGGGGCCTCATGGAATCAAGGAGACCATTGTGACCCAGGTGTTGCATGTGAAGGCAAGGAGCCATTGTGACACTTTGGGCTTCTTCCCTTGAGCTCTGCAGCTGGCTGTCCCAGCCCAGCGCACCATGTGCCACCTGCTCTCCTCAGGGCTCTGCCTGCACACAGCCCCAGGAGAAGTTTTCCTGTTTGCAAGGAAAGAATGGAAAAGCCTGAGCAGGTTTCCTAAACAACAAACCCCACTCAGGAGCCACATGCTCAGTACAGGCTGCCTGGAGCGATGTCCCCTTTCTACAAGGGTCAGTGTGAGCAGGAATGATCTCTGGGAGCAGAATTCTCGGAGTCTTTCCACTGAATTCTCTCTCCCTGTGTCTTGGGGTGACTTTATCATGTGTATCCCCTATCCTGCTCTATGCCCAGAAGGTAACTTTGTGCATTTCTGTGCCTTTCAACTGAACCTGAGAGGGGGGAGAGGAAAAAAAAACCGGACAAACTTCTCAGAGCGTTTGTTCAAGGACACACATACACACTCCTCTGCATTCTGCTTGCAGCAAGAGCGGAGGAAGCAACCTTGTTTCTTTTGAGCCAGTTTTCAGCATTTTTTCTCTGGAGGGAGATGGAGAGTTGAACTTTGTTTTCCTGGGACTTCGGGGGTTTTTTTCCCTTCTTCTCTTCTTGACTGTTTCCACATCAGAGCACATTGGGAGAATTTTCTACCGAGGTGGGGGCCCTGAATGTGGGCCCATGAGCCAGCTGCAAGGAGGAGGAGAGAGACTACACCTCTGGAAGTGTTGGGGTTCCTCCCCCCTGCCATGAGGTCATGGGAGAGGGGACCCTGGGGTAGAGGCATGGCCTGGGCACGGGGGTCTCCCTGCTCACATGTGCCCTAATCCTGTTCAGCACTGGTTATTTTGTGTTGCCCTGTGCCAGGAGGGCCCTGGTTGTGCTGTGATTGCTCAGTTCTTTGGCAGTGCCCCGCCCATGTGGCTGGAGAAGAAAGAGCTCTGAAACTTCTCTCAAGAATCGCTCCCTATTTCTTTGCACGGGCCTCGCTGTCTATGGATGTTTCAGGAGACCCCACCGAAACACGGAAGGACTCTCAAATTATCCCAGCTTTCTCTCCACAGCGAGAGGTTTTAATATTTAGCATTGTTATCCTTTTCTTGGGTGTTTGTTAAAAAAATAGTTTTTATCTCTTTCACTTTCTTCCAAGGAAAATTCTTTTTTCCCAAACCTGGTGGGGGAGGGCTGGGTGTAACCTGCCTTCTATCAGAGGATATTTTCCTCCAAATTTGTCCAAACCGGCACAGCCTGTCCTTTCCCTGGGTGTCTGTGTCAGATGGAAGCTGCTGGTGCCATTGTCAGCTTGAAGCCCTCTTTTGATGCAAGCAGATGTTGCCAGGTGTGTTCAGCAGCTGTTGCTCAATGCTTATGCCAAGCTATTGTGTTCCTCATGGAACCAAGGAGCCATTGTGACACTGCAGGGGCTGATGGCATCAAGGAGGCAATTGTGACAGTACAGAACCTCCTAGAAACAAGGCTCCATTGTGACACCGTGGGGAATCATGGAATCAAGGAGCCCATTGTGACACGGCCAGGCCGCACGGAACCAATGGTCCATTGTTCCACTGCGGATTCAAGAAGAGCACGGTGACACCACGCAACATCATGGAACCATACGTCCATTGTGACACAGCGGGGCCTGATGGAAACAAGGGGACCATTGTGGCAAAGCAGGGCCTAATGGAAGCATGGAGAGCATTGGGACATTGTGGGGAATCATGGAAGCATGGAGAGCATTGTGACACTAAGGAAACTCCTGGAACCAAGATGAGCACTGGCACATAATGGAACCTCACGGAACCAAGCCTCCATGATGACTTTGGAGGGCCTCAGGGACCACAGGACCCATTGTGACACAGCAGGACCTGGTGGAACCAAGGAGCCTTTGTGATACTCCAGATCCACATGGAAGCCAGGGTGCACTGAGACACAGCGGGGCCTTGTTGGAACCAAAGACACCTCTGCAAAAAGCAGGCTAGCTCATAGAAGCAAGGAGTCCATTGTTACAACATCAAACCTATGGAAGCAAGGGACCATTGTGACACTGCGGGGCCTCATGGAACCAATTGTCCATGATGACAATGCGGATCAAAGGAGACCATGGTGACACTGCGGAACCTGATGGAACCAAGGAGCCATTGTGACACAGTGGGGCCTCATGGAATCAAGGAGACCATTGTGACCCAGGTGTTGCATGTGAAGGCAAGGAGCCATTGTGACACTTTGGGCTTCTTCCCTTGAGCTCTGCAGCTGGCTGTCCCAGCCCAGCGCACCATGTGCCACCTGCTCTCCTCAGGGCTCTGCCTGCACACAGCCCCAGGAGAAGTTTTCCTGTTTGGAAGGAAAGAATGGAAAAGCCTGAGCAGGTTTCCTAAACAACAAACCCCACTCAGGAGCCACATGCTCAGTACAGGCTGCCTGGAAGGATGTCCCCTTTCTACAAGGGTCAGTGTGAGCAGGAATGATCTCTGGGAGCAGAATTCTCGGAGTCTTTCCACTGAATTCTCTCTCCCTGTGTCTTGGGGTGACTTTATCACGTGTATCCCCTATCCTGCTCTATGCCCAGAAGGTAACTTTGTGCATTTCTGTGCCTTTCAACTGAGCCTGAGAGGGGGGAGAGGAAAAAAAAACCGGACAAACTTCTCAGAGCGTTTGTTCAAGGACACACATACACACTCCTCTGCATCCTGCTTGCAGCAAGAGCGGAGGAAGCAACCTTGTTTCTTTTGAGCCAGTTTTCAGCATTTTTTCTCTGGAGGGAGATGGAGAGTTGAACTTTGTTTTCCTGGGACTTCGGGGGTTTTTTTCCCTTCTTCTCTTCTTGACTGTTTCCACATCAGAGCACATTGGGAGAATTTTCTACCGAGGTGGGGGCCCTGAATGTGGGCCCATGAGCCAGCTGCAAGGAGGAGGAGAGAGACTACACCTCTGGAAGTGTTGGGGTTCCTCCCCCCTGCCATGAGGTCATGGGAGAGGGGACCCTGGGGTAGAGGCATGGCCTGGGCACGGGGGTCTCCCTGCTCCCTGCTCACATGTGCCCTAATCCTTTTCAGCACTGGTTATTTTGTGTTGCCCTGTGCGAGGAGGGCCCTGGTTGTGCCGTGATTGCTCAGTTCTTTGGCAGTGCCCCGCCCATGTGGCTGGAGAAGAAAGAGCTCTGCAACTTCTCTCAAGAATCGCTCCCTATATCTTTGCACGGGCCTCGCTGTCTATGGATGTTTCAGGAGACCCCACCGAAACACGGAAGGACTCTCAAATTATCCCAGCTTTCTCTCCACAGTGAGAGGTTTTAATATTTAGCATTGTTATCCTTTTCCTGGGTGTTTGTTAAAAAAATAGTTTTTATCTCTTTCACTTTCTTCCCAGGAAAATTCTTTTTTCCCAAACCGGGTGGGGGAGGGCTGGGTGTAACCTGCCTTCTATCAGAGGATATTTTCCTCCAAATTTGTCCAAACCGGCACAGCCTGTCCTTTCCCTGGGTGTCTGTTGCAGATGGAAGCTGCTGGTGCCATTGTCAGCTTGAAGCCCTCTTTTGATGCAAGCAGATGTTGCCAGGTGTGTTCAGCAGCTGTTGCTCAATGCTTATGCCAAGCTATTGTGTTCCTCATGGAACCAAGGAGCCATTGTGACTCTGCAGGGGCTGATGGCATCAAGGAGCCAATTGTGACAGTACAGAACGTCCTAGAAACAAGGCTCCATTGTGACACCGTGGGGAATCATGGAATCAAGGAGCCCATTGTGACACGGCCAGGCCGCATGGAACCAATGGTCCATTGTTCCACTGCGGATTCAAGAAGAGCACGGTGACACCACGCAACATCATGGAACCATACGTCCATTGTGACACAGCGGGGCCTCATGGAAACAAGGGGACCATTGTGGCAAAGCAGGGCCTAATGGAAGCATGGAGAGCATTGGGACATTGTGGGGAATCATGGAAGCATGGAGAGCATTGTGACACTAAGGAAACTCCTGGAACCAAGATGAGCACTGGCACATAATGGAACCTCATGGAAGCAAGCCTCCATGATGACTTTGGAGGGCCTCAGGGACCACAGGACCCATTGTGACACAGCAGGACCTGGTGGAACCAAGGAGCCTTTGTGATACTCCAGATCCACATGGAAGCCAGGGTGCACTGAGACACAGCGGGGCCTTGTTGGAACCAAAGACACCTCTGCAAAAAGCAGGCTGGCTCATAGAAGCAAGGAGTCCATTGTTACAACATCAAACCTATGGAACCAAGGGACCATTGTGACACTGCGGGGCCTCATGGAACCAATTGTCCATGATGACAATGCGGATCAAAGGAGACCATGGTGACACTGCGGAACCTGATGGAACCAAGGAGCCATTGTGACACAGTGGGGCCTCATGGAATCAAGGAGACCATTGTGACCCAGGTGTTGCATGTGAAGGCAAGGAGCCATTGTGCCACTTTGGGCTTCTTCCCTTGAGCTCTGCAGCTGGCTGTCCCAGCCCAGCGCACCATGTGCCACCTGCTCTCCTCAGGGCTCTGCCTGCACACAGCCCCAGGAGAAGTTTTCCTGTTTGGAAGGAAAGAATGGAAAAGCCTGAGCAGGTTTCCTAAACAACAAACCCCACTCAGGAGCCACATGCTCAGTACAGGCTGCCTGGAAGGATGTCCCCTTTCTACAAGGGTCAGTGTGAGCAGGAATGATCTCTGGGAGCAGAATTCTCGGAGTCTTTCCACTGAATTCTCTCTCCCTGTGTCTTGGGGTGACTTTATCACGTGTATCCCCTATCCTGCTCTATGCCCAGAAGGTAACTTTGTGCATTTCTGTGCCTTTCAACTGAGCCTGAGAGGGGGGAGAGGAAAAAAAAACCGGACAAACTTCTCAGAGCGTTTGTTCAAGGACACACATACACACTCCTCTGCATCCTGCTTGCAGCAAGAGCGGAGGAAGCAACCTTGTTTCTTTTGAGCCAGTTTTCAGCATTTTTTCTCTGGAGGGAGATGGAGAGTTGAACTTTGTTTTCCTGGGACTTCGGGGGTTTTTTTCCCTTCTTCTCTTCTTGACTGTTTCCACATCAGAGCACATTGGGAGAATTTTCTACCGAGGTGGGGGCCCTGAATGTGGGCCCATGAGCCAGCTGCAAGGAGGAGGAGAGAGACTACACCTCTGGAAGTGTTGGGGTTCCTCCCCCCTGCCATGAGGTCATGGGAGAGGGGACCCTGGGGTAGAGGCATGGCCTGGGCACGGGGGTCTCCCTGCTCCCTGCTCACATGTGCCCTAATCCTTTTCAGCACTGGTTATTTTGTGTTGCCCTGTGCCAGGAGGGCCCTGGTTGTGCCGTGATTGCTCAGTTCTTTGGCAGTGCCCCGCCCATGTGGCTGGAGAAGAAAGAGCTCTGCAACTTCTCTCAAGAATCGCTCCCTATATCTTTGCACGGGCCTCGCTGTCTATGGATGTTTCAGGAGACCCCACCGAAACACGGAAGGACTCTCAAATTATCCCAGCTTTCTCTCCACAGTGAGAGGTTTTAATATTTAGCATTGTTATCCTTTTCCTGGGTGTTTGTTAAAAAAATAGTTTTTATCTCTTTCACTTTCTTCCCAGGAAAATTCTTTTTTCCCAAACCGGGTGGGGGAGGGCTGGGTGTAACCTGCCTTCTATCAGAGGATATTTTCCTCCAAATTTGTCCAAACCGGCACAGCCTGTCCTTTCCCTGGGTGTCTGTGTCAGATGGAAGCTGCTGGTGCCATTGTCAGCTTGAAGCCCTCTTTTGATGCAAGCAGATGTTGCCAGGTGTGTTCAGCAGCTGTTGCTCAATGCTTATGCCAAGCTATTGTGTTCCTCATGGAACCAAGGAGCCATTGTGACTCTGCAGGGGCTGATGGCATCAAGGAGCCAATTGTGACAGTACAGAACGTCCTAGAAACAAGGCTCCATTGTGACACCGTGGGGAATCATGGAATCAAGGAGCCCATTGTGACACGGCCAGGCCGCATGGAACCAATGGTCCATTGTTCCACTGCGGATTCAAGAAGAGCACGGTGACACCACGCAACATCATGGAACCATACGTCCATTGTGACACAGCGGGGCCTCATGGAAACAAGGGGACCATTGTGGCAAAGCAGGGCCTAATGGAAGCATGGAGAGCATTGGGACATTGTGGGGAATCATGGAAGCATGGAGAGCATTGTGACACTAAGGAAACTCCTGGAACCAAGATGACCACTGGCACATAATGGAACCTCATGGAAGCAAGCCTCCATGATGACTTTGGAGGGCCTCAGGGACCACAGGACCCATTGTGACACAGCAGGACCTGGTGGAACCAAGGAGCCTTTGTGATACTCCAGATCCACATGGAAGCCAGGGTGCACTGAGACACAGCGGGGCCTTGTTGGAACCAAAGACACCTCTGCAAAAAGCAGGCTGGCTCATAGAAGCAAGGAGTCCATTGTTACAACATCAAACCTATGGAACCAAGGGACCATTGTGACACTGCGGGGCCTCATGGAACCAATTGTCCATGATGACAATGCGGATCAAAGGAGACCATGGTGACACTGCGGAACCTGATGGAACCAAGGAGCCATTGTGACACAGTGGGGCCTCATGGAATCAAGGAGACCATTGTGACCCAGGTGTTGCATGTGAAGGCAAGGAGCCATTGTGCCACTTTGGGCTTCTTCCCTTGAGCTCTGCAGCTGGCTGTCCCAGCCCAGCGCACCATGTGCCACCTGCTCTCCTCAGGGCTCTGCCTGCACACAGCCCCAGGAGAAGTTTTCCTGTTTGCAAGGAAAGAATGGAAAAGCCTGAGCAGGTTTCCTAAACAACAAACCCCACTCAGGAGCCACATGCTCAGTACAGGCTGCCTGGAGCGATGTCCCCTTTCTACAAGGGTCAGTGTGAGCAGGAATGATCTCTGGGAGCAGAATTCTCGGAGTCTTTCCACTGAATTCTCTCTCCCTGTGTCTTGGGGTGACTTTATCATGTGTATCCCCTATCCTGCTCTATGCCCAGAAGGTAACTTTGTGCATTTCTGTGCCTTTCAACTGAGCCTGAGAGGGGGGAGAGGAAAAAAAAACCGGACAAACTTCTCAGAGCGTTTGTTCAAGGACACACATACACACTCCTCTGCATCCTGCTTGCAGCAAGAGCGGAGGAAGCAACCTTGTTTCTTTTGAGCCAGTTTTCAGCATTTTTTCTCTGGAGGGAGATGGAGAGTTGAACTTTGTTTTCCTGGGACTTCGGGGGTTTTTTTCCCTTCTTCTCTTCTTGACTGTTTCCACATCAGAGCACATTGGGAGAATTTTCTACCGAGGTGGGGGCCCTGAATGTGGGCCCATGAGCCAGCTGCAAGGAGGAGGAGAGAGACTGCACCTACGGAAGTGTTGGGGTTCCTCCCCCCTGCCATGCGGTCATGGGAGAGGGGACCCTGGGGTAGAGGCATGGCCTGGGCACGGGGGTCTCCCTGCTCCCTGCTCACATGTGCCCTAATCCTGTTCAGCACTGGTTATTTTGTGTTGCCCTGTGCCAGGAGGGCCCTGGTTGTGCTGTGATTGCTCAGTTCTTTGGCAGTGCCCCGCCCATGTGGCTGGAGAAGAAAGAGCTCTGAAACTTCTCTCAAGAATCGCTCCCTATTTCTTTGCACGGGCCTCGCTGTCTATGGATGTTTCAGGAGACCCCACCGAAACACGGAAGGACTCTCAAATTATCCCAGCTTTCTCTCCACAGCGAGAGGTTTTAATATTTAGCATTGTTATCCTTTTCCTGTGTGTTTGTTAAAAAAATAGTTTTTATCTCTTTCACTTTCTTCCCAGGAAAATTCTTTTTTCCCAAACCTGGTGGGGGAGGGCTGGGTGTAACCTGCCTTCTATCAGAGGATATTTTCCTCCAAATTTGTCCAAACCGGCACAGCCTGTCCTTTCCCTGGGTGTCTGTGTCAGATGGAAGCTGCTGGTGCCATTGTCAGCTTGAAGCCCTCTTTTGATGCAAGCAGATGTTGCCAGGTGTGTTCAGCAGCTGTTGCTCAATGCTTATGCCAAGCTATTGTGTTCCTCATGGAACCAAGGAGCCATTGTGACACTGCAGGGGCTGATGGCATCAAGGAGCCAATTGTGACAGTACAGAACCTCCTAGAAACAAGGCTCCATTGTGACACCGTGGGGAATCATGGAATCAAGGAGCCCATTGTGACACGGCCAGGCCGCACGGAACCAATGGTCCATTGTTCCACTGCGGATTCAAGAAGAGCACGGTGACACCACGCAACATCACGGAACCATACGTCCATTGTGACACAGCGGGGCCTCATGGAAACAAGGGGACCATTGTGGCAAAGCAGGGCCTAATGGAAGCCTGGAGAGCATTGGGACATTGTGGGGAATCATGGAAGCATGGAGAGCATTGTGACACTAAGGAAACTCCTGGAACCAAGATGAGCACTGGCACATAATGGAACCTCATGGAAGCAAGCCTCCATGATGACTTTGGAGGGCCTCAGGGACCACAGGACCCATTGTGACACAGCAGGACCTGGTGGAACCAAGGAGCCTTTGTGATACTCCAGATCCACATGGAAGCCAGGGTGCACTGAGACACAGCGGGGCCTTGTTGGAACCAAAGACCCCTCTGCAAAAAGCAGGCTAGCTCATAGAAGCAAGGAGTCCATTGTTACAACGTAAAACCTATGGAAGCAAGGGACCATTGTGACACTGCGGGGCCTCATGGAACCAATTGTCCATGATGACAATGCGGATCAAAGGAGACCATGGGGACACTGCGGAACCTGATGGAACCAAGGAGCCATTGTGACACAGTGGGGCCTCATGGAATCAAGGAGACCATTGTGACCCAGGTGTTGCATGTGAAGGCAAGGAGCCATTGTGACACTTTGGGCTTCTTCCCTTGAGCTCTGCAGCTGGCTGTCCCAGCCCAGCGCACCATGTGCCACCTGCTCTCCTCAGGGCTCTGCCTGCACACAGCCCCAGGAGAAGTTTTCCTGTTTGCAAGGAAAGAATGGAAAAGCCTGAGCAGGTTTCCTAAACAACAAACCCCACTCAGGAGCCACATGCTCAGTACAGGCTGCCTGGAGCGATGTCCCCTTTCTACAAGGGTCAGTGTGAGCAGGAATGATCTCTGGGAGCAGAATTCTCGGAGTCTTTCCACTGAATTCTCTCTCCCTGTGTCTTGGGGTGACTTTATCATGTGTATCCCCTATCCTGCTCTATGCCCAGAAGGTAACTTTGTGCATTTCTGTGCCTTTCAACTGAACCTGAGAGGGGGGAGAGGAAAAAAAAACCGGACAAACTTCTCAGAGCGTTTGTTCAAGGACACACATACACACTCCTCTGCATTCTGCTTGCAGCAAGAGCGGAGGAAGCAACCTTGTTTCTTTTGAGCCAGTTTTCAGCATTTTTTCTCTGGAGGGAGATGGAGAGTTGAACTTTGTTTTCCTGGGACTTCGGGGGTTTTTTTCCCTTCTTCTCTTCTTGACTGTTTCCACATCAGAGCACATTGGGAGAATTTTCTACCGAGGTGGGGGCCCTGAATGTGGGCCCATGAGCCAGCTGCAAGGAGGAGGAGAGAGACTACACCTCTGGAAGTGTTGGGGTTCCTCCCCCCTGCCATGAGGTCATGGGAGAGGGGACCCTGGGGTAGAGGCATGGCCTGGGCACGGGGGGTCTCCCTGCTCCCTGCTCACATGTGCCCTAATCCTGTTCAGCACTGGTTATTTTGTGTTGCCCTGTGCCAGGAGGGCCCTGGTTGTGCCGTGATTGCTCCGTTCTTTGGCAGTGCCCCGCCCATGTGGCTGGAGAAGAAAGAGCTCTGAAACTTCTCTCAAGAATCGCTCCCTATTTCTTTGCACGGGCCTCGCTGTCTATGGATGTTTCAGGAGACCCCACCGAAACACGGAAGGACTCTCAAATTATCCCAGCTTTCTCTCCACAGTGAGAGGTTTTAATATTTAGCATTGTTATCCTTTTCCTGGGTGTTTGTTAAAAAAATAGTTTTTATCTCTTTCACTTTCTTCCCAGGAAAATTCTTGTTTCCCAAACCGGGTGGGGGAGGGCTGGGTGTAACCTGCCTTCTATCAGAGGATATTTTCCTCCAAATTTGTCCAAACCGGCACAGCCTGTCCTTTCCCTGGGTGTCTGTGTCAGATGGAAGCTGCTGGTGCCATTGTCAGCTTGAAGCCCTCTTTTGATGCAAGCAGATGTTGCCAGGTGTGTTCAGCAGCTGTTGCTCAATGCTTATGCCAAGCTATTGTGTTCCTCATGGAACCAAGGAGCCATTGTGACTCTGCAGGGGCTGATGGCATCAAGGAGCCAATTGTGACAGTACAGAACGTCCTAGAAACAAGGCTCCATTGTGACACCGTGGGGAATCATGGAATCAAGGAGCCCATTGTGACACGGCCAGGCCGCATGGAACCAATGGTCCATTGTTCCACTGCGGATTCAAGAAGAGCACGGTGACACCACGCAACATCATGGAACCATACGTCCATTGTGACACAGCGGGGCCTCATGGAAACAAGGGGACCATTGTGGCAAAGCAGGGCCTAATGGAAGCATGGAGAGCATTGGGACATTGTGGGGAATCATGGAAGCATGGAGAGCATTGTGACACTAAGGAAACTCCTGGAACCAAGATGAGCACTGGCACATAATGGAACCTCATGGAAGCAAGCCTCCATGATGACTTTGGAGGGCCTCAGGGACCACAGGACCCATTGTGACACAGCAGGACCTGGTGGAACCAAGGAGCCTTTGTGATACTCCAGATCCACATGGAAGCCAGGGTGCACTGAGACACAGCGGGGCCTTGTTGGAACCAAAGACACCTCTGCAAAAAGCAGGCTGGCTCATAGAAGCAAGGAGTCCATTGTTACAACATCAAACCTATGGAACCAAGGGACCATTGTGACACTGCGGGGCCTCATGGAACCAATTGTCCATGATGACAATGCGGATCAAAGGAGACCATGGTGACACTGCGGAACCTGATGGAACCAAGGAGCCATTGTGACACAGTGGGGCCTCATGGAATCAAGGAGACCATTGTGACCCAGGTGTTGCATGTGAAGGCAAGGAGCCATTGTGACACTTTGGGCTTCTTCCCTTGAGCTCTGCAGCTGGCTGTCCCAGCCCAGCGCACCATGTGCCACCTGCTCTCCTCAGGGCTCTGCCTGCACACAGCCCCAGGAGAAGTTTTCCTGTTTGCAAGGAAAGAATGGAAAAGCCTGAGCAGGTTTCCTAAACAACAAACCCCACTCAGGAGCCACATGCTCAGTACAGGCTGCCTGGAGCGATGTCCCCTTTCTACAAGGGTCAGTGTGAGCAGGAATGATCTCTGGGAGCAGAATTCTCGGAGTCTTTCCACTGAATTCTCTCTCCCTGTGTCTTGGGGTGACTTTATCATGTGTATCCCCTATCCTGCTCTATGCCCAGAAGGTAACTTTGTGCATTTCTGTGCCTTTCAACTGAGCCTGAGAGGGGGGAGAGGAAAAAAAAACCGGACAAACTTCTCAGAGCGTTTGTTCAAGGACACACATCCACACTCCTCTGCATCCTGCTTGCAGCAAGAGCGGAGGAAGCAACCTTGTTTCTTTTGAGCCAGTTTTCAGCATTTTTTCTCTGGAGGGAGATGGAGAGTTGAACTTTGTTTTCCTGGGACTTCGGGGGTTTTTTTCCCTTCTTCTCTTCTTGACTGTTTCCACATCAGAGCACATTGGGAGAATTTTCTACCGAGGTGGGGGCCCTGAATGTGGGCCCATGAGCCAGCTGCAAGGAGGAGGAGAGAGACTGCACCTACGGAAGTGTTGGGGTTCCTCCCCCCTGCCATGCGGTCATGGGAGAGGGGACCCTGGGGTAGAGGCATGGCCTGGGCACGGGGGTCTCCCTGCTCCCTGCTCACATGTGCCCTAATCCTGTTCAGCACTGGTTATTTTGTGTTGCCCTGTGCCAGGAGGGCCCTGGTTGTGCTGTGATTGCTCAGTTCTTTGGCAGTACCCCGCCCATGTGGCTGGAGAAGAAAGAGCTCTGAAACTTCTCTCAAGAATCGCTCCCTATTTCTTTGCACGGGCCTCGCTGTCTATGGATGTTTCAGGAGACCCCACCGAAACACGGAAGGACTCTCAAATTATCCCAGCTTTCTCTCCACAGCGAGAGGTTTTAATATTTAGCATTGTTATCCTTTTCCTGTGTGTTTGTTAAAAAAATAGTTTTTATCTCTTTCACTTTCTTCCCAGGAAAATTCTTTTTTCCCAAACCTGGTGGGGGAGGGCTGGGTGTAACCTGCCTTCTATCAGAGGATATTTTCCTCCAAATTTGTCCAAACCGGCACAGCCTGTCCTTTCCCTGGGTGTCTGTGTCAGATGGAAGCTGCTGGTGCCATTGTCAGCTTGAAGCCCTCTTTTGATGCAAGCAGATGTTGCCAGGTGTGTTCAGCAGCTGTTGCTCAATGCTTATGCCAAGCTATTGTGTTCCTCATGGAACCAAGGAGCCATTGTGACACTGCAGGGGCTGATGGCATCAAGGAGCCAATTGTGACAGTACAGAACCTCCTAGAAACAAGGCTCCATTGTGACACCGTGGGGAATCATGGAATCAAGGAGCCCATTGTGACACGGCCAGGCCGCACGGAACCAATGGTCCATTGTTCCACTGCGGATTCAAGAAGAGCACGGTGACACCACGCAACATCACGGAACCATACGTCCATTGTGACACAGCGGGGCCTCATGGAAACAAGGGGACCATTGTGGCAAAGCAGGGCCTAATGGAAGCCTGGAGAGCATTGGGACATTGTGGGGAATCATGGAAGCATGGAGAGCATTGTGACACTAAGGAAACTCCTGGAACCAAGATGAGCACTGGCACATAATGGAACCTCATGGAAGCAAGCCTCCATGATGACTTTGGAGGGCCTCAGGGACCACAGGACCCATTGTGACACAGCAGGACCTGGTGGAACCAAGGAGCCTTTGTGATACTCCAGATCCACATGGAAGCCAGGGTGCACTGAGACACAGCGGGGCCTTGTTGGAACCAAAGACACCTCTGCAAAAAGCAGGCTAGCTCATAGAAGCAAGGAGTCCATTGTTACAACGTAAAACCTATGGAAGCAAGGGACCATTGTGACACTGCGGGGCCTCATGGAACCAATTGTCCATGATGACAATGCGGATCAAAGGAGACCATGGGGACACTGCGGAACCTGATGGAACCAAGGAGCCATTGTGACACAGTGGGGCCTCATGGAATCAAGGAGACCATTGTGACCCAGGTGTTGCATGTGAAGGCAAGGAGCCATTGTGACACTTTGGGCTTCTTCCCTTGAGCTCTGCAGCTGGCTGTCCCAGCCCAGCGCACCATGTGCCACCTGCTCTCCTCAGGGCTCTGCCTGCACACAGCCCCAGGAGAAGTTTTCCTGTTTGCAAGGAAAGAATGGAAAAGCCTGAGCAGGTTTCCTAAACAACAAACCCCACTCAGGAGCCACATGCTCAGTACAGGCTGCCTGGAGCGATGTCCCCTTTCTACAAGGGTCAGTGTGAGCAGGAATGATCTCTGGGAGCAGAATTCTCGGAGTCTTTCCACTGAATTCTCTCTCCCTGTGTCTTGGGGTGACTTTATCATGTGTATCCCCTATCCTGCTCTATGCCCAGAAGGTAACTTTGTGCATTTCTGTGCCTTTCAACTGAACCTGAGAGGGGGGAGAGGAAAAAAAAACCGGACAAACTTCTCAGAGCGTTTGTTCAAGGACACACATACACACTCCTCTGCATTCTGCTTGCAGCAAGAGCGGAGGAAGCAACCTTGTTTCTTTTGAGCCAGTTTTCAGCATTTTTTCTCTGGAGGGAGATGGAGAGTTGAACTTTGTTTTCCTGGGACTTCGGGGGTTTTTTTCCCTTCTTCTCTTCTTGACTGTTTCCACATCAGAGCACATTGGGAGAATTTTCTACCGAGGTGGGGGCCCTGAATGTGGGCCCATGAGCCAGCTGCAAGGAGGAGGAGAGAGACTACACCTCTGGAAGTGTTGGGGTTCCTCCCCCCTGCCATGAGGTCATGGGAGAGGGGACCCTGGGGTAGAGGCATGGCCTGGGCACGGGGGGTCTCCCTGCTCCCTGCTCACATGTGCCCTAATCCTGTTCAGCACTGGTTATTTTGTGTTGCCCTGTGCCAGGAGGGCCCTGCTTGTGCCGTGATTGCTCAGTTCTTTGGCAGTGCCCCGCCCATGTGGCTGGAGAAGAAAGAGCTCTGAAACTTCTCTCAAGAATCGCTCCCTATTTCTTTGCACGGGCCTCGCTGTCTATGGATGTTTCAGGAGACCCCACCGAAACACGGAAGGACTCTCAAATTATCCCAGCTTTCTCTCCACAGTGAGAGGTTTTAATATTTAGCATTGTTATCCTTTTCCTGGGTGTTTGTTAAAAAAATAGTTTTTATCTCTTTCACTTTCTTCCCAGGAAAATTCTTTTTTCCCAAACCTGGTGGGGGAGGGCTGGGTGTAACCTGCCTTCTATCAGAGGATATTTTCCTCCAAATTTGTCCAAACCGGCACAGCCTGTCCTTTCCCTGGGTGTCTGTGTCAGATGGAAGCTGCTGGTGCCATTGTCAGCTTGAAGCCCTCTTTTGATGCAAGCAGATGTTGCCAGGTGTGTTCAGCAGCTGTTGCTCAATGCTTATGCCAAGCTATTGTGTTCCTCATGGAACCAAGGAGCCATTGTGACTCTGCAGGGGCTGATGGCATCAAGGAGCCAATTGTGACAGTACAGAACCTCCTAGAAACAAGGCTCCATTGTGACACCGTGGGGAATCATGGAATCAAGGAGCCCATTGTGACACGGCCAGGCCGCATGGAACCAATGGTCCATTGTTCCACTGCGGATTCAAGAAGAGCACGGTGACACCACGCAACATCATGGAACCATACGTCCATTGTGACACAGCGGGGCCTCATGGAAACAAGGGGACCATTGTGGCAAAGCAGGGCCTAATGGAAGCATGGAGAGCATTGGGACATTGTGGGGAATCATGGAAGCATGGAGAGCATTGTGACACTAAGGAAACTCCTGGAACCAAGATGAGCACTGGCACATAATGGAACCTCATGGAAGCAAGCCTCCATGATGACTTTGGAGGGCCTCAGGGACCACAGGACCCATTGTGACACAGCAGGACCTGGTGGAACCAAGGAGCCTTTGTGATACTCCAGATCCACATGGAAGCCAGGGTGCACTGAGACACAGCAGGGCCTTGTTGGAACCAAAGACACCTCTGCAAAAAGCAGGCTGGCTCATAGAAGCAAGGAGTCCATTGTTACAACATCAAACCTATGGAACCAAGGGACCATTGTGACACTGCGGGGCCTCATGGAACCAATTGTCCATGATGACAATGCGGATCAAAGGAGACCATGGTGACACTGCGGAACCTGATGGAACCAAGGAGCCATTGTGACACAGTGGGGCCTCATGGAATCAAGGAGACCATTGTGACCCAGGTGTTGCATGTGAAGGCAAGGAGCCATTGTGACACTTTGGGCTTCTTCCCTTGAGCTCTGCAGCTGGCTGTCCCAGCCCAGCGCACCATGTGCCACCTGCTCTCCTCAGGGCTCTGCCTGCACACAGCCCCAGGAGAAGTTTTCCTCTTTGCAAGGAAAGAATGGAAAAGCCTGAGCAGGTTTCCTAAACAACAAACCCCACTCAGGAGCCACATGCTCAGTACAGGCTGCCTGGAGCGATGTCCCCTTTCTACAAGGGTCAGTGTGAGCAGGAATGATCTCTGGGAGCAGAATTCTCGGAGTCTTTCCACTGAATTCTCTCTCCCTGTGTCTTGGGGTGACTTTATCATGTGTATCCCCTATCGCTGCTCTATGCCCAGAAGGTAACTTTGTGCATTTCTGTGCCTTTCAACTGAGCCTGAGAGGGGGGAGAGGAAAAAAAAACCGGACAAACTTCTCAGAGCGTTTGTTCAAGGACACACATCCACACTCCTCTGCATCCTGCTTGCAGCAAGAGCGGAGGAAGCAACCTTGTTTCTTTTGAGCCAGTTTTCAGCATTTTTTCTCTGGAGGGAGATGGAGAGTTGAACTTTGTTTTCCTGGGACTTCGGGGGTTTTTTTCCCTTCTTCTCTTCTTGACTGTTTCCACATCAGAGCACATTGGGAGAATTTTCTACCGAGGTGGGAGCCCTGAATGTGGGCCCATGAGTCAGCTGCAAGGAGGAGGAGAGAGACTACACCTCTGGAAGTGTTGGGGTTCCTCCCCCCTGCCATGAGGTCATGGGAGAGGGGACCCTGGGGTAGAGGCATGGCCTGGGCACGGGGGGTCTCCCTGCTCCCTGCTGACATGTGCCCTAATCCTGTTCAGCACTGGTTATTTTGTGTTGCCCTGTGCCAGGAGGGCCCTGGTTGTGCCGTGATTGCTCAGTTCTTTGGCAGTGCCCCGCCCATGTGGCTGGAGAAGAAAGAGCTCTGAAACTTCTCTCAAGAATCGCTCCCTATATCTTTGCACGGGCCTCGCTGTCTATGGATGTTTCAGGAGACCCCACCGAAACACGGAAGGACTCTCAAATTATCCCAGCTTTCTCTCCACAGTGAGAGGTTTTAATATTTAGCATTGTTATCCTTTTCCTGGGTGTTTGTTAAAAAAATAGTTTTTATCTCTTTCACTTTCTTCCCAGGAAAATTCTTGTTTCCCAAACCGGGTGGGGGAGGGCTGGGTGTAACCTGCCTTCTATCAGAGGATATTTTCCTCCAAATTTGTCCAAACCGGCACAGCCTGTCCTTTCCCTGGGTGTCTGTGTCAGATGGAAGCTGCTGGTGCCATTGTCAGCTTGAAGCCCTCTTTTGATGCAAGCAGATGTTGCCAGGTGTGTTCAGCAGCTGTTGCTCAATGCTTATGCCAAGCTATTGTGTTCCTCATGGAACCAAGGAGCCATTGTGACTCTGCAGGGGCTGATGGCATCAAGGAGCCAATTGTGACAGTACAGAACGTCCTAGAAACAAGGCTCCATTGTGACACCGTGGGGAATCATGGAATCAAGGAGCCCATTGTGACACGGCCAGGCCGCACGGAACCAATGGTCCATTGTTACACTGCGGATTCAAGAAGAGCACGGTTACACCACGCAACATCATGGAACCATACGTCCATTGTGACACAGCGGGGCCTCATGGAAACAAGGGGACCATTGTGGCAAAGCAGGGCCTAATGGAAGCATGGAGAGCATTGTGACATTGTGGGGAATCATGGAAACATGGAGAGCATTGTGACACTAAGGAAACTCCTGGAACCAAGATGACCACTGGCACATAATGGAACCTCATGGAAGCAAGCCTCCATGATGACTTTGGAGGGCCTCAGGGACCACAGGACCCATTGTGACACAGCAGGACCTGGTGGAACCAAGGAGCCTTTGTGATACTCCAGATCCACATGGAAGCCAGGGTGCACTGAGACACAGCAGGGCCTTGTTGGAACCAAAGACACCTCTGCAAAAAGCAGGCTAGCTCATAGAAGCAAGGAGTCCATTGTTACAACATCAAACCTATGGAAGCAAGGGACCATTGTGACACTGCGGGGCCTCATGGAACCAATTGTCCATGATGACAATGCGGATCAAAGGAGACCATGGTGACACTGCGGAACCTGATGGAACCAAGGAGCCATTGTGACACAGTGGGGCCTCATGGAATCAAGGAGACCATTGTGACCCAGGTGTTGCATGTGAAGGCAAGGAGCCATTGTGACACTTTGGGCTTCTTCCCTTGAGCTCTGCAGCTGGCTGTCCCAGCCCAGCGCACCATGTGCCACCTGCTCTCCTCAGGGCTCTGCCTGCACACAGCCCCAGGAGAAGTTTTCCTGTTTGCAAGGAAAGAATGGAAAAGCCTGAGCAGGTTTCCTAAACAACAAACCCCACTCAGGAGCCACATGCTCAGTACAGGCTGCCTGGAGCGATGTCCCCTTTCTACAAGGGTCAGTGTGAGCAGGAATGATCTCTGGGAGCAGAATTCTCGGAGTCTTTCCACTGAATTCTCTCTCCCTGTGTCTTGGGGTGACTTTATCATGTGTATCCCCTATCGCTGCTCTATGCCCAGAAAGTAACTTTGTGCATTTCTGTGCCTTTCAACTGAGCCTGAGAGGGGGGAGAGGAAAAAAAAACCGGACAAACTTCTCAGAGCGTTTGTTCAAGGACACACATACACACTCCTCTGCATTCTGCTTGCAGCAAGAGCGGAGGAAGCAACCTTGTTTCTTTTGAGCCAGTTTTCAGCATTTTTTCTCTGGAGGGAGATGGAGAGTTGAACTTTGTTTTCCTGGGACTTCGGGGGTTTTTTTCCCTTCTTCTCTTCTTGACTGTTTCCACATCAGAGCACATTGGGAGAATTTTCTACCGAGGTGGGGGCCCTGAATGTGGGCCCATGAGCCAGCTGCAAGGAGGAGGAGAGAGACTACACCTCTGGAAGTGTTGGGGTTCCTCCCCCCTGCCATGAGGTCATGGGAGAGGGGACCCTGGGGTAGAGGCATGGCCTGGGCACGGGGGTCTCCCTGCTCACATGTGCCCTAATCCTGTTCAGCACTGGTTATTTTGTGTTGCCCTGTGCCAGGAGGGCCCTGGTTGTGCTGTGATTGCTCAGTTCTTTGGCAGTGCCCCGCCCATGTGGCTGGAGAAGAAAGAGCTCTGAAACTTCTCTCAAGAATCGCTCCCTATTTCTTTGCACGGGCCTCGCTGTCTATGGATGTTTCAGGAGACCCCACCGAAACACGGAAGGACTCTCAAATTATCCCAGCTTTCTCTCCACAGCGAGAGGTTTTAATATTTAGCATTGTTATCCTTTTCTTGGGTGTTTGTTAAAAAAATAGTTTTTATCTCTTTCACTTTCTTCCCAGGAAAATTCTTTTTTCCCAAACCTGGTGGGGGAGGGCTGGGTGTAACCTGCCTTCTATCAGAGGATATTTTCCTCCAAATTTGTCCAAACCGGCACAGCCTGTCCTTTCCCTGGGTGTCTGTGTCAGATGGAAGCTGCTGGTGCCATTGTCAGCTTGAAGCCCTCTTTTGATGCAAGCAGATGTTGCCAGGTGTGTTCAGCAGCTGTTGCTCAATGCTTATGCCAAGCTATTGTGTTCCTCATGGAACCAAGGAGCCATTGTGACACTGCAGGGGCTGATGGCATCAAGGAGGCAATTGTGACAGTACAGAACCTCCTAGAAACAAGGCTCCATTGTGACACCGTGGGGAATCATGGAATCAAGGAGCCCATTGTGACACGGCCAGGCCGCACGGAACCAATGGTCCATTGTTCCACTGCGGATTCAAGAAGAGCACGGTGACACCACGCAACATCATGGAACCATACGTCCATTGTGACACAGCGGGGCCTGATGGAAACAAGGGGACCATTGTGGCAAAGCAGGGCCTAATGGAAGCATGGAGAGCATTGGGACATTGTGGGGAATCATGGAAGCATGGAGAGCATTGTGACACTAAGGAAACTCCTGGAACCAAGATGAGCACTGGCACATAATGGAACCTCACGGAACCAAGCCTCCATGATGACTTTGGAGGGCCTCAGGGACCACAGGACCCATTGTGACACAGCAGGACCTGGTGGAACCAAGGAGCCTTTGTGATACTCCAGATCCACATGGAAGCCAGGGTGCACTGAGACACAGCGGGGCCTTGTTGGAACCAAAGACACCTCTGCAAAAAGCAGGCTAGCTCATAGAAGCAAGGAGTCCATTGTTACAACATCAAACCTATGGAAGCAAGGGACCATTGTGACACTGCGGGGCCTCATGGAACCAATTGTCCATGATGACAATGCGGATCAAAGGAGACCATGGTGACACTGCGGAACCTGATGGAACCAAGGAGCCATTGTGACACAGTGGGGCCTCATGGAATCAAGGAGACCATTGTGACCCAGGTGTTGCATGTGAAGGCAAGGAGCCATTGTGACACTTTGGGCTTCTTCCCTTGAGCTCTGCAGCTGGCTGTCCCAGCCCAGCGCACCATGTGCCACCTGCTCTCCTCAGGGCTCTGCCTGCACACAGCCCCAGGAGAAGTTTTCCTGTTTGCAAGGAAAGAATGGAAAAGCCTGAGCAGGTTTCCTAAACAACAAACCCCACTCAGGAGCCACATGCTCAGTACAGGCTGCCTGGAAGGATGTCCCCTTTCTACAAGGGTCAGTGTGAGCAGGAATGATCTCTGGGAGCAGAATTCTCGGAGTCTTTCCACTGAATTCTCTCTCCCTGTGTCTTGGGGTGACTTTATCACGTGTATCCCCTATCCTGCTCTATGCCCAGAAGGTAACTTTGTGCATTTCTGTGCCTTTCAACTGAGCCTGAGAGGGGGGAGAGGAAAAAAAAACCGGACAAACTTCTCAGAGCGTTTGTTCAAGGACACACATACACACTCCTCTGCATCCTGCTTGCAGCAAGAGCGGAGGAAGCAACCTTGTTTCTTTTGAGCCAGTTTTCAGCATTTTTTCTCTGGAGGGAGATGGAGAGTTGAACTTTGTTTTCCTGGGACTTCGGGGGTTTTTTTCCCTTCTTCTCTTCTTGACTGTTTCCACATCAGAGCACATTGGGAGAATTTTCTACCGAGGTGGGGGCCCTGAATGTGGGCCCATGAGCCAGCTGCAAGGAGGAGGAGAGAGACTACACCTCTGGAAGTGTTGGGGTTCCTCCCCCCTGCCATGAGGTCATGGGAGAGGGGACCCTGGGGTAGAGGCATGGCCTGGGCACGGGGGTCTCCCTGCTCCCTGCTCACATGTGCCCTAATCCTTTTCAGCACTGGTTATTTTGTGTTGCCCTGTGCGAGGAGGGCCCTGGTTGTGCCGTGATTGCTCAGTTCTTTGGCAGTGCCCCGCCCATGTGGCTGGAGAAGAAAGAGCTCTGCAACTTCTCTCAAGAATCGCTCCCTATATCTTTGCACGGGCCTCGCTGTCTATGGATGTTTCAGGAGACCCCACCGAAACACGGAAGGACTCTCAAATTATCCCAGCTTTCTCTCCACAGTGAGAGGTTTTAATATTTAGCATTGTTATCCTTTTCCTGGGTGTTTGTTAAAAAAATAGTTTTTATCTCTTTCACTTTCTTCCCAGGAAAATTCTTTTTTCCCAAACCGGGTGGGGGAGGGCTGGGTGTAACCTGCCTTCTATCAGAGGATATTTTCCTCCAAATTTGTCCAAACCGGCACAGCCTGTCCTTTCCCTGGGTGTCTGTGTCAGATGGAAGCTGCTGGTGCCATTGTCAGCTTGAAGCCCTCTTTTGATGCAAGCAGATGTTGCCAGGTGTGTTCAGCAGCTGTTGCTCAATGCTTATGCCAAGCTATTGTGTTCCTCATGGAACCAAGGAGCCATTGTGACTCTGCAGGGGCTGATGGCATCAAGGAGCCAATTGTGACAGTACAGAACGTCCTAGAAACAAGGCTCCATTGTGACACCGTGGGGAATCATGGAATCAAGGAGCCCATTGTGACACGGCCAGGCCGCATGGAACCAATGGCCCATTGTTACACTGCGGATTCAAGAAGAGCACGGTGACACAACGCAACATCATGGAACCATACGTCCATTGTGACACAGCGGGGCCTGATGGAAACAAGGGGACCATTGTGGCAAAGCAGGGCCTAATGGAAGCCTGGAGAGCATTGGGACATTGTGGGGAATCATGGAAGCATGGAGAGCATTGTGACACTAAGGAAACTCCTGGAACCAAGATGAGCACTGGCACATAATGGAACCTCATGGAAGCAAGCCTCCATGATGACTTTGGAGGGCCTCAGGGACCACAGGACCCATTGTGACACAGCAGGACCTGGTGGAACCAAGGAGCCTTTGTGATACTCCAGATCCACATGGAAGCCAGGGTGCACTGAGACACAGCGGGGCCTTGTTGGAACCAAAGACACCTCCGCAAAAAGCAGGCTAGCTCATAGAAGCAAGGAGTCCATTGTTACAACATCAAACCTATGGAACCAAGGGACCATTGTGACACTGCGGGGCCTCATGGAACCAATTGTCCATGATGACAATGCGGATCAAAGGAGACCATGGGGACACTGCGGAACCTGATGGAACCAAGGAGCCATTGTGACACAGTGGGGCCTCATGGAATCAAGGAGACCATTGTGACCCAGGTGTTGCATGTGAAGGCAAGGAGCCATTGTGACACTTTGGGCTTCTTCCCTTGAGCTCTGCAGCTGGCTGTCCCAGCCCAGCGCACCATGTGCCACCTGCTCTCCTCAGGGCTCTGCCTGCACACAGCCCCAGGAGAAGTTTTCCTGTTTGCAAGGAAAGAATGGAAAAGCCTGAGCAGGTTTCCTAAACAACAAACCCCACTCAGGAGCCACATGCTCAGTACAGGCTGCCTGGAGCGATGTCCCCTTTCTACAAGGGTCAGTGTGAGCAGGAATGATCTCTGGGAGCAGAATTCTCGGAGTCTTTCCACTGAATTCTCTCTCCCTGTGTCTTGGGGTGACTTTATCATGTGTATCCCCTATCCTGCTCTATGCCCAGAAGGTAACTTTGTGCATTTCTGTGCCTTTCAACTGAACCTGAGAGGGGGGAGAGGAAAAAAAAACCGGACAAACTTCTCAGAGCGTTTGTTCAAGGACACACATACACACTCCTCTGCATTCTGCTTGCAGCAAGAGCGGAGGAAGCAACCTTGTTTCTTTTGAGCCAGTTTTCAGCATTTTTTCTCTGGAGGGAGATGGAGAGTTGAACTTTGTTTTCCTGGGACTTCGGGGGTTTTTTTCCCTTCTTCTCTTCTTGACTGTTTCCACATCAGAGCACATTGGGAGAATTTTCTACCGAGGTGGGGGCCCTGAATGTGGGCCCATGAGCCAGCTGCAAGGAGGAGGAGAGAGACTACACCTCTGGAAGTGTTGGGGTTCCTCCCCCCTGCCATGAGGTCATGGGAGAGGGGACCCTGGGGTAGAGGCATGGCCTGGGCACGGGGGTCTCCCTGCTCACATGTGCCCTAATCCTGTTCAGCACTGGTTATTTTGTGTTGCCCTGTGCCAGGAGGGCCCTGGTTGTGCTGTGATTGCTCAGTTCTTTGGCAGTGCCCCGCCCATGTGGCTGGAGAAGAAAGAGCTCTGAAACTTCTCTCAAGAATCGCTCCCTATTTCTTTGCACGGGCCTCGCTGTCTATGGATGTTTCAGGAGACCCCACCGAAACACGGAAGGACTCTCAAATTATCCCAGCTTTCTCTCCACAGCGAGAGGTTTTAATATTTAGCATTGTTATCCTTTTCTTGGGTGTTTGTTAAAAAAATAGTTTTTATCTCTTTCACTTTCTTCCCAGGAAAATTCTTTTTTCCCAAACCTGGTGGGGGAGGGCTGGGTGTAACCTGCCTTCTATCAGAGGATATTTTCCTCCAAATTTGTCCAAACCGGCACAGCCTGTCCTTTCCCTGGGTGTCTGTGTCAGATGGAAGCTGCTGGTGCCATTGTCAGCTTGAAGCCCTCTTTTGATGCAAGCAGATGTTGCCAGGTGTGTTCAGCAGCTGTTGCTCAATGCTTATGCCAAGCTATTGTGTTCCTCATGGAACCAAGGAGCCATTGTGACACTGCAGGGGCTGATGGCATCAAGGAGGCAATTGTGACAGTACAGAACCTCCTAGAAACAAGGCTCCATTGTGACACCGTGGGGAATCATGGAATCAAGGAGCCCATTGTGACACGGCCAGGCCGCACGGAACCAATGGTCCATTGTTCCACTGCGGATTCAAGAAGAGCACGGTGACACCACGCAACATCATGGAACCATACGTCCATTGTGACACAGCGGGGCCTGATGGAAACAAGGGGACCATTGTGGCAAAGCAGGGCCTAATGGAAGCATGGAGAGCATTGGGACATTGTGGGGAATCATGGAAGCATGGAGAGCATTGTGACACTAAGGAAACTCCTGGAACCAAGATGAGCACTGGCACATAATGGAACCTCACGGAACCAAGCCTCCATGATGACTTTGGAGGGCCTCAGGGACCACAGGACCCATTGTGACACAGCAGGACCTGGTGGAACCAAGGAGCCTTTGTGATACTCCAGATCCACATGGAAGCCAGGGTGCACTGAGACACAGCGGGGCCTTGTTGGAACCAAAGACACCTCTGCAAAAAGCAGGCTAGCTCATAGAAGCAAGGAGTCCATTGTTACAACATCAAACCTATGGAAGCAAGGGACCATTGTGACACTGCGGGGCCTCATGGAACCAATTGTCCATGATGACAATGCGGATCAAAGGAGACCATGGTGACACTGCGGAACCTGATGGAACCAAGGAGCCATTGTGACACAGTGGGGCCTCATGGAATCAAGGAGACCATTGTGACCCAGGTGTTGCATGTGAAGGCAAGGAGCCATTGTGACACTTTGGGCTTCTTCCCTTGAGCTCTGCAGCTGGCTGTCCCAGCCCAGCGCACCATGTGCCACCTGCTCTCCTCAGGGCTCTGCCTGCACACAGCCCCAGGAGAAGTTTTCCTGTTTGGAAGGAAAGAATGGAAAAGCCTGAGCAGGTTTCCTAAACAACAAACCCCACTCAGGAGCCACATGCTCAGTACAGGCTGCCTGGAACGATGTCCCCTTTCTACAAGGGTCAGTGTGAGCAGGAATGATCTCTGGGAGCAGAATTCTCGGAGTCTTTCCACTGAATTCTCTCTCCCTGTGTCTTGGGGTGACTTTATCACGTGTATCCCCTATCCTGCTCTATGCCCAGAAGGTAACTTTGTGCATTTCTGTGCCTTTCAACTGAGCCTGAGAGGGGGGAGAGGAAAAAAAACCGGACAAACTTCTCAGAGCGTTTGTTCAAGGACACACATCCCCACTCCTCTGCATCCTGCTTGCAGCAAGAGCGGAGGAAGCAACCTTGTTTCTTTTGAGCCAGTTTTCAGCATTTTTTCTCTGGAGGGAGATGGAGAGTTGAACTTTGTTTTCCTGGGACTTCGGGGGTTTTTTTCCCTTCTTCTCTTCTTGACTGTTTCCACATCAGAGCACATTGGGAGAATTTTCTACCGAGGTGGGGGCCCTGAATGTGGGCCCATGAGCCAGCTGCAAGGAGGAGGAGAGAGACTACACCTCTGGAAGTGTTGGGGTTCCTCCCCCCTGCCATGAGGTCATGGGAGAGGGGACCCTGGGGTAGAGGCATGGCCTGGGCACGGGGGTCTCCCTGCTCCCTGCTCACATGTGCCCTAATCCTTTTCAGCACTGGTTATTTTGTGTTGCCCTGTGCGAGGAGGGCCCTGGTTGTGCCGTGATTGCTCAGTTCTTTGGCAGTGCCCCGCCCATGTGGCTGGAGAAGAAAGAGCTCTGCAACTTCTCTCAAGAATCGCTCCCTATATCTTTGCACGGGCCTCGCTGTCTATGGATGTTTCAGGAGACCCCACCGAAACACGGAAGGACTCTCAAATTATCCCAGCTTTCTCTCCACAGTGAGAGGTTTTAATATTTAGCATTGTTATCCTTTTCCTGGGTGTTTGTTAAAAAAATAGTTTTTATCTCTTTCACTTTCTTCCCAGGAAAATTCTTTTTTCCCAAACCGGGTGGGGGAGGGCTGGGTGTAACCTGCCTTCTATCAGAGGATATTTTCCTCCAAATTTGTCCAAACCGGCACAGCCTGTCCTTTCCCTGGGTGTCTGTGTCAGATGGAAGCTGCTGGTGCCATTGTCAGCTTGAAGCCCTCTTTTGATGCAAGCAGATGTTGCCAGGTGTGTTCAGCAGCTGTTGCTCAATGCTTATGCCAAGCTATTGTGTTCCTCATGGAACCAAGGAGCCATTGTGACTCTGCAGGGGCTGATGGCATCAAGGAGCCAATTGTGACAGTACAGAACGTCCTAGAAACAAGGCTCCATTGTGACACCGTGGGGAATCATGGAATCAAGGAGCCCATTGTGACACGGCCAGGCCGCATGGAACCAATGGTCCATTGTTCCACTGCGGATTCAAGAAGAGCACGGTGACACAACGCAACATCATGGAACCATACGTCCATTGTGACACAGCGGGGCCTCATGGAAACAAGGGGACCATTGTGGCAAAGCAGGGCCTAATGGAAGCATGGAGAGCATTGGGACATTGTGGGGAATCATGGAAGCATGGAGAGCATTGTGACACTAAGGAAACTCCTGGAACCAAGATGACCACTGGCACATAATGGAACCTCATGGAAGCAAGCCTCCATGATGACTTTGGAGGGCCTCAGGGACCACAGGACCCATTGTGACACAGCAGGACCTGGTGGAACCAAGGAGCCTTTGTGATACTCCAGATCCACATGGAAGCCAGGGTGCACTGAGACACAGCGGGGCCTTGTTGGAACCAAAGACACCTCTGCAAAAAGCAGGCTGGCTCATAGAAGCAAGGAGTCCATTGTTACAACATCAAACCTATGGAACCAAGGGACCATTGTGACACTGCGGGGCCTCATGGAACCAATTGTCCATGATGACAATGCGGATCAAAGGAGACCATGGTGACACTGCGGAACCTGATGGAACCAAGGAGCCATTGTGACACAGTGGGGCCTCATGGAATCAAGGAGACCATTGTGACCCAGGTGTTGCATGTGAAGGCAAGGAGCCATTGTGCCACTTTGGGCTTCTTCCCTTGAGCTCTGCAGCTGGCTGTCCCAGCCCAGCGCACCATGTGCCACCTGCTCTCCTCAGGGCTCTGCCTGCACACAGCCCCAGGAGAAGTTTTCCTGTTTGCAAGGAAAGAATGGAAAAGCCTGAGCAGGTTTCCTAAACAACAAACCCCACTCAGGAGCCACATGCTCAGTACAGGCTGCCTGGAGCGATGTCCCCTTTCTACAAGGGTCAGTGTGAGCAGGAATGATCTCTGGGAGCAGAATTCTCGGAGTCTTTCCACTGAATTCTCTCTCCCTGTGTCTTGGGGTGACTTTATCATGTGTATCCCCTATCCTGCTCTATGCCCAGAAGGTAACTTTGTGCATTTCTGTGCCTTTCAACTGAGCCTGAGAGGGGGGAGAGGAAAAAAAAACCGGACAAACTTCTCAGAGCGTTTGTTCAAGGACACACATACACACTCCTCTGCATCCTGCTTGCAGCAAGAGCGGAGGAAGCAACCTTGTTTCTTTTGAGCCAGTTTTCAGCATTTTTTCTCTGGAGGGAGATGGAGAGTTGAACTTTGTTTTCCTGGGACTTCGGGGGTTTTTTTCCCTTCTTCTCTTCTTGACTGTTTCCACATCAGAGCACATTGGGAGAATTTTCTACCGAGGTGGGGGCCCTGAATGTGGGCCCATGAGCCAGCTGCAAGGAGGAGGAGAGAGACTGCACCTACGGAAGTGTTGGGGTTCCTCCCCCCTGCCATGCGGTCATGGGAGAGGGGACCCTGGGGTAGAGGCATGGCCTGGGCACGGGGGTCTCCCTGCTCCCTGCTCACATGTGCCCTAATCCTGTTCAGCACTGGTTATTTTGTGTTGCCCTGTGCCAGGAGGGCCCTGGTTGTGCTGTGATTGCTCAGTTCTTTGGCAGTGCCCCGCCCATGTGGCTGGAGAAGAAAGAGCTCTGAAACTTCTCTCAAGAATCGCTCCCTATTTCTTTGCACGGGCCTCGCTGTCTATGGATGTTTCAGGAGACCCCACCGAAACACGGAAGGACTCTCAAATTATCCCAGCTTTCTCTCCACAGCGAGAGGTTTTAATATTTAGCATTGTTATCCTTTTCCTGTGTGTTTGTTAAAAAAATAGTTTTTATCTCTTTCACTTTCTTCCCAGGAAAATTCTTTTTTCCCAAACCTGGTGGGGGAGGGCTGGGTGTAACCTGCCTTCTATCAGAGGATATTTTCCTCCAAATTTGTCCAAACCGGCACAGCCTGTCCTTTCCCTGGGTGTCTGTGTCAGATGGAAGCTGCTGGTGCCATTGTCAGCTTGAAGCCCTCTTTTGATGCAAGCAGATGTTGCCAGGTGTGTTCAGCAGCTGTTGCTCAATGCTTATGCCAAGCTATTGTGTTCCTCATGGAACCAAGGAGCCATTGTGACACTGCAGGGGCTGATGGCATCAAGGAGGCAATTGTGACAGTACAGAACCTCCTAGAAACAAGGCTCCATTGTGACACCGTGGGGAATCATGGAATCAAGGAGCCCATTGTGACACGGCCAGGCCGCACGGAACCAATGGTCCATTGTTCCACTGCGGATTCAAGAAGAGCACGGTGACACCACGCAACATCACGGAACCATACGTCCATTGTGACACAGCGGGGCCTCATGGAAACAAGGGGACCATTGTGGCAAAGCAGGGCCTAATGGAAGCCTGGAGAGCATTGGGACATTGTGGGGAATCATGGAAGCATGGAGAGCATTGTGACACTAAGGAAACTCCTGGAACCAAGATGAGCACTGGCACATAATGGAACCTCATGGAAGCAAGCCTCCATGATGACTTTGGAGGGCCTCAGGGACCACAGGACCCATTGTGACACAGCAGGACCTGGTGGAACCAAGGAGCCTTTGTGATACTCCAGATCCACATGGAAGCCAGGGTGCACTGAGACACAGCGGGGCCTTGTTGGAACCAAAGACCCCTCTGCAAAAAGCAGGCTAGCTCATAGAAGCAAGGAGTCCATTGTTACAACGTAAAACCTATGGAAGCAAGGGACCATTGTGACACTGCGGGGCCTCATGGAACCAATTGTCCATGATGACAATGCGGATCAAAGGAGACCATGGGGACACTGCGGAACCTGATGGAACCAAGGAGCCATTGTGACACAGTGGGGCCTCATGGAATCAAGGAGACCATTGTGACCCAGGTGTTGCATGTGAAGGCAAGGAGCCATTGTGACACTTTGGGCTTCTTCCCTTGAGCTCTGCAGCTGGCTGTCCCAGCCCAGCGCACCATGTGCCACCTGCTCTCCTCAGGGCTCTGCCTGCACACAGCCCCAGGAGAAGTTTTCCTGTTTGCAAGGAAAGAATGGAAAAGCCTGAGCAGGTTTCCTAAACAACAAACCCCACTCAGGAGCCACATGCTCAGTACAGGCTGCCTGGAGCGATGTCCCCTTTCTACAAGGGTCAGTGTGAGCAGGAATGATCTCTGGGAGCAGAATTCTCGGAGTCTTTCCACTGAATTCTCTCTCCCTGTGTCTTGGGGTGACTTTATCATGTGTATCCCCTATCCTGCTCTATGCCCAGAAGGTAACTTTGTGCATTTCTGTGCCTTTCAACTGAACCTGAGAGGGGGGAGAGGAAAAAAAAACCGGACAAACTTCTCAGAGCGTTTGTTCAAGGACACACATACACACTCCTCTGCATTCTGCTTGCAGCAAGAGCGGAGGAAGCAACCTTGTTTCTTTTGAGCCAGTTTTCAGCATTTTTTCTCTGGAGGGAGATGGAGAGTTGAACTTTGTTTTCCTGGGACTTCGGGGGTTTTTTTCCCTTCTTCTCTTCTTGACTGTTTCCACATCAGAGCACATTGGGAGAATTTTCTACCGAGGTGGGGGCCCTGAATGTGGGCCCATGAGCCAGCTGCAAGGAGGAGGAGAGAGACTACACCTCTGGAAGTGTTGGGGTTCCTCCCCCCTGCCATGAGGTCATGGGAGAGGGGACCCTGGGGTAGAGGCATGGCCTGGGCACGGGGGGTCTCCCTGCTCCCTGCTGACATGAGCCCTAATCCTGTTCAGCACTGGTTATTTTGTGTTGCCCTGTGCCAGGAGGGCCCTGGTTGTGCCGTGATTGCTCCGTTCTTTGGCAGTGCCCCGCCCATGTGGCTGGAGAAGAAAGAGCTCTGAAACTTCTCTCAAGAATCGCTCCCTATTTCTTTGCACGGGCCTCGCTGTCTATGGATGTTTCAGGAGACCCCACCGAAACACGGAAGGACTCTCAAATTATCCCAGCTTTCTCTCCACAGTGAGAGGTTTTAATATTTAGCATTGTTATCCTTTTCCTGGGTGTTTGTTAAAAAAATAGTTTTTATCTCTTTCACTTTCTTCCCAGGAAAATTCTTTTTTCCCAAACCTGGTGGGGGAGGGCTGGGTGTAACCTGCCTTCTATCAGAGGATATTTTCCTCCAAATTTGTCCAAACCGGCACAGCCTGTCCTTTCCCTGGGTGTCTGTGTCAGATGGAAGCTGCTGGTGCCATTGTCAGCTTGAAGCCCTCTTTTGATGCAAGCAGATGTTGCCAGGTGTGTTCAGCAGCTGTTGCTCAATGCTTATGCCAAGCTATTGTGTTCCTCATGGAACCAAGGAGCCATTGTGACTCTGCAGGGGCTGATGGCATCAAGGAGCCAATTGTGACAGTACAGAACGTCCTAGAAACAAGGCTCCATTGTGACACCGTGGGGAATCATGGAATCAAGGAGCCCATTGTGACACGGCCAGGCCGCATGGAACCAATGGTCCATTGTTCCACTGCGGATTCAAGAAGAGCACGGTGACACCACGCAACATCATGGAACCATACGTCCATTGTGACACAGCGGGGCCTCATGGAAACAAGGGGACCATTGTGGCAAAGCAGGGCCTAATGGAAGCATGGAGAGCATTGGGACATTGTGGGGAATCATGGAAGCATGGAGAGCATTGTGACACTAAGGAAACTCCTGGAACCAAGATGAGCACTGGCACATAATGGAACCTCATGGAAGCAAGCCTCCATGATGACTTTGGAGGGCCTCAGGGACCACAGGACCCATTGTGACACAGCAGGACCTGGTGGAACCAAGGAGCCTTTGTGATACTCCAGATCCACATGGAAGCCAGGGTGCACTGAGACACAGCGGGGCCTTGTTGGAACCAAAGACACCTCTGCAAAAAGCAGGCTGGCTCATAGAAGCAAGGAGTCCATTGTTACAACATCAAACCTATGGAACCAAGGGACCATTGTGACACTGCGGGGCCTCATGGAACCAATTGTCCATGATGACAATGCGGATCAAAGGAGACCATGGTGACACTGCGGAACCTGATGGAACCAAGGAGCCATTGTGACACAGTGGGGCCTCATGGAATCAAGGAGACCATTGTGACCCAGGTGTTGCATGTGAAGGCAAGGAGCCATTGTGCCACTTTGGGCTTCTTCCCTTGAGCTCTGCAGCTGGCTGTCCCAGCCCAGCGCACCATGTGCCACCTGCTCTCCTCAGGGCTCTGCCTGCACACAGCCCCAGGAGAAGTTTTCCTGTTTGCAAGGAAAGAATGGAAAAGCCTGAGCAGGTTTCCTAAACAACAAACCCCACTCAGGAGCCACATGCTCAGTACAGGCTGCCTGGAGCGATGTCCCCTTTCTACAAGGGTCAGTGTGAGCAGGAATGATCTCTGGGAGCAGAATTCTCGGAGTCTTTCCACTGAATTCTCTCTCCCTGTGTCTTGGGGTGACTTTATCATGTGTATCCCCTATCCTGCTCTATGCCCAGAAGGTAACTTTGTGCATTTCTGTGCCTTTCAACTGAGCCTGAGAGGGGGGAGAGGAAAAAAAAACCGGACAAACTTCTCAGAGCGTTTGTTCAAGGACACACATCCACACTCCTCTGCATCCTGCTTGCAGCAAGAGCGGAGGAAGCAACCTTGTTTCTTTTGAGCCAGTTTTCAGCATTTTTTCTCTGGAGGGAGATGGAGAGTTGAACTTTGTTTTCCTGGGACTTCGGGGGTTTTTTTCCCTTCTTCTCTTCTTGACTGTTTCCACATCAGAGCACATTGGGAGAATTTTCTACCGAGGTGGGGGCCCTGAATGTGGGCCCATGAGCCAGCTGCAAGGAGGAGGAGAGAGACTGCACCTACGGAAGTGTTGGGGTTCCTCCCCCCTGCCATGCGGTCATGGGAGAGGGGACCCTGGGGTAGAGGCATGGCCTGGGCACGGGGGTCTCCCTGCTCCCTGCTCACATGTGCCCTAATCCTGTTCAGCACTGGTTATTTTGTGTTGCCCTGTGCCAGGAGGGCCCTGGTTGTGCTGTGATTGCTCAGTTCTTTGGCAGTGCCCCGCCCATGTGGCTGGAGAAGAAAGAGCTCTGAAACTTCTCTCAAGAATCGCTCCCTATTTCTTTGCACGGGCCTCGCTGTCTATGGATGTTTCAGGAGACCCCACCGAAACACGGAAGGACTCTCAAATTATCCCAGCTTTCTCTCCACAGCGAGAGGTTTTAATATTTAGCATTGTTATCCTTTTCTTGGGTGTTTGTTAAAAAAATAGTTTTTATCTCTTTCACTTTCTTCCCAGGAAAATTCTTTTTTCCCAAACCTGGTGGGGGAGGGCTGGGTGTAACCTGCCTTCTATCAGAGGATATTTTCCTCCAAATTTGTCCAAACCGGCACAGCCTGTCCTTTCCCTGGGTGTCTGTGTCAGATGGAAGCTGCTGGTGCCATTGTCAGCTTGAAGCCCTCTTTTGATGCAAGCAGATGTTGCCAGGTGTGTTCAGCAGCTGTTGCTCAATGCTTATGCCAAGCTATTGTGTTCCTCATGGAACCAAGGAGCCATTGTGACACTGCAGGGGCTGATGGCATCAAGGAGCCAATTGTGACAGTACAGAACCTCCTAGAAACAAGGCTCCATTGTGACACCGTGGGGAATCATGGAATCAAAGAGCCCATTGTGACACGGCCAGGCCGCACGGAACCAATGGTCCATTGTTCCACTGCGGATTCAAGAAGAGCACGGTGACACCACGCAACATCACGGAACCATACGTCCATTGTGACACAGCGGGGCCTCATGGAAACAAGGGGACCATTGTGGCAAAGCAGGGCCTAATGGAAGCCTGGAGAGCATTGGGACATTGTGGGGAATCATGGAAGCATGGAGAGCATTGTGACACTAAGGAAACTCCTGGAACCAAGATGAGCACTGGCACATAATGGAACCTCATGGAAGCAAGCCTCCATGATGACTTTGGAGGGCCTCAGGGACCACAGGACCCATTGTGACACAGCAGGACCTGGTGGAACCAAGGAGCCTTTGTGATACTCCAGATCCACATGGAAGCCAGGGTGCACTGAGACACAGCGGGGCCTTGTTGGAACCAAAGACACCTCTGCAAAAAGCAGGCTAGCTCATAGAAGCAAGGAGTCCATTGTTACAACGTAAAACCTATGGAAGCAAGGGACCATTGTGACACTGCGGGGCCTCATGGAACCAATTGTCCATGATGACAATGCGGATCAAAGGAGACCATGGGGACACTGCGGAACCTGATGGAACCAAGGAGCCATTGTGACACAGTGGGGCCTCATGGAATCAAGGAGACCATTGTGACCCAGGTGTTGCATGTGAAGGCAAGGAGCCATTGTGACACTTTGGGCTTCTTCCCTTGAGCTCTGCAGCTGGCTGTCCCAGCCCAGCGCACCATGTGCCACCTGCTCTCCTCAGGGCTCTGCCTGCACACAGCCCCAGGAGAAGTTTTCCTGTTTGCAAGGAAAGAATGGAAAAGCCTGAGCAGGTTTCCTAAACAACAAACCCCACTCAGGAGCCACATGCTCAGTACAGGCTGCCTGGAGCGATGTCCCCTTTCTACAAGGGTCAGTGTGAGCAGGAATGATCTCTGGGAGCAGAATTCTCGGAGTCTTTCCACTGAATTCTCTCTCCCTGTGTCTTGGGGTGACTTTATCACGTGTATCCCCTATCCTGCTCTATGCCCAGAAGGTAACTTTGTGCATTTCTGTGCCTTTCAACTGAACCTGAGAGGGGGGAGAGGAAAAAAAAACCGGACAAACTTCTCAGAGCGTTTGTTCAAGGACACACATACACACTCCTCTGCATTCTGCTTGCAGCAAGAGCGGAGGAAGCAACCTTGTTTCTTTTGAGCCAGTTTTCAGCATTTTTTCTCTGGAGGGAGATGGAGAGTTGAACTTTGTTTTCCTGGGACTTCGGGGGTTTTTTTCCCTTCTTCTCTTCTTGACTGTTTCCACATCAGAGCACATTGGGAGAATTTTCTACCGAGGTGGGGGCCCTGAATGTGGGCCCATGAGCCAGCTGCAAGGAGGAGGAGAGAGACTACACCTCTGGAAGTGTTGGGGTTCCTCCCCCCTGCCATGAGGTCATGGGAGAGGGGACCCTGGGGTAGAGGCATGGCCTGGGCACGGGGGGTCTCCCTGCTCCCTGCTCACATGTGCCCTAATCCTGTTCAGCACTGGTTATTTTGTGTTGCCCTGTGCCAGGAGGGCCCTGCTTGTGCCGTGATTGCTCAGTTCTTTGGCAGTGCCCCGCCCATGTGGCTGGAGAAGAAAGAGCTCTGAAACTTCTCTCAAGAATCGCTCCCTATTTCTTTGCACGGGCCTCGCTGTCTATGGATGTTTCAGGAGACCCCACCGAAACACGGAAGGACTCTCAAATTATCCCAGCTTTCTCTCCACAGTGAGAGGTTTTAATATTTAGCATTGTTATCCTTTTCCTGGGTGTTTGTTAAAAAAATAGTTTTTATCTCTTTCACTTTCTTCCCAGGAAAATTCTTTTTTCCCAAACCGGGTGGGGGAGGGCTGGGTGTAACCTGCCTTCTATCAGAGGATATTTTCCTCCAAATTTGTCCAAACCGGCACAGCCTGTCCTTTCCCTGGGTGTCTGTGTCAGATGGAAGCTGCTGGTGCCATTGTCAGCTTGAAGCCCTCTTTTGATGCAAGCAGATGTTGCCAGGTGTGTTCAGCAGCTGTTGCTCAATGCTTATGCCAAGCTATTGTGTTCCTCATGGAACCAAGGAGCCATTGTGACTCTGCAGGGGCTGATGGCATCAAGGAGCCAATTGTGACAGTACAGAACCTCCTAGAAACAAGGCTCCATTGTGACACCGTGGGGAATCATGGAATCAAGGAGCCCATTGTGACACGGCCAGGCCGCATGGAACCAATGGTCCATTGTTCCACTGCGGATTCAAGAAGAGCACGGTGACACCACGCAACATCATGGAACCATACGTCCATTGTGACACAGCGGGGCCTCATGGAAACAAGGGGACCATTGTGGCAAAGCAGGGCCTAATGGAAGCATGGAGAGCATTGGGACATTGTGGGGAATCATGGAAGCATGGAGAGCATTGTGACACTAAGGAAACTCCTGGAACCAAGATGAGCACTGGCACATAATGGAACCTCATGGAAGCAAGCCTCCATGATGACTTTGGAGGGCCTCAGGGACCACAGGACCCATTGTGACACAGCAGGACCTGGTGGAACCAAGGAGCCTTTGTGATACTCCAGATCCACATGGAAGCCAGGGTGCACTGAGACACAGCGGGGCCTTGTTGGAACCAAAGACACCTCTGCAAAAAGCAGGCTGGCTCATAGAAGCAAGGAGTCCATTGTTACAACATCAAACCTATGGAACCAAGGGACCATTGTGACACTGCGGGGCCTCATGGAACCAATTGTCCATGATGACAATGCGGATCAAAGGAGACCATGGTGACACTGCGGAACCTGATGGAACCAAGGAGCCATTGTGACACAGTGGGGCCTCATGGAATCAAGGAGACCATTGTGACCCAGGTGTTGCATGTGAAGGCAAGGAGCCATTGTGACACTTTGGGCTTCTTCCCTTGAGCTCTGCAGCTGGCTGTCCCAGCCCAGCGCACCATGTGCCACCTGCTCTCCTCAGGGCTCTGCCTGCACACAGCCCCAGGAGAAGTTTTCCTCTTTGCAAGGAAAGAATGGAAAAGCCTGAGCAGGTTTCCTAAACAACAAACCCCACTCAGGAGCCACATGCTCAGTACAGGCTGCCTGGAGCGATGTCCCCTTTCTACAAGGGTCAGTGTGAGCAGGAATGATCTCTGGGAGCAGAATTCTCGGAGTCTTTCCACTGAATTCTCTCTCCCTGTGTCTTGGGGTGACTTTATCATGTGTATCCCCTATCGCTGCTCTATGCCCAGAAGGTAACTTTGTGCATTTCTGTGCCTTTCAACTGAGCCTGAGAGGGGGGAGAGGAAAAAAAAACCGGACAAACTTCTCAGAGCGTTTGTTCAAGGACACACATACACACTCCTCTGCATCCTGCTTGCAGCAAGAGCGGAGGAAGCAACCTTGTTTCTTTTGAGCCAGTTTTCAGCATTTTTTCTCTGGAGGGAGATGGAGAGTTGAACTTTGTTTTCCTGGGACTTCGGGGGTTTTTTTCCCTTCTTCTCTTCTTGACTGTTTCCACATCAGAGCACATTGGGAGAATTTTCTACCGAGGTGGGGGCCCTGAATGTGGGCCCATGAGCCAGCTGCAAGGAGGAGGAGAGAGACTACACCTCTGGAAGTGTTGGGGTTCCTCCCCCCTGCCATGAGGTCATGGGAGAGGGGACCCTGGGGTAGAGGCATGGCCTGGGCACGGGGGGTCTCCCTGCTCCCTGCTGACATGTGCCCTAATCCTGTTCAGCACTGGTTATTTTGTGTTGCCCTGTGCCAGGAGGGCCCTGGTTGTGCCGTGATTGCTCAGTTCTTTGGCAGTGCCCCGCCCATGTGGCTGGAGAAGAAAGAGCTCTGAAACTTCTCTCAAGAATCGCTCCCTATATCTTTGCACGGGCCTCGCTGTCTATGGATGTTTCAGGAGACCCCACCGAAACACGGAAGGACTCTCAAATTATCCCAGCTTTCTCTCCACAGTGAGAGGTTTTAATATTTAGCATTGTTATCCTTTTCCTGGGTGTTTGTTAAAAAAATAGTTTTTATCTCTTTCACTTTCTTCCCAGGAAAATTCTTGTTTCCCAAACCGGGTGGGGGAGGGCTGGGTGTAACCTGCCTTCTATCAGAGGATATTTTCCTCCAAATTTGTCCAAACCGGCACAGCCTGTCCTTTCCCTGGGTGTCTGTGTCAGATGGAAGCTGCTGGTGCCATTGTCAGCTTGAAGCCCTCTTTTGATGCAAGCAGATGTTGCCAGGTGTGTTCAGCAGCTGTTGCTCAATGCTTATGCCAAGCTATTGTGTTCCTCATGGAACCAAGGAGCCATTGTGACTCTGCAGGGGCTGATGGCATCAAGGAGCCAATTGTGACAGTACAGAACGTCCTAGAAACAAGGCTCCATTGTGACACCGTGGGGAATCATGGAATCAAGGAGCCCATTGTGACACGGCCAGGCCGCACGGAACCAATGGTCCATTGTTACACTGCGGATTCAAGAAGAGCACGGTGACACCACGCAACATCATGGAACCATATGTCCATTGTGACACAGCGGGGCCTCATGGAAACAAGGGGACCATTGTGGCAAAGCAGGGCCTAATGGAAGCATGGAGAGCATTGTGACACTAAGGAAACTCCTGGAACCAAGATGAGCACTGGCACATAATGGAACCTCATGGAAGCAAGCCTCCATGATGACTTTGGAGGGCCTCAGGGACCACAGGACCCATTGTGACACAGCAGGACCTGGTGGAACCAAGGAGCCTTTGTGATACTCCAGATCCACATGGAAGCCAGGGTGCACTGAGACACAGCAGGGCCTTGTTGGAACCAAAGACACCTCTGCAAAAAGCAGGCTAGCTCATAGAAGCAAGGAGTCCATTGTTACAACATCAAACCTATGGAAGCAAGGGACCATTGTGACACTGCGGGGCCTCATGGAACCAATTGTCCATGATGACAATGCGGATCAAAGGAGACCATGGTGACACTGCGGAACCTGATGGAACCAAGGAGCCATTGTGACACAGTGGGGCCTCATGGAATCAAGGAGACCATTGTGACTCAGGTGTTGCATGTGAAGGCAAGGAGCCATTGTGCCACTTTGGGCTTCTTCCCTTGAGCTCTGCAGCTGGCTGTCCCAGCCCAGCGCACCATGTGCCACCTGCTCTCCTCAGGGCTCTGCCTGCACACAGCCCCAGGAGAAGTTTTCCTGTTTGCAAGGAAAGAATGGAAAAGCCGGAGCAGGTTTCCTAAACAACAAACCCCACTCAGGAGCCACATGCTCAGTACAGGCTGCCTGGAAGGATGTCCCCTTTCTACAAGGGTCAGTGTGAGCAGGAATGATCTCTGGGAGCAGAATTCTCGGAGTCTTTCCACTGAATTCTCTCTCCCTGTGTCTTGGGGTGACTTTATCACGTGTATCCCCTATCCTGCTCTATGCCCAGAAGGTAACTTTGTGCATTTCTGTGCCTTTCAACTGAGGCTGAGAGGGGGGAGAGGAAAAAAAAACCGGACAAACTTCTCAGAGCGTTTGTTCAAGGTCACACATACACACTCCTCTGCATCCTGCTTGCAGCAAGAGCGGAGGAAGCAACCTTGTTTCTTTTGAGCCAGTTTTCAGCATTTTTTCTCTGGAGGGAGATGGAGAGTTGAACTTTGTTTTCCTGGGACTTCGGGGGTTTTTTTCCCTTCTTCTCTTCTTGACTGTTTCCACATCAGAGCACATTGGGAGAATTTTCTACCGAGGTGGGGGCCCTGAATGTGGGCCCATGAGCCAGCTGCAAGGAGGAGGAGAGAGACTACACCTCTGGAAGTGTTGGGGTTCCTCCCCCCTGCCATGAGGTCATGGGAGAGGGGACCCTGGGGTAGAGGCATGGCCTGGGCACGGGGGGTCTCCCTGCTCCCTGCTCCCATGTGCCCTAATCCTGTTCAGCACTGCTTATTTTGTGTTGCCCTGTGCCAGGAGGGCCCTGCTTGTGCCGTGATTGCTCAGTTCTTTGGCAGTGCCCCGCCCATGTGGCTGGAGAAGAAAGAGCTCTGCAACTTCTCTCAAGAATCGCTCCCTATATCTTTGCACGGGCCTCGCTGTCTATGGATGTTTCAGGAGACCCCACCGAAACACGGAAGGACTCTCAAATTATCCCAGCTTTCTCTCCACAGTGAGAGGTTTTAATATTTAGCATTGTTATCCTTTTCCTGGGTGTTTGTTAAAAAAATAGTTTTTATCTCTTTCACTTTCTTCCCAGGAAAATTCTTTTTTCCCAAACCGGGTGGGGGAGGGCTGGGTGTAACCTGCCTTCTATCAGAGGATATTTTCCTCCAAATTTGTCCAAACCGGCACAGCCTGTCCTTTCCCTGGGTGTCTGTGTCAGATGGAAGCTGCTGGTGCCATTGTCAGCTTGAAGCCCTCTTTTGATGCAAGCAGATGTTGCCAGGTGTGTTCAGCAGCTGTTGCTCAATGCTTATGCCAAGCTATTGTGTTCCTCATGGAACCAAGGAGCCATTGTGACTCTGCAGGGGCTGATGGCATCAAGGAGCCAATTGTGACAGTACAGAACCTCCTAGAAACAAGGCTCCATTGTGACACCGTGGGGAATCATGGAATCAAGGAGCCCATTGTGACACGGCCAGGCCGCATGGAACCAATGGTCCATTGTTCCACTGCGGATTCAAGAAGAGCACGGTGACACAACGCAACATCATGGAACCATACGTCCATTGTGACACAGCGGGGCCTGATGGAAACAAGGGGACCATTGTGGCAAAGCAGGGCCTAATGGAAGCCTGGAGAGCATTGGGACATTGTGGGGAATCATGGAAGCATGGAGAGCATTGTGACACTAAGGAAACTCCTGGAACCAAGATGACCACTGGCACATAATGGAACCTCATGGAAGCAAGCCTCCATGATGACTTTGGAGGGCCTCAGGGACCACAGGACCCATTGTGACACAGCAGGACCTGGTGGAACCAAGGAGCCTTTGTGATACTCCAGATCCACATGGAAGCCAGGGTGCACTGAGACACAGCGGGGCCTTGTTGGAACCAAAGACACCTCTGCAAAAAGCAGGCTGGCTCATAGAAGCAAGGAGTCCATTGTTACAACATCAAACCTATGGAACCAAGGGACCATTGTGACACTGCGGGGCCTCATGGAACCAATTGTCCATGATGACAATGCGGATCAAAGGAGACCATGGTGACACTGCGGAACCTGATGGAACCAAGGAGCCATTGTGACACAGTGGGGCCTCATGGAATCAAGGAGACCATTGTGACCCAGGTGTTGCATGTGAAGGCAAGGAGCCATTGTGCCACTTTGGGCTTCTTCCCTTGAGCTCTGCAGCTGGCTGTCCCAGCCCAGCGCACCATGTGCCACCTGCTCTCCTCAGGGCTCTGCCTGCACACAGCCCCAGGAGAAGTTTTCCTGTTTGCAAGGAAAGAATGGAAAAGCCTGAGCAGGTTTCCTAAACAACAAACCCCACTCAGGAGCCACATGCTCAGTACAGGCTGCCTGGAGCGATGTCCCCTTTCTACAAGGGTCAGTGTGAGCAGGAATGATCTCTGGGAGCAGAATTCTCGGAGTCTTTCCACTGAATTCTCTCTCCCTGTGTCTTGGGGTGACTTTATCATGTGTATCCCCTATCCTGCTCTATGCCCAGAAGGTAACTTTGTGCATTTCTGTGCCTTTCAACTGAGCCTGAGAGGGGGGAGAGGAAAAAAAAACCGGACAAACTTCTCAGAGCGTTTGTTCAAGGACACACATACACACTCCTCTGCATCCTGCTTGCAGCAAGAGCGGAGGAAGCAACCTTGTTTCTTTTGAGCCAGTTTTCAGCATTTTTTCTCTGGAGGGAGATGGAGAGTTGAACTTTGTTTTCCTGGGACTTCGGGGGTTTTTTTCCCTTCTTCTCTTCTTGACTGTTTCCACATCAGAGCACATTGGGAGAATTTTCTACCGAGGTGGGGGCCCTGAATGTGGGCCCATGAGCCAGCTGCAAGGAGGAGGAGAGAGACTGCACCTACGGAAGTGTTGGGGTTCCTCCCCCCTGCCATGCGGTCATGGGAGAGGGGACCCTGGGGTAGAGGCATGGCCTGGGCACGGGGGTCTCCCTGCTCCCTGCTCACATGTGCCCTAATCCTGTTCAGCACTGGTTATTTTGTGTTGCCCTGTGCCAGGAGGGCCCTGGTTGTGCTGTGATTGCTCAGTTCTTTGGCAGTGCCCCGCCCATGTGGCTGGAGAAGAAAGAGCTCTGAAACTTCTCTCAAGAATCGCTCCCTATTTCTTTGCACGGGCCTCGCTGTCTATGGATGTTTCAGGAGACCCCACCGAAACACGGAAGGACTCTCAAATTATCCCAGCTTTCTCTCCACAGCGAGAGGTTTTAATATTTAGCATTGTTATCCTTTTCCTGTGTGTTTGTTAAAAAAATAGTTTTTATCTCTTTCACTTTCTTCCCAGGAAAATTCTTTTTTCCCAAACCTGGTGGGGGAGGGCTGGGTGTAACCTGCCTTCTATCAGAGGATATTTTCCTCCAAATTTGTCCAAACCGGCACAGCCTGTCCTTTCCCTGGGTGTCTGTGTCAGATGGAAGCTGCTGGTGCCATTGTCAGCTTGAAGCCCTCTTTTGATGCAAGCAGATGTTGCCAGGTGTGTTCAGCAGCTGTTGCTCAATGCTTATGCCAAGCTATTGTGTTCCTCATGGAACCAAGGAGCCATTGTGACACTGCAGGGGCTGATGGCATCAAGGAGGCAATTGTGACAGTACAGAACCTCCTAGAAACAAGGCTCCATTGTGACACCGTGGGGAATCATGGAATCAAGGAGCCCATTGTGACACGGCCAGGCCGCACGGAACCAATGGTCCATTGTTCCACTGCGGATTCAAGAAGAGCACGGTGACACCACGCAACATCACGGAACCATACGTCCATTGTGACACAGCGGGGCCTCATGGAAACAAGGGGACCATTGTGGCAAAGCAGGGCCTAATGGAAGCCTGGAGAGCATTGGGACATTGTGGGGAATCATGGAAGCATGGAGAGCATTGTGACACTAAGGAAACTCCTGGAACCAAGATGAGCACTGGCACATAATGGAACCTCATGGAAGCAAGCCTCCATGATGACTTTGGAGGGCCTCAGGGACCACAGGACCCATTGTGACACAGCAGGACCTGGTGGAACCAAGGAGCCTTTGTGATACTCCAGATCCACATGGAAGCCAGGGTGCACTGAGACACAGCGGGGCCTTGTTGGAACCAAAGACCCCTCTGCAAAAAGCAGGCTAGCTCATAGAAGCAAGGAGTCCATTGTTACAACGTAAAACCTATGGAAGCAAGGGACCATTGTGACACTGCGGGGCCTCATGGAACCAATTGTCCATGATGACAATGCGGATCAAAGGAGACCATGGGGACACTGCGGAACCTGATGGAACCAAGGAGCCATTGTGACACAGTGGGGCCTCATGGAATCAAGGAGACCATTGTGACCCAGGTGTTGCATGTGAAGGCAAGGAGCCATTGTGACACTTTGGGCTTCTTCCCTTGAGCTCTGCAGCTGGCTGTCCCAGCCCAGCGCACCATGTGCCACCTGCTCTCCTCAGGGCTCTGCCTGCACACAGCCCCAGGAGAAGTTTTCCTGTTTGCAAGGAAAGAATGGAAAAGCCTGAGCAGGTTTCCTAAACAACAAACCCCACTCAGGAGCCACATGCTCAGTACAGGCTGCCTGGAGCGATGTCCCCTTTCTACAAGGGTCAGTGTGAGCAGGAATGATCTCTGGGAGCAGAATTCTCGGAGTCTTTCCACTGAATTCTCTCTCCCTGTGTCTTGGGGTGACTTTATCATGTGTATCCCCTATCCTGCTCTATGCCCAGAAGGTAACTTTGTGCATTTCTGTGCCTTTCAACTGAACCTGAGAGGGGGGAGAGGAAAAAAAAACCGGACAAACTTCTCAGAGCGTTTGTTCAAGGACACACATACACACTCCTCTGCATTCTGCTTGCAGCAAGAGCGGAGGAAGCAACCTTGTTTCTTTTGAGCCAGTTTTCAGCATTTTTTCTCTGGAGGGAGATGGAGAGTTGAACTTTGTTTTCCTGGGACTTCGGGGGTTTTTTTCCCTTCTTCTCTTCTTGACTGTTTCCACATCAGAGCACATTGGGAGAATTTTCTACCGAGGTGGGGGCCCTGAATGTGGGCCCATGAGCCAGCTGCAAGGAGGAGGAGAGAGACTACACCTCTGGAAGTGTTGGGGTTCCTCCCCCCTGCCATGAGGTCATGGGAGAGGGGACCCTGGGGTAGAGGCATGGCCTGGGCACGGGGGGTCTCCCTGCTCCCTGCTGACATGAGCCCTAATCCTGTTCAGCACTGGTTATTTTGTGTTGCCCTGTGCCAGGAGGGCCCTGGTTGTGCCGTGATTGCTCCGTTCTTTGGCAGTGCCCCGCCCATGTGGCTGGAGAAGAAAGAGCTCTGAAACTTCTCTCAAGAATCGCTCCCTATTTCTTTGCACGGGCCTCGCTGTCTATGGATGTTTCAGGAGACCCCACCGAAACACGGAAGGACTCTCAAATTATCCCAGCTTTCTCTCCACAGTGAGAGGTTTTAATATTTAGCATTGTTATCCTTTTCCTGGGTGTTTGTTAAAAAAATAGTTTTTATCTCTTTCACTTTCTTCCCAGGAAAATTCTTTTTTCCCAAACCTGGTGGGGGAGGGCTGGGTGTAACCTGCCTTCTATCAGAGGATATTTTCCTCCAAATTTGTCCAAACCGGCACAGCCTGTCCTTTCCCTGGGTGTCTGTGTCAGATGGAAGCTGCTGGTGCCATTGTCAGCTTGAAGCCCTCTTTTGATGCAAGCAGATGTTGCCAGGTGTGTTCAGCAGCTGTTGCTCAATGCTTATGCCAAGCTATTGTGTTCCTCATGGAACCAAGGAGCCATTGTGACTCTGCAGGGGCTGATGGCATCAAGGAGCCAATTGTGACAGTACAGAACGTCCTAGAAACAAGGCTCCATTGTGACACCGTGGGGAATCATGGAATCAAGGAGCCCATTGTGACACGGCCAGGCCGCATGGAACCAATGGTCCATTGTTCCACTGCGGATTCAAGAAGAGCACGGTGACACCACGCAACATCATGGAACCATACGTCCATTGTGACACAGCGGGGCCTCATGGAAACAAGGGGACCATTGTGGCAAAGCAGGGCCTAATGGAAGCATGGAGAGCATTGGGACATTGTGGGGAATCATGGAAGCATGGAGAGCATTGTGACACTAAGGAAACTCCTGGAACCAAGATGAGCACTGGCACATAATGGAACCTCATGGAAGCAAGCCTCCATGATGACTTTGGAGGGCCTCAGGGACCACAGGACCCATTGTGACACAGCAGGACCTGGTGGAACCAAGGAGCCTTTGTGATACTCCAGATCCACATGGAAGCCAGGGTGCACTGAGACACAGCGGGGCCTTGTTGGAACCAAAGACACCTCTGCAAAAAGCAGGCTGGCTCATAGAAGCAAGGAGTCCATTGTTACAACATCAAACCTATGGAACCAAGGGACCATTGTGACACTGCGGGGCCTCATGGAACCAATTGTCCATGATGACAATGCGGATCAAAGGAGACCATGGTGACACTGCGGAACCTGATGGAACCAAGGAGCCATTGTGACACAGTGGGGCCTCATGGAATCAAGGAGACCATTGTGACCCAGGTGTTGCATGTGAAGGCAAGGAGCCATTGTGCCACTTTGGGCTTCTTCCCTTGAGCTCTGCAGCTGGCTGTCCCAGCCCAGCGCACCATGTGCCACCTGCTCTCCTCAGGGCTCTGCCTGCACACAGCCCCAGGAGAAGTTTTCCTGTTTGCAAGGAAAGAATGGAAAAGCCTGAGCAGGTTTCCTAAACAACAAACCCCACTCAGGAGCCACATGCTCAGTACAGGCTGCCTGGAGCGATGTCCCCTTTCTACAAGGGTCAGTGTGAGCAGGAATGATCTCTGGGAGCAGAATTCTCGGAGTCTTTCCACTGAATTCTCTCTCCCTGTGTCTTGGGGTGACTTTATCATGTGTATCCCCTATCCTGCTCTATGCCCAGAAGGTAACTTTGTGCATTTCTGTGCCTTTCAACTGAGCCTGAGAGGGGGGAGAGGAAAAAAAAACCGGACAAACTTCTCAGAGCGTTTGTTCAAGGACACACATCCACACTCCTCTGCATCCTGCTTGCAGCAAGAGCGGAGGAAGCAACCTTGTTTCTTTTGAGCCAGTTTTCAGCATTTTTTCTCTGGAGGGAGATGGAGAGTTGAACTTTGTTTTCCTGGGACTTCGGGGGTTTTTTTCCCTTCTTCTCTTCTTGACTGTTTCCACATCAGAGCACATTGGGAGAATTTTCTACCGAGGTGGGGGCCCTGAATGTGGGCCCATGAGCCAGCTGCAAGGAGGAGGAGAGAGACTGCACCTACGGAAGTGTTGGGGTTCCTCCCCCCTGCCATGCGGTCATGGGAGAGGGGACCCTGGGGTAGAGGCATGGCCTGGGCACGGGGGTCTCCCTGCTCCCTGCTCACATGTGCCCTAATCCTGTTCAGCACTGGTTATTTTGTGTTGCCCTGTGCCAGGAGGGCCCTGGTTGTGCTGTGATTGCTCAGTTCTTTGGCAGTGCCCCGCCCATGTGGCTGGAGAAGAAAGAGCTCTGAAACTTCTCTCAAGAATCGCTCCCTATTTCTTTGCACGGGCCTCGCTGTCTATGGATGTTTCAGGAGACCCCACCGAAACACGGAAGGACTCTCAAATTATCCCAGCTTTCTCTCCACAGCGAGAGGTTTTAATATTTAGCATTGTTATCCTTTTCTTGGGTGTTTGTTAAAAAAATAGTTTTTATCTCTTTCACTTTCTTCCCAGGAAAATTCTTTTTTCCCAAACCTGGTGGGGGAGGGCTGGGTGTAACCTGCCTTCTATCAGAGGATATTTTCCTCCAAATTTGTCCAAACCGGCACAGCCTGTCCTTTCCCTGGGTGTCTGTGTCAGATGGAAGCTGCTGGTGCCATTGTCAGCTTGAAGCCCTCTTTTGATGCAAGCAGATGTTGCCAGGTGTGTTCAGCAGCTGTTGCTCAATGCTTATGCCAAGCTATTGTGTTCCTCATGGAACCAAGGAGCCATTGTGACACTGCAGGGGCTGATGGCATCAAGGAGCCAATTGTGACAGTACAGAACCTCCTAGAAACAAGGCTCCATTGTGACACCGTGGGGAATCATGGAATCAAAGAGCCCATTGTGACACGGCCAGGCCGCACGGAACCAATGGTCCATTGTTCCACTGCGGATTCAAGAAGAGCACGGTGACACCACGCAACATCACGGAACCATACGTCCATTGTGACACAGCGGGGCCTCATGGAAACAAGGGGACCATTGTGGCAAAGCAGGGCCTAATGGAAGCCTGGAGAGCATTGGGACATTGTGGGGAATCATGGAAGCATGGAGAGCATTGTGACACTAAGGAAACTCCTGGAACCAAGATGAGCACTGGCACATAATGGAACCTCATGGAAGCAAGCCTCCATGATGACTTTGGAGGGCCTCAGGGACCACAGGACCCATTGTGACACAGCAGGACCTGGTGGAACCAAGGAGCCTTTGTGATACTCCAGATCCACATGGAAGCCAGGGTGCACTGAGACACAGCGGGGCCTTGTTGGAACCAAAGACACCTCTGCAAAAAGCAGGCTAGCTCATAGAAGCAAGGAGTCCATTGTTACAACGTAAAACCTATGGAAGCAAGGGACCATTGTGACACTGCGGGGCCTCATGGAACCAATTGTCCATGATGACAATGCGGATCAAAGGAGACCATGGGGACACTGCGGAACCTGATGGAACCAAGGAGCCATTGTGACACAGTGGGGCCTCATGGAATCAAGGAGACCATTGTGACCCAGGTGTTGCATGTGAAGGCAAGGAGCCATTGTGACACTTTGGGCTTCTTCCCTTGAGCTCTGCAGCTGGCTGTCCCAGCCCAGCGCACCATGTGCCACCTGCTCTCCTCAGGGCTCTGCCTGCACACAGCCCCAGGAGAAGTTTTCCTGTTTGCAAGGAAAGAATGGAAAAGCCTGAGCAGGTTTCCTAAACAACAAACCCCACTCAGGAGCCACATGCTCAGTACAGGCTGCCTGGAGCGATGTCCCCTTTCTACAAGGGTCAGTGTGAGCAGGAATGATCTCTGGGAGCAGAATTCTCGGAGTCTTTCCACTGAATTCTCTCTCCCTGTGTCTTGGGGTGACTTTATCACGTGTATCCCCTATCCTGCTCTATGCCCAGAAGGTAACTTTGTGCATTTCTGTGCCTTTCAACTGAACCTGAGAGGGGGGAGAGGAAAAAAAAACCGGACAAACTTCTCAGAGCGTTTGTTCAAGGACACACATACACACTCCTCTGCATTCTGCTTGCAGCAAGAGCGGAGGAAGCAACCTTGTTTCTTTTGAGCCAGTTTTCAGCATTTTTTCTCTGGAGGGAGATGGAGAGTTGAACTTTGTTTTCCTGGGACTTCGGGGGTTTTTTTCCCTTCTTCTCTTCTTGACTGTTTCCACATCAGAGCACATTGGGAGAATTTTCTACCGAGGTGGGGGCCCTGAATGTGGGCCCATGAGCCAGCTGCAAGGAGGAGGAGAGAGACTACACCTCTGGAAGTGTTGGGGTTCCTCCCCCCTGCCATGAGGTCATGGGAGAGGGGACCCTGGGGTAGAGGCATGGCCTGGGCACGGGGGGTCTCCCTGCTCCCTGCTCACATGTGCCCTAATCCTGTTCAGCACTGGTTATTTTGTGTTGCCCTGTGCCAGGAGGGCCCTGCTTGTGCCGTGATTGCTCAGTTCTTTGGCAGTGCCCCGCCCATGTGGCTGGAGAAGAAAGAGCTCTGAAACTTCTCTCAAGAATCGCTCCCTATTTCTTTGCACGGGCCTCGCTGTCTATGGATGTTTCAGGAGACCCCACCGAAACACGGAAGGACTCTCAAATTATCCCAGCTTTCTCTCCACAGTGAGAGGTTTTAATATTTAGCATTGTTATCCTTTTCCTGGGTGTTTGTTAAAAAAATAGTTTTTATCTCTTTCACTTTCTTCCCAGGAAAATTCTTTTTTCCCAAACCGGGTGGGGGAGGGCTGGGTGTAACCTGCCTTCTATCAGAGGATATTTTCCTCCAAATTTGTCCAAACCGGCACAGCCTGTCCTTTCCCTGGGTGTCTGTGTCAGATGGAAGCTGCTGGTGCCATTGTCAGCTTGAAGCCCTCTTTTGATGCAAGCAGATGTTGCCAGGTGTGTTCAGCAGCTGTTGCTCAATGCTTATGCCAAGCTATTGTGTTCCTCATGGAACCAAGGAGCCATTGTGACTCTGCAGGGGCTGATGGCATCAAGGAGCCAATTGTGACAGTACAGAACCTCCTAGAAACAAGGCTCCATTGTGACACCGTGGGGAATCATGGAATCAAGGAGCCCATTGTGACACGGCCAGGCCGCATGGAACCAATGGTCCATTGTTCCACTGCGGATTCAAGAAGAGCACGGTGACACCACGCAACATCATGGAACCATACGTCCATTGTGACACAGCGGGGCCTCATGGAAACAAGGGGACCATTGTGGCAAAGCAGGGCCTAATGGAAGCATGGAGAGCATTGGGACATTGTGGGGAATCATGGAAGCATGGAGAGCATTGTGACACTAAGGAAACTCCTGGAACCAAGATGAGCACTGGCACATAATGGAACCTCATGGAAGCAAGCCTCCATGATGACTTTGGAGGGCCTCAGGGACCACAGGACCCATTGTGACACAGCAGGACCTGGTGGAACCAAGGAGCCTTTGTGATACTCCAGATCCACATGGAAGCCAGGGTGCACTGAGACACAGCGGGGCCTTGTTGGAACCAAAGACACCTCTGCAAAAAGCAGGCTGGCTCATAGAAGCAAGGAGTCCATTGTTACAACATCAAACCTATGGAACCAAGGGACCATTGTGACACTGCGGGGCCTCATGGAACCAATTGTCCATGATGACAATGCGGATCAAAGGAGACCATGGTGACACTGCGGAACCTGATGGAACCAAGGAGCCATTGTGACACAGTGGGGCCTCATGGAATCAAGGAGACCATTGTGACCCAGGTGTTGCATGTGAAGGCAAGGAGCCATTGTGACACTTTGGGCTTCTTCCCTTGAGCTCTGCAGCTGGCTGTCCCAGCCCAGCGCACCATGTGCCACCTGCTCTCCTCAGGGCTCTGCCTGCACACAGCCCCAGGAGAAGTTTTCCTCTTTGCAAGGAAAGAATGGAAAAGCCTGAGCAGGTTTCCTAAACAACAAACCCCACTCAGGAGCCACATGCTCAGTACAGGCTGCCTGGAGCGATGTCCCCTTTCTACAAGGGTCAGTGTGAGCAGGAATGATCTCTGGGAGCAGAATTCTCGGAGTCTTTCCACTGAATTCTCTCTCCCTGTGTCTTGGGGTGACTTTATCATGTGTATCCCCTATCGCTGCTCTATGCCCAGAAGGTAACTTTGTGCATTTCTGTGCCTTTCAACTGAGCCTGAGAGGGGGGAGAGGAAAAAAAAACCGGACAAACTTCTCAGAGCGTTTGTTCAAGGACACACATACACACTCCTCTGCATCCTGCTTGCAGCAAGAGCGGAGGAAGCAACCTTGTTTCTTTTGAGCCAGTTTTCAGCATTTTTTCTCTGGAGGGAGATGGAGAGTTGAACTTTGTTTTCCTGGGACTTCGGGGGTTTTTTTCCCTTCTTCTCTTCTTGACTGTTTCCACATCAGAGCACATTGGGAGAATTTTCTACCGAGGTGGGGGCCCTGAATGTGGGCCCATGAGCCAGCTGCAAGGAGGAGGAGAGAGACTACACCTCTGGAAGTGTTGGGGTTCCTCCCCCCTGCCATGAGGTCATGGGAGAGGGGACCCTGGGGTAGAGGCATGGCCTGGGCACGGGGGGTCTCCCTGCTCCCTGCTGACATGTGCCCTAATCCTGTTCAGCACTGGTTATTTTGTGTTGCCCTGTGCCAGGAGGGCCCTGGTTGTGCCGTGATTGCTCAGTTCTTTGGCAGTGCCCCGCCCATGTGGCTGGAGAAGAAAGAGCTCTGAAACTTCTCTCAAGAATCGCTCCCTATATCTTTGCACGGGCCTCGCTGTCTATGGATGTTTCAGGAGACCCCACCGAAACACGGAAGGACTCTCAAATTATCCCAGCTTTCTCTCCACAGTGAGAGGTTTTAATATTTAGCATTGTTATCCTTTTCCTGGGTGTTTGTTAAAAAAATAGTTTTTATCTCTTTCACTTTCTTCCCAGGAAAATTCTTGTTTCCCAAACCGGGTGGGGGAGGGCTGGGTGTAACCTGCCTTCTATCAGAGGATATTTTCCTCCAAATTTGTCCAAACCGGCACAGCCTGTCCTTTCCCTGGGTGTCTGTGTCAGATGGAAGCTGCTGGTGCCATTGTCAGCTTGAAGCCCTCTTTTGATGCAAGCAGATGTTGCCAGGTGTGTTCAGCAGCTGTTGCTCAATGCTTATGCCAAGCTATTGTGTTCCTCATGGAACCAAGGAGCCATTGTGACTCTGCAGGGGCTGATGGCATCAAGGAGCCAATTGTGACAGTACAGAACGTCCTAGAAACAAGGCTCCATTGTGACACCGTGGGGAATCATGGAATCAAGGAGCCCATTGTGACACGGCCAGGCCGCACGGAACCAATGGTCCATTGTTACACTGCGGATTCAAGAAGAGCACGGTGACACCACGCAACATCATGGAACCATATGTCCATTGTGACACAGCGGGGCCTCATGGAAACAAGGGGACCATTGTGGCAAAGCAGGGCCTAATGGAAGCATGGAGAGCATTGTGACACTAAGGAAACTCCTGGAACCAAGATGAGCACTGGCACATAATGGAACCTCATGGAAGCAAGCCTCCATGATGACTTTGGAGGGCCTCAGGGACCACAGGACCCATTGTGACACAGCAGGACCTGGTGGAACCAAGGAGCCTTTGTGATACTCCAGATCCACATGGAAGCCAGGGTGCACTGAGACACAGCAGGGCCTTGTTGGAACCAAAGACACCTCTGCAAAAAGCAGGCTAGCTCATAGAAGCAAGGAGTCCATTGTTACAACATCAAACCTATGGAAGCAAGGGACCATTGTGACACTGCGGGGCCTCATGGAACCAATTGTCCATGATGACAATGCGGATCAAAGGAGACCATGGTGACACTGCGGAACCTGATGGAACCAAGGAGCCATTGTGACACAGTGGGGCCTCATGGAATCAAGGAGACCATTGTGACTCAGGTGTTGCATGTGAAGGCAAGGAGCCATTGTGCCACTTTGGGCTTCTTCCCTTGAGCTCTGCAGCTGGCTGTCCCAGCCCAGCGCACCATGTGCCACCTGCTCTCCTCAGGGCTCTGCCTGCACACAGCCCCAGGAGAAGTTTTCCTGTTTGCAAGGAAAGAATGGAAAAGCCGGAGCAGGTTTCCTAAACAACAAACCCCACTCAGGAGCCACATGCTCAGTACAGGCTGCCTGGAAGGATGTCCCCTTTCTACAAGGGTCAGTGTGAGCAGGAATGATCTCTGGGAGCAGAATTCTCGGAGTCTTTCCACTGAATTCTCTCTCCCTGTGTCTTGGGGTGACTTTATCACGTGTATCCCCTATCCTGCTCTATGCCCAGAAGGTAACTTTGTGCATTTCTGTGCCTTTCAACTGAGGCTGAGAGGGGGGAGAGGAAAAAAAAACCGGACAAACTTCTCAGAGCGTTTGTTCAAGGTCACACATACACACTCCTCTGCATCCTGCTTGCAGCAAGAGCGGAGGAAGCAACCTTGTTTCTTTTGAGCCAGTTTTCAGCATTTTTTCTCTGGAGGGAGATGGAGAGTTGAACTTTGTTTTCCTGGGACTTCGGGGGTTTTTTTCCCTTCTTCTCTTCTTGACTGTTTCCACATCAGAGCACATTGGGAGAATTTTCTACCGAGGTGGGGGCCCTGAATGTGGGCCCATGAGCCAGCTGCAAGGAGGAGGAGAGAGACTACACCTCTGGAAGTGTTGGGGTTCCTCCCCCCTGCCATGAGGTCATGGGAGAGGGGACCCTGGGGTAGAGGCATGGCCTGGGCACGGGGGGTCTCCCTGCTCCCTGCTCCCATGTGCCCTAATCCTGTTCAGCACTGCTTATTTTGTGTTGCCCTGTGCCAGGAGGGCCCTGCTTGTGCCGTGATTGCTCAGTTCTTTGGCAGTGCCCCGCCCATGTGGCTGGAGAAGAAAGAGCTCTGCAACTTCTCTCAAGAATCGCTCCCTATATCTTTGCACGGGCCTCGCTGTCTATGGATGTTTCAGGAGACCCCACCGAAACACGGAAGGACTCTCAAATTATCCCAGCTTTCTCTCCACAGTGAGAGGTTTTAATATTTAGCATTGTTATCCTTTTCCTGGGTGTTTGTTAAAAAAATAGTTTTTATCTCTTTCACTTTCTTCCCAGGAAAATTCTTTTTTCCCAAACCGGGTGGGGGAGGGCTGGGTGTAACCTGCCTTCTATCAGAGGATATTTTCCTCCAAATTTGTCCAAACCGGCACAGCCTGTCCTTTCCCTGGGTGTCTGTGTCAGATGGAAGCTGCTGGTGCCATTGTCAGCTTGAAGCCCTCTTTTGATGCAAGCAGATGTTGCCAGGTGTGTTCAGCAGCTGTTGCTCAATGCTTATGCCAAGCTATTGTGTTCCTCATGGAACCAAGGAGCCATTGTGACTCTGCAGGGGCTGATGGCATCAAGGAGCCAATTGTGACAGTACAGAACCTCCTAGAAACAAGGCTCCATTGTGACACCGTGGGGAATCATGGAATCAAGGAGCCCATTGTGACACGGCCAGGCCGCATGGAACCAATGGTCCATTGTTCCACTGCGGATTCAAGAAGAGCACGGTGACACAACGCAACATCATGGAACCATACGTCCATTGTGACACAGCGGGGCCTGATGGAAACAAGGGGACCATTGTGGCAAAGCAGGGCCTAATGGAAGCCTGGAGAGCATTGGGACATTGTGGGGAATCATGGAAGCATGGAGAGCATTGTGACACTAAGGAAACTCCTGGAACCAAGATGACCACTGGCACATAATGGAACCTCATGGAAGCAAGCCTCCATGATGACTTTGGAGGGCCTCAGGGACCACAGGACCCATTGTGACACAGCAGGACCTGGTGGAACCAAGGAGCCTTTGTGATACTCCAGATCCACATGGAAGCCAGGGTGCACTGAGACACAGCGGGGCCTTGTTGGAACCAAAGACACCTCTGCAAAAAGCAGGCTGGCTCATAGAAGCAAGGAGTCCATTGTTACAACATCAAACCTATGGAACCAAGGGACCATTGTGACACTGCGGGGCCTCATGGAACCAATTGTCCATGATGACAATGCGGATCAAAGGAGACCATGGTGACACTGCGGAACCTGATGGAACCAAGGAGCCATTGTGACACAGTGGGGCCTCATGGAATCAAGGAGACCATTGTGACCCAGGTGTTGCATGTGAAGGCAAGGAGCCATTGTGCCACTTTGGGCTTCTTCCCTTGAGCTCTGCAGCTGGCTGTCCCAGCCCAGCGCACCATGTGCCACCTGCTCTCCTCAGGGCTCTGCCTGCACACAGCCCCAGGAGAAGTTTTCCTCTTTGCAAGGAAAGAATGGAAAAGCCTGAGCAGGTTTCCTAAACAGCAAACCCCACTCAGGAGCCACATGCTCAGTACAGGCTGCCGGGAACGATGTCCCCTTTCTACAAGGGTCAGTGTGAGCAGGAATGATCTCTGGGAGCAGAATTCTCGGAGTCTTTCCACTGAATTCTCTCTCCCTGTGTCTTGGGGTGACTTTATCATGTGTATCCCCTATCCTGCTCTATGCCCAGAAGGTAACTTTGTGCATTTCTGTGCCTTTCAACTGAGCCTGAGAGGGGGGAGAGGAAAAAAAAACCGGACAAACTTCTCAGAGCGTTTGTTCAAGGACACACATACACACTCCTCTGCATCCTGCTTGCAGCAAGAGCGGAGGAAGCAACCTTGTTTCTTTTGAGCCAGTTTTCAGCTCCTTTTCTCTGGAGGGAGATGGAGAGTTGAACTTTGTTTTCCTGGGACTTCGGGGGTTTTTTTCCCTTCTTCTCTTCTTGACTGTTTCCACATCAGAGCACATTGGGAGAATTTTCTACCGAGGTGGGGGCCCTGAATGTGGGCCCATGAGCCAGCTGCAAGGAGGAGGAGAGAGACTACACCTCTGGAAGTGTTGGGGTTCCTCCCCCCTGCCATGAGGTCATGGGAGAGGGGACCCTGGGGTAGAGGCATGGCCTGGGCACGGGGGGTCTCCCTGCTCCCTGCTGACATGTGCCCTAATCCTGTTCAGCACTGGTTATTTTGTGTTGCCCTGTGCCAGGAGGGCCCTGGTTGTGCCGTGATTGCTCAGTTCTTTGGCAGTGCCCCGCCCATGTGGCTGGAGAAGAAAGAGCTCTGAAACTTCTCTCAAGAATCGCTCCCTATTTCTTTGCACGGGCCTCGCTGTCTAGGGATGTTTCAGGAGACCCCACCGAAACACGGAAGGACTCTCAAATTATCCCAGCTTTCTCTCCACAGTGAGAGGTTTTAATATTTAGCATTGTTATCCTTTTCCTGGGTGTTTGTTAAAAAAATAGTTTTTATCTCTTTCACTTTCTTCCCAGGAAAATTCTTGTTTCCCAAACCGGGTGGGGGAGGGCTGGGTGTAACCTGCCTTCTATCAGAGGATATTTTCCTCCAAATTTGTCCAAACCGGCACAGCCTGTCCTTTCCCTGGGTGTCTGTGTCAGATGGAAGCTGCTGGTGCCATTGTCAGCTTGAAGCCCTCTTTTGATGCAAGCAGATGTTGCCAGGTGTGTTCAGCAGCTGTTGCTCAATGCTTATGCCAAGCTATTGTGTTCCTCATGGAACCAAGGAGCCATTGTGACTCTGCAGGGGCTGATGGCATCAAGGAGCCAATTGTGACAGTACAGAACGTCCTAGAAACAAGGCTCCATTGTGACACCGTGGGGAATCATGGAATCAAGGAGCCCATTGTGACACGGCCAGGCCGCATGGAACCAATGGTCCATGGTTCCACTGCGGATTCAAGAAGAGCACGGTGACACCACGCAACATCATGGAACCATATGTCCATTGTGACACAGCGGGGCCTCATGGAAACAAGGGGACCATTGTGGCAAAGCAGGGCCTAATGGAAGCATGGAGAGCATTGTGACACTAAGGAAACTCCTGGAACCAAGATGAGCACTGGCACATAATGGAACCTCATGGAAGCAAGCCTCCATGATGACTTTGGAGGGCCTCAGGGACCACAGGACCCATTGTGACACAGCAGGACCTGGTGGAACCAAGGAGCCTTTGTGATACTCCAGATCCACATGGAAGCCAGGGTGCACTGAGACACAGCAGGGCCTTGTTGGAACCAAAGACACCTCTGCAAAAAGCAGGCTAGCTCATAGAAGCAAGGAGTCCATTGTTACAACATCAAACCTATGGAAGCAAGGGACCATTGTGACACTGCGGGGCCTCATGGAACCAATTGTCCATGATGACAATGCGGATCAAAGGAGACCATGGTGACACTGCGGAACCTGATGGAACCAAGGAGCCATTGTGACACAGTGGGGCCTCATGGAATCAAGGAGACCATTGTGACTCAGGTGTTGCATGTGAAGGCAAGGAGCCATTGTGCCACTTTGGGCTTCTTCCCTTGAGCTCTGCAGCTGGCTGTCCCAGCCCAGCGCACCATGTGCCACCTGCTCTCCTCAGGGCTCTGCCTGCACACAGCCCCAGGAGAAGTTTTCCTGTTTGCAAGGAAAGAATGGAAAAGCCGGAGCAGGTTTCCTAAACAACAAACCCCACTCAGGAGCCACATGCTCAGTACAGGCTGCCTGGAAGGATGTCCCCTTTCTACAAGGGTCAGTGTGAGCAGGAATGATCTCTGGGAGCAGAATTCTCGGAGTCTTTCCACTGAATTCTCTCTCCCTGTGTCTTGGGGTGACTTTATCACGTGTATCCCCTATCCTGCTCTATGCCCAGAAGGTAACTTTGTGCATTTCTGTGCCTTTCAACTGAGGCTGAGAGGGGGGAGAGGAAAAAAAAACCGGACAAACTTCTCAGAGCGTTTGTTCAAGGTCACACATACACACTCCTCTGCATCCTGCTTGCAGCAAGAGCGGAGGAAGCAACCTTGTTTCTTTTGAGCCAGTTTTCAGCATTTTTTCTCTGGAGGGAGATGGAGAGTTGAACTTTGTTTTCCTGGGACTTCGGGGGTTTTTTTCCCTTCTTCTCTTCTTGACTGTTTCCACATCAGAGCACATTGGGAGAATTTTCTACCGAGGTGGGGGCCCTGAATGTGGGCCCATGAGCCAGCTGCAAGGAGGAGGAGAGAGACTACACCTCTGGAAGTGTTGGGGTTCCTCCCCCCTGCCATGAGGTCATGGGAGAGGGGACCCTGGGGTAGAGGCATGGCCTGGGCACGGGGGGTCTCCCTGCTCCCTGCTCCCATGTGCCCTAATCCTGTTCAGCACTGCTTATTTTGTGTTGCCCTGTGCCAGGAGGGCCCTGCTTGTGCCGTGATTGCTCAGTTCTTTGGCAGTGCCCCGCCCATGTGGCTGGAGAAGAAAGAGCTCTGAAACTTCTCTCAAGAATCGCTCCCTATATCTTTGCACGGGCCTCGCTGTCTATGGATGTTTCAGGAGACCCCACCGAAACACGGAAGGACTCTCAAATTATCCCAGCTTTCTCTCCACAGTGAGAGGTTTTAATATTTAGCATTGTTATCCTTTTCCTGGGTGTTTGTTAAAAAAATAGTTTTTATCTCTTTCACTTTCTTCCCAGGAAAATTCTTGTTTCCCAAACCGGGTGGGGGAGGGCTGGGTGTAACCTGCCTTCTATCAGAGGATATTTTCCTCCAAATTTGTCCAAACCGGCACAGCCTGTCCTTTCCCTGGGTGTCTGTGTCAGATGGAAGCTGCTGGTGCCATTGTCAGCTTGAAGCCCTCTTTTGATGCAAGCAGATGTTGCCAGGTGTGTTCAGCAGCTGTTGCTCAATGCTTATGCCAAGCTATTGTGTTCCTCATGGAACCAAGGAGCCATTGTGACTCTGCAGGGGCTGATGGCATCAAGGAGCCAATTGTGACAGTACAGAACCTCCTAGAAACAAGGCTCCATTGTGACACCGTGGGGAATCATGGAATCAAGGAGCCCATTGTGACACGGCCAGGCCGCATGGAACCAATGGTCCATTGTTCCACTGCGGATTCAAGAAGAGCACGGTGACACCACGCAACATCATGGAACCATACGTCCATTGTGACACAGCGGGGCCTCATGGAAACAAGGGGACCATTGTGGCAAAGCAGGGCCTAATGGAAGCCTGGAGAGCATTGGGACATTGTGGGGAATCATGGAAGCATGGAGAGCATTGTGACACTAAGGAAACTCCTGGAACCAAGATGAGCACTGGCACATAATGGAACCTCATGGAAGCAAGCCTCCATGATGACTTTGGAGGGCCTCAGGGACCACAGGACCCATTGTGACACAGCAGGACCTGGTGGAACCAAGGAGCCTTTGTGATACTCCAGATCCACATGGAAGCCAGGGTGCACTGAGACACAGCGGGGCCTTGTTGGAACCAAAGACACCTCTGCAAAAAGCAGGCTGGCTCATAGAAGCAAGGAGTCCATTGTTACAACATCAAACCTATGGAACCAAGGGACCATTGTGACACTGCGGGGCCTCATGGAACCAATTGTCCATGATGACAATGCGGATCAAAGGAGACCATGGTGACACTGCGGAACCTGATGGAACCAAGGAGCCATTGTGACACAGTGGGGCCTCATGGAATCAAGGAGACCATTGTGACCCAGGTGTTGCATGTGAAGGCAAGGAGCCATTGTGCCACTTTGGGCTTCTTCCCTTGAGCTCTGCAGCTGGCTGTCCCAGCCCAGCGCACCATGTGCCACCTGCTCTCCTCAGGGCTCTGCCTGCACACAGCCCCAGGAGAAGTTTTCCTCTTTGCAAGGAAAGAATGGAAAAGCCTGAGCAGGTTTCCTAAACAGCAAACCCCACTCAGGAGCCACATGCTCAGTACAGGCTGCCGGGAACGATGTCCCCTTTCTACAAGGGTCAGTGTGAGCAGGAATGATCTCTGGGAGCAGAATTCTCGGAGTCTTTCCACTGAATTCTCTCTCCCTGTGTCTTGGGGTGACTTTATCATGTGTATCCCCTATCCTGCTCTATGCCCAGAAGGTAACTTTGTGCATTTCTGTGCCTTTCAACTGAACCTGAGAGGGGGGAGAGGAAAAAAAAACCGGACAAACTTCTCAGAGCGTTTGTTCAAGGACACACATCCACACTCCTCTGCATCCTGCTTGCAGCAAGAGTGGAGGAAGCAACCTTGTTTCTTTTGAGCCAGTTTTCAGCATTTTTTCTCTGGAGGGAGATGGAGAGTTGAACTTTGTTTTCCTGGGACTTCGGGGGTTTTTTTCCCTTCTTCTCTTCTTGACTGTTTCCACATCAGAGCACATTGGGAGAATTTTCTCCCGAGGTGGGGGCCCTGAATGTGGGCCCATGAGCCAGCTGCAAGGAGGAGGAGAGAGACTACACCTACGGAAGTGTTGGGGTTCCTCCCCCCTGCCATGAGGTCATGGGAGAGGGGACCCTGGGGTAGAGGCATGGCCTGGGCACGGGGGTCTCCCTGCTTACATGTGCCCTAATCCTGTTCAGCACTGCTTATTTTGTGTTGCCCTGTGCCAGGAGGGCCCTGCTTGTGCTGTGATTGCTCAGTTCTTTGGCAGTGCCCCGCCCATGTGGCTGGAGAAGAAAGAGCTCTGAAACTTCTCTCAAGAATCGCTCCCTATTTCTTTGCACGGGCCTCGCTGTCTATGGATGTTTCAGGAGACCCCACCGAAACACGGAAGGACTCTCAAATTATCCCAGCTTTCTCTCCACAGCGAGAGCTTTTAATATTTAGCATTGTTATCCTTTTCCTGGGTGTTTGTTAAAAAAATAGTTTTTATATCTTTCACTTTCTTCCCAGGAAAATTCTTTTTTCCCAAACCTGGTGGGGGAGGGCTGGGTGTAACCTGCCTTCTATCAGAGGATATTTTCCTCCAAATTTGTCCAAACCGGCACAGCCTGTCCTTTCCCTGGGTGTCTGTGTCAGATGGAAGCTGCTGGTGCCATTGTCAGCTTGAAGCCCTCTTTTGATGCAAGCAGATGTTGCCAGGTGTGTTCAGCAGCTGTTGCTCAATGCTTATGCCAAGCTATTGTGTTCCTCATGGAACCAAGGAGCCATTGTGACTCTGCAGGGGCTGATGGCATCAAGGAGCCAATTGTGACAGTACAGAACCTCCTAGAAACAAGGCTCCATGGTGACACCGTGGGGAATCATGGAATCAAGGAGCCCATTGTGACACGGCCAGGCCGCATGGAACCAATGGTCCATTGTTACACTGCGGATTCAAGAAGAGCACGGTGACACCACGCAACATTATGGAACCATACGTCCATTGTGTCACAGCGGGGCCTCATGGAAACAAGGGGACCATTGTGGCAAAGCAGGGCCTAATGGAAGCCTGGAGAGCATTGGGACATTGTGGGGAATCATGGAAGCATGGAGAGCATTGTGACACTAAGGAAACTCCTGGAACCAAGATGAGCACTGGCACATAATGGAACCTCATGGAAGCAAGCCTCCATGATGACTTTGGAGGGCCTCAGGGACCACAGGACCCATTGTGACACAGCAGGACCTGGTGGAACCAAGGAGCCTTTGTGATACTCCAGATCCACATGGAAGCCAGGGTGCACTGAGACACAGCAGGGCCTTGTTGGAACCAAAGACACCTCTGCAAAAAGCAGGCTAGCTCATAGAAGCAAGGAGTCCATTGTTACAACATCAAACCTATGGAAGCAAGGGACCATTGTGACACTGCGGGGCCTCATGGAACCAATTGTCCATGATGACAATGCGGATCAAAGGAGACCATGGTGACACTGCGGAACCTGATGGAACCAAGGAGCCATTGTGACACAGTGGGGCCTCATGGAATCAAGGAGACCATTGTGACTCAGGTGTTGCATGTGAAGGCAAGGAGCCATTGTGCCACTTTGGGCTTCTTCCCTTGAGCTCTGCAGCTGGCTGTCCCAGCCCAGCGCACCATGTGCCACCTGCTCTCCTCAGGGCTCTGCCTGCACACAGCCCCAGGAGAAGTTTTCCTGTTTGCAAGGAAAGAATGGAAAAGCCGGAGCAGGTTTCCTAAACAACAAACCCCACTCAGGAGCCACATGCTCAGTACAGGCTGCCTGGAAGGATGTCCCCTTTCTACAAGGGTCAGTGTGAGCAGGAATGATCTCTGGGAGCAGAATTCTCGGAGTCTTTCCACTGAATTCTCTCTCCCTGTGTCTTGGGGTGACTTTATCACGTGTATCCCCTATCCTGCTCTATGCCCAGAAGGTAACTTTGTGCATTTCTGTGCCTTTCAACTGAGGCTGAGAGGGGGGAGAGGAAAAAAAAACCGGACAAACTTCTCAGAGCGTTTGTTCAAGGTCACACATACACACTCCTCTGCATCCTGCTTGCAGCAAGAGCGGAGGAAGCAACCTTGTTTCTTTTGAGCCAGTTTTCAGCATTTTTTCTCTGGAGGGAGATGGAGAGTTGAACTTTGTTTTCCTGGGACTTCGGGGGTTTTTTTCCCTTCTTCTCTTCTTGACTGTTTCCACATCAGAGCACATTGGGAGAATTTTCTACCGAGGTGGGGGCCCTGAATGTGGGCCCATGAGCCAGCTGCAAGGAGGAGGAGAGAGACTACACCTCTGGAAGTGTTGGGGTTCCTCCCCCCTGCCATGAGGTCATGGGAGAGGGGACCCTGGGGTAGAGGCATGGCCTGGGCACGGGGGGTCTCCCTGCTCCCTGCTCCCATGTGCCCTAATCCTGTTCAGCACTGCTTATTTTGTGTTGCCCTGTGCCAGGAGGGCCCTGCTTGTGCCGTGATTGCTCAGTTCTTTGGCAGTGCCCCGCCCATGTGGCTGGAGAAGAAAGAGCTCTGAAACTTCTCTCAAGAATCGCTCCCTATTTCTTTGCACGGGCCTCGCTGTCTATGGATGTTTCAGGAGACCCCACCGAAACACGGAAGGACTCTCAAATTATCCCAGCTTTCTCTCCACAGTGAGAGGTTTTAATATTTAGCATTGTTATCCTTTTCCTGGGTGTTTGTTAAAAAAATAGTTTTTATCTCTTTCACTTTCTTCCCAGGAAAATTCTTTTTTCCCAAACCGGGTGGGGGAGGGCTGGGTGTAACCTGCCTTCTATCAGAGGATATTTTCCTCCAAATTTGTCCAAACCGGCACAGCCTGTCCTTTCCCTGGGTGTCTGTGTCAGATGGAAGCTGCTGGTGCCATTGTCAGCTTGAAGCCCTCTTTTGATGCAAGCAGATGTTGCCAGGTGTGTTCAGCAGCTGTTGCTCAATGCTTATGCCAAGCTATTGTGTTCCTCATGGAACCAAGGAGCCATTGTGACTCTGCAGGGGCTGATGGCATCAAGGAGCCAATTGTGACAGTACAGAACGTCCTAGAAACAAGGCTCCATTGTGACACCGTGGGGAATCATGGAATCAAGGAGCCCATTGTGACACGGCCAGGCCACATGGAACCAATGGTCCATTGTTCCACTGCGGATTCAAGAAGAGCACGGTGACACAACGCAACATCATGGAACCATACGTCCATTGTGACACAGCGGGGCCTGATGGAAACAAGGGGACCATTGTGGCAAAGCAGGGCCTAATGGAAGCCTGGAGAGCATTGGGACATTGTGGGGAATCATGGAAGCATGGAGAGCATTGTGACACTAAGGAAACTCCTGGAACCAAGATGACCACTGGCACATAATGGAACCTCATGGAAGCAAGCCTCCATGATGACTTTGGAGGGCCTCAGGGACCACAGGACCCATTGTGACACAGCAGGACCTGGTGGAACCAAGGAGCCTTTGTGATACTCCAGATCCACATGGAAGCCAGGGTGCACTGAGACACAGCGGGGCCTTGTTGGAACCAAAGACACCTCTGCAAAAAGCAGGCTGGCTCATAGAAGCAAGGAGTCCATTGTTACAACATCAAACCTATGGAACCAAGGGACCATTGTGACACTGCGGGGCCTCATGGAACCAATTGTCCATGATGACAATGCGGATCAAAGGAGACCATGGTGACACTGCGGAACCTGATGGAACCAAGGAGCCATTGTGACACAGTGGGGCCTCATGGAATCAAGGAGACCATTGTGACCCAGGTGTTGCATGTGAAGGCAAGGAGCCATTGTGCCACTTTGGGCTTCTTCCCTTGAGCTCTGCAGCTGGCTGTCCCAGCCCAGCGCACCATGTGCCACCTGCTCTCCTCAGGGCTCTGCCTGCACACAGCCCCAGGAGAAGTTTTCCTCTTTGCAAGGAAAGAATGGAAAAGCCTGAGCAGGTTTCCTAAACAGCAAACCCCACTCAGGAGCCACATGCTCAGTACAGGCTGCCGGGAACGATGTCCCCTTTCTACAAGGGTCAGTGTGAGCAGGAATGATCTCTGGGAGCAGAATTCTCGGAGTCTTTCCACTGAATTCTCTCTCCCTGTGTCTTGGGGTGACTTTATCATGTGTATCCCCTATCCTGCTCTATGCCCAGAAGGTAACTTTGTGCATTTCTGTGCCTTTCAACTGAGCCTGAGAGGGGGGAGAGGAAAAAAAAACCGGACAAACTTCTCAGAGCGTTTGTTCAAGGACACACATACACACTCCTCTGCATCCTGCTTGCAGCAAGAGCGGAGGAAGCAACCTTGTTTCTTTTGAGCCAGTTTTCAGCTCCTTTTCTCTGGAGGGAGATGGAGAGTTGAACTTTGTTTTCCTGGGACTTCGGGGGTTTTTTTCCCTTCTTCTCTTCTTGACTGTTTCCACATCAGAGCACATTGGGAGAATTTTCTACCGAGGTGGGGGCCCTGAATGTGGGCCCATGAGCCAGCTGCAAGGAGGAGGAGAGAGACTACACCTCTGGAAGTGTTGGGGTTCCTCCCCCCTGCCATGAGGTCATGGGAGAGGGGACCCTGGGGTAGAGGCATGGCCTGGGCACGGGGGGTCTCCCTGCTCCCTGCTGACATGTGCCCTAATCCTGTTCAGCACTGGTTATTTTGTGTTGCCCTGTGCCAGGAGGGCCCTGGTTGTGCCGTGATTGCTCAGTTCTTTGGCAGTGCCCCGCCCATGTGGCTGGAGAAGAAAGAGCTCTGAAACTTCTCTCAAGAATCGCTCCCTATATCTTTGCACGGGCCTCGCTGTCTATGGATGTTTCAGGAGACCCCACCGAAACACGGAAGGACTCTCAAATTATCCCAGCTTTCTCTCCACAGTGAGAGGTTTTAATATTTAGCATTGTTATCCTTTTCCTGGGTGTTTGTTAAAAAAATAGTTTTTATCTCTTTCACTTTCTTCCCAGGAAAATTCTTGTTTCCCAAACCGGGTGGGGGAGGGCTGGGTGTAACCTGCCTTCTATCAGAGGATATTTTCCTCCAAATTTGTCCAAACCGGCACAGCCTGTCCTTTCCCTGGGTGTCTGTGTCAGATGGAAGCTGCTGGTGCCATTGTCAGCTTGAAGCCCTCTTTTGATGCAAGCAGATGTTGCCAGGTGTGTTCAGCAGCTGTTGCTCAATGCTTATGCCAAGCTATTGTGTTCCTCATGGAACCAAGGAGCCATTGTGACTCTGCAGGGGCTGATGGCATCAAGGAGGCAATTGTGACAGTACAGAACCTCCTAGAAACAAGGCTCCATTGTGACACCGTGGGGAATCATGGAATCAAGGAGCCCATTGTGACACGGCCAGGCCGCACGGAACCAATGGTCCATTGTTACACTGCGGATTCAAGAAGAGCACGGTGACACCACGCAACATCATGGAACCATATGTCCATTGTGACACAGCGGGGCCTCATGGAAACAAGGGGACCATTGTGGCAAAGCAGGGCCTAATGGAAGCATGGAGAGCATTGGGACACTAAGGAAACTCCTGGAACCAAGATGAGCACTGGCACATAATGGAACCTCATGGAAGCAAGCCTCCATGATGACTTTGGAGGGCCTCAGGGACCACAGGACCCATTGTGACACAGCAGGACCTGGTGGAACCAAGGAGCCTTTGTGATACTCCAGATCCACATGGAAGCCAGGGTGCACTGAGACACAGCAGGGCCTTGTTGGAACCAAAGACACCTCTGCAAAAAGCAGGCTAGCTCATAGAAGCAAGGAGTCCATTGTTACAACATCAAACCTATGGAAGCAAGGGACCATTGTGACACTGCGGGGCCTCATGGAACCAATTGTCCATGATGACAATGCGGATCAAAGGAGACCATGGTGACACTGCGGAACCTGATGGAACCAAGGAGCCATTGTGACACAGTGGGGCCTCATGGAATCAAGGAGACCATTGTGACTCAGGTGTTGCATGTGAAGGCAAGGAGCCATTGTGCCACTTTGGGCTTCTTCCCTTGAGCTCTGCAGCTGGCTGTCCCAGCCCAGCGCACCATGTGCCACCTGCTCTCCTCAGGGCTCTGCCTGCACACAGCCCCAGGAGAAGTTTTCCTGTTTGCAAGGAAAGAATGGAAAAGCCGGAGCAGGTTTCCTAAACAACAAACCCCACTCAGGAGCCACATGCTCAGTACAGGCTGCCTGGAAGGATGTCCCCTTTCTACAAGGGTCAGTGTGAGCAGGAATGATCTCTGGGAGCAGAATTCTCGGAGTCTTTCCACTTAATTCTCTCTCCCTGTGTCTTGGGGTGACTTTATCACGTGTATCCCCTATCCTGCTCTATGCCCAGAAGGTAACTTTGTGCATTTCTGTGCCTTTCAACTGAGGCTGAGAGGGGGGAGAGGAAAAAAAAACCGGACAAACTTCTCAGAGCGTTTGTTCAAGGTCACACATACACACTCCTCTGCATCCTGCTTGCAGCAAGAGCGGAGGAAGCAACCTTGTTTCTTTTGAGCCAGTTTTCAGCATTTTTTCTCTGGAGGGAGATGGAGAGTTGAACTTTGTTTTCCTGGGACTTCGGGGGTTTTTTTCCCTTCTTCTCTTCTTGACTGTTTCCACATCAGAGCACATTGGGAGAATTTTCTACCGAGGTGGGGGCCCTGAATGTGGGCCCATGAGCCAGCTGCAAGGAGGAGGAGAGAGACTACACCTCTGGAAGTGTTGGGGTTCCTCCCCCCTGCCATGAGGTCATGGGAGAGGGGACCCTGGGGTAGAGGCATGGCCTGGGCACGGGGGGTCTCCCTGCTCCCTGCTCCCATGTGCCCTAATCCTGTTCAGCACTGCTTATTTTGTGTTGCCCTGTGCCAGGAGGGCCCTGCTTGTGCCGTGATTGCTCAGTTCTTTGGCAGTGCCCCGCCCATGTGGCTGGAGAAGAAAGAGCTCTGAAACTTCTCTCAAGAATCGCTCCCTATATCTTTGCACGGGCCTCGCTGTCTATGGATGTTTCAGGAGACCCCACCGAAACACGGAAGGACTCTCAAATTATCCCAGCTTTCTCTCCACAGTGAGAGGTTTTAATATTTAGCATTGTTATCCTTTTCCTGGGTGTTTGTTAAAAAAATAGTTTTTATCTCTTTCACTTTCTTCCCAGGAAAATTCTTTTTTCCCAAACCGGGTGGGGGAGGGCTGGGTGTAACCTGCCTTCTATCAGAGGATATTTTCCTCCAAATTTGTCCAAACCGGCACAGCCTGTCCTTTCCCTGGGTGTCTGTGTCAGATGGAAGCTGCTGGTGCCATTGTCAGCTTGAAGCCCTCTTTTGATGCAAGCAGATGTTGCCAGGTGTGTTCAGCAGCTGTTGCTCAATGCTTATGCCAAGCTATTGTGTTCCTCATGGAACCAAGGAGCCATTGTGACTCTGCAGGGGCTGATGGCATCAAGGAGCCAATTGTGACAGTACAGAACCTCCTAGAAACAAGGCTCCATGGTGACACCGTGGGGAATCATGGAATCAAGGAGCCCATTGTGACACGGCCAGGCCGCATGGAACCAATGGTCCATTGTTCCACTGCGGATTCAAGAAGAGCACGGTGACACCACGCAACATCATGGAACCATACGTCCATTGTGACACAGCGGGGCCTCATGGAAACAAGGGGACCATTGTGGCAAAGCAGGGCCTAATGGAAGCCTGGAGAGCATTGGGACATTGTGGGGAATCATGGAAGCATGGAGAGCATTGTGACACTAAGGAAACTCCTGGAACCAAGATGAGCACTGGCACATAATGGAACCTCATGGAAGCAAGCCTCCATGATGACTTTGGAGGGCCTCAGGGACCACAGGACCCATTGTGACACAGCAGGACCTGGTGGAACCAAGGAGCCTTTGTGATACTCCAGATCCACATGGAAGCCAGGGTGCACTGAGACACAGCGGGGCCTTGTTGGAACCAAAGACACCTCTGCAAAAAGCAGGCTGGCTCATAGAAGCAAGGAGTCCATTGTTACAACATCAAACCTATGGAACCAAGGGACCATTGTGACACTGCGGGGCCTCATGGAACCAATTGTCCATGATGACAATGCGGATCAAAGGAGACCATGGTGACACTGCGGAACCTGATGGAACCAAGGAGCCATTGTGACACAGTGGGGCCTCATGGAATCAAGGAGACCATTGTGACCCAGGTGTTGCATGTGAAGGCAAGGAGCCATTGTGCCACTTTGGGCTTCTTCCCTTGAGCTCTGCAGCTGGCTGTCCCAGCCCAGCGCACCATGTGCCACCTGCTCTCCTCAGGGCTCTGCCTGCACACAGCCCCAGGAGAAGTTTTCCTCTTTGCAAGGAAAGAATGGAAAAGCCTGAGCAGGTTTCCTAAACAGCAAACCCCACTCAGGAGCCACATGCTCAGTACAGGCTGCCGGGAACGATGTCCCCTTTCTACAAGGGTCAGTGTGAGCAGGAATGATCTCTGGGAGCAGAATTCTCGGAGTCTTTCCACTGAATTCTCTCTCCCTGTGTCTTGGGGTGACTTTATCATGTGTATCCCCTATCCTGCTCTATGCCCAGAAGGTAACTTTGTGCATTTCTGTGCCTTTCAACTGAACCTGAGAGGGGGGAGAGGAAAAAAAAACCGGACAAACTTCTCAGAGCGTTTGTTCAAGGACACACATCCACACTCCTCTGCATTCTGCTTGCAGCAAGAGTGGAGGAAGCAACCTTGTTTCTTTTTAGCCAGTTTTCAGCATTTTTTCTCTGGAGGGAGATGGAGAGTTGAACTTTGTTTTCCTGGGACTTCGGGGGTTTTTTTCCCTTCTTCTCTTCTTGACTGTTTCCACATCAGAGCACATTGGGAGAATTTTCTCCCGAGGTGGGGGCCCTGAATGTGGGCCCATGAGCCAGCTGCAAGGAGGAGGAGAGAGACTACACCTCTGGAAGTGTTGGGGTTCCTCCCCCCTGCCATGAGGTCATGGGAGAGGGGACCCTGGGGTAGAGGCATGGCCTGGGCACGGGGGTCTCCCTGCTTACATGTGCCCTAATCCTGTTCAGCACTGCTTATTTTGTGTTGCCCTGTGCCAGGAGGGCCCTGCTTGTGCTGTGATTGCTCAGTTCTTTGGCAGTGCCCCGCCCATGTGGCTGGAGAAGAAAGAGCTCTGAAACTTCTCTCAAGAATCGCTCCCTATATCTTTGCACGGGCCTCGCTGTCTATGGATGTTTCAGGAGACCCCACCGAAACACGGAAGGACTCTCAAATTATCCCAGCTTTCTCTCCACAGCGAGAGCTTTTAATATTTAGCATTGTTATCCTTTTCCTGGGTGTTTGTTAAAAAAATAGTTTTTATATCTTTCACTTTCTTCCCAGGAAAATTCTTTTTTCCCAAACCTGGTGGGGGAGGGCTGGGTGTAACCTGCCTTCTATCAGAGGATATTTTCCTCCAAATTTGTCCAAACCGGCACAGCCTGTCCTTTCCCTGGGTGTCTGTGTCAGATGGAAGCTGCTGGTGCCATTGTCAGCTTGAAGCCCTCTTTTGATGCAAGCAGATGTTGCCAGGTGTGTTCAGCAGCTGTTGCTCAATGCTTATGCCAAGCTATTGTGTTCCTCATGGAACCAAGGAGCCATTGTGACTCTGCAGGGGCTGATGGCATCAAGGAGCCAATTGTGACAGTACAGAACCTCCTAGAAACAAGGCTCCATGGTGACACCGTGGGGAATCATGGAATCAAGGAGCCCATTGTGACACGGCCAGGCCGCATGGAACCAATGGTCCATTGTTACACTGCGGATTCAAGAAGAGCACGGTGACACCACGCAACATTATGGAACCATACGTCCATTGTGTCACAGCGGGGCCTCATGGAAACAAGGGGACCATTGTGGCAAAGCAGGGCCTAATGGAAGCCTGGAGAGCATTGGGACATTGTGGGGAATCATGGAAGCATGGAGAGCATTGTGACACTAAGGAAACTCCTGGAACCAAGATGAGCACTGGCACATAATGGAACCTCATGGAAGCAAGCCTCCATGATGACTTTGGAGGGCCTCAGGGACCACAGGACCCATTGTGACACAGCAGGACCTGGTGGAACCAAGGAGCCTTTGTGATACTCCAGATCCACATGGAAGCCAGGGTGCACTGAGACACAGCAGGGCCTTGTTGGAACCAAAGACACCTCTGCAAAAAGCAGGCTAGCTCATAGAAGCAAGGAGTCCATTGTTACAACATCAAACCTATGGAAGCAAGGGACCATTGTGACACTGCGGGGCCTCATGGAACCAATTGTCCATGATGACAATGCGGATCAAAGGAGACCATGGTGACACTGCGGAACCTGATGGAACCAAGGAGCCATTGTGACACAGTGGGGCCTCATGGAATCAAGGAGACCATTGTGACCCAGGTGTTGCATGTGAAGGCAAGGAGCCATTGTGCCACTTTGGGCTTCTTCCCTTGAGCTCTGCAGCTGGCTGTCCCAGCCCAGCGCACCATGTGCCACCTGCTCTCCTCAGGGCTCTGCCTGCACACAGCCCCAGGAGAAGTTTTCCTGTTTGCAAGGAAAGAATGGAAAAGCCTGAGCAGGTTTCCTAAACAACAAACCCCACTCAGGAGCCACATGCTCAGTACAGGCTGCCTGGAACGATGTCCCCTTTCTGCAAGGGTCAGTGTGAGCAGGAATGATCTCTGGGAGCAGAATTCTCAGAGTCTTTCCACTGAATTCTCTCTCCCTGTGTCTTGGGGTGACTTTATCACGTGTATCCCCTATCCTGCTCTATGCCCAGAAGGTAACTTTGTGCATTTCTGTGCCTTTCAACTGAGCCTGAGAGGGGGGAGAGGAAAAAAAAACCGGACAAACTTCTCAGAGCATTTGTTCAAGGTCACACATACACACTCCTCTGCATCCTGCTTGCAGCAAGAGCGGAGGAAGCAACCTTGTTTCTTTTGAGCCAGTTTTCAGCATTTTTTCTCTGGAGGGAGATGGAGAGTTGAACTTTGTTTTCCTGGGACTTCGGGGGTTTTTTTCCCTTCTTCTCTTCTTGACTCTTTCAACATCAGACCACACTGGGAGAATTTTCTACCGAGGTGGGGGCCCTGAATGTGGGCCCATGAGCCAGCTGCAAGGAGGAGGAGAGAGACTGCACCTACGGAAGTGTTGGGGTTCCTCCCCCCTGCCATGAGGTCATGGGAGAGGGGACCCTGGGGTAGAGGCATGGCCTGGGCACGGGGGGTCTCCCTGCTCCCTGCTCACATGTGCCCTAATCCTGTTCAGCACTGGTTATTTTGTGTTGCCCTGTGCCAGGAGGGCCCTGGTTGTGCCGTGATTGCTCAGTTCTTTGGCAGTGCCCCGCCCATGTGGCTGGAGAAGAAAGAGCTCTGAAACTTCTCTCAAGAATCGCTCCCTATTTCTTTGCACGGGCCTCGCTGTCTATGGATGTTTCAGGGGACCCCACCGAAACACGGAAGGACTCTCAAATTATCCCAGCTTTCTCTCCACAGCGAGAGGTTTTAATATTTAGCATTGTTATCCTTTTCCTGGGTGTTTGTTAAAAAAATAGTTTTTATCTCTTTCACTTTCTTCCCAGGAAAATTCTTTTTTCCCAAACCTGGTGGGGGAGGGCTGGGTGTAACCTGCCTTCTATCAGAGGATATTTTCCTCCAAATTTGTCCAAACCGGCACAGCCTGTCCTTTCCCTGGGTGTCTGTGTCAGATGGAAGCTGCTGGTGCCATTGTCAGCTTGAAGCCCTCTTTTGATGCAAGCAGATGTTGCCAGGTGTGTTCAGCAGCTGTTGCTCAATGCTTATGCCAAGCTATTGTGTTCCTCATGGAACCAAGGAGCCATTGTGACACTGCAGGGGCTGATGGCATCAAGGAGCCAATTGTGACAGTACAGAACCTCCTAGAAACAAGGCTCCATTGTGACACCGTGGGGAATCATGGAATCAAGGAGCCCATTGTGACACGGCCAGGCCGCACGGAACCAATGGTCCATTGTTCCACTGCGGATTCAAGAAGAGCACGGTGACACCACGCAACATCACGGAACCATACGTCCATTGTGACACAGCGGGGCCTCATGGAAACAAGGGGACCATTGTGGCAAAGCAGGGCCTAATGGAAGCCTGGAGAGCATTGGGACATTGTGGGGAATCATGGAAGCATGGAGAGCATTGTGACACTAAGGAAACTCCTGGAACCAAGATGAGCACTGGCACATAATGGAACCTCATGGAAGCAAGCCTCCATGATGACTTTGGAGGGCCTCAGGGACCACAGGACCCATTGTGACACAGCAGGACCTGGTGGAACCAAGGAGCCTTTGTGATACTCCAGATCCACATGGAAGCCAGGGTGCACTGAGACACAGCGGGGCCTTGTTGGAACCAAAGACACCTCTGCAAAAAGCAGGCTAGCTCATAGAAGCAAGGAGTCCATTGTTACAACATCAAACCTATGGAAGCAAGGGACCATTGTGACACTGCGGGGCCTCATGGAACCAATTGTCCATGATGACAATGCGGATCAAAGGAGACCATGGTGACACTGCGGAACCTGATGGAACCAAGGAGCCATTGTGACACAGTGGGGCCTCATGGAATCAAGGAGACCATTGTGACCCAGGTGTTGCATGTGAAGGCAAGGAGCCATTGTGCCACTTTGGGCTTCTTCCCTTGAGCTCTGCAGCTGGCTGTCCCAGCCCAGCGCACCATGTGCCACCTGCTCTCCTCAGGGCTCTGCCTGCACACAGCCCCAGGAGAAGTTTTCCTGTTTGCAAGGAAAGAATGGAAAAGCCTGAGCAGGTTTCCTAAACAGCAAACCCCACTCAGGAGCCACATGCTCAGTACAGGCTGCCGGGAACGATGTCCCCTTTCTACAAGGGTCAGTGTGAGCAGGAATGATCTCTGGGAGCAGAATTCTCGGAGTCTTTCCACTGAATTCTCTCTCCCTGTGTCTTGGGGTGACTTTATCATGTGTATCCCCTATCCTGCTCTATGCCCAGAAGGTAACTTTGTGCATTTCTGTGCCTTTCAACTGAACCTGAGAGGGGGGAGAGGAAAAAAAAACCGGACAAACTTCTCAGAGCGTTTGTTCAAGGACACACATCCACACTCCTCTGCATTCTGCTTGCAGCAAGAGTGGAGGAAGCAACCTTGTTTCTTTTTAGCCAGTTTTCAGCATTTTTTCTCTGGAGGGAGATGGAGAGTTGAACTTTGTTTTCCTGGGACTTCGGGGGTTTTTTTCCCTTCTTCTCTTCTTGACTGTTTCCACATCAGAGCACATTGGGAGAATTTTCTCCCGAGGTGGGGGCCCTGAATGTGGGCCCATGAGCCAGCTGCAAGGAGGAGGAGAGAGACTACACCTACGGAAGTGTTGGGGTTCCTCCCCCCTGCCATGAGGTCATGGGAGAGGGGACCCTGGGGTAGAGGCATGGCCTGGGCACGGGGGTCTCCCTGCTTACATGTGCCCTAATCCTGTTCAGCACTGGTTATTTTGTGTTGCCCTGTGCCAGGAGGGCCCTGCTTGTGCTGTGATTGCTCAGTTCTTTGGCAGTGCCCCGCCCATGTGGCTGGAGAAGAAAGAGCTCTGAAACTTCTCTCAAGAATCGCTCCCTATTTCTTTGCACGGGCCTCGCTGTCTATGGATGTTTCAGGAGACCCCACCGAAACACGGAAGGACTCTCAAATTATCCCAGCTTTCTCTCCACAGCGAGAGGTTTTAATATTTAGCATTGTTATCCTTTTCCTGGGTGTTTGTTAAAAAAATAGTTTTTATATCTTTCACTTTCTTCCCAGGAAAATTCTTTTTTCCCAAACCTGGTGGGGGAGGGCTGGGTGTAACCTGCCTTCTATCAGAGGATATTTTCCTCCAAATTTGTCCAAACCGGCACAGCCTGTCCTTTCCCTGGGTGTCTGTGTCAGATGGAAGCTGCTGGTGCCATTGTCAGCTTGAAGCCCTCTTTTGATGCAAGCAGATGTTGCCAGGTGTGTTCAGCAGCTGTTGCTCAATGCTTATGCCAAGCTATTGTGTTCCTCATGGAACCAAGGAGCCATTGTGACTCTGCAGGGGCTGATGGCATCAAGGAGCCAATTGTGACAGTACAGAACCTCCTAGAAACAAGGCTCCATGGTGACACCGTGGGGAATCATGGAATCAAGGAGCCCATTGTGACACGGCCAGGCCGCATGGAACCAATGGTCCATTGTTACACTGCGGATTCAAGAAGAGCACGGTGACACCACGCAACATTATGGAACCATACGTCCATTGTGTCACAGCGGGGCCTCATGGAAACAAGGGGACCATTGTGGCAAAGCAGGGCCTAATGGAAGCCTGGAGAGCATTGGGACATTGTGGGGAATCATGGAAGCATGGAGAGCATTGTGACACTAAGGAAACTCCTGGAACCAAGATGAGCACTGGCACATAATGGAACCTCATGGAAGCAAGCCTCCATGATGACTTTGGAGGGCCTCAGGGACCACAGGACCCATTGTGACACAGCAGGACCTGGTGGAACCAAGGAGCCTTTGTGATACTCCAGATCCACATGGAAGCCAGGGTGCACTGAGACACAGCAGGGCCTTGTTGGAACCAAAGACACCTCTGCAAAAAGCAGGCTAGCTCATAGAAGCAAGGAGTCCATTGTTACAACATCAAACCTATGGAAGCAAGGGACCATTGTGACACTGCGGGGCCTCATGGAACCAATTGTCCATGATGACAATGCGGATCAAAGGAGACCATGGTGACACTGCGGAACCTGATGGAACCAAGGAGCCATTGTGACACAGTGGGGCCTCATGGAATCAAGGAGACCATTGTGACCCAGGTGTTGCATGTGAAGGCAAGGAGCCATTGTGCCACTTTGGGCTTCTTCCCTTGAGCTCTGCAGCTGGCTGTCCCAGCCCAGCGCACCATGTGCCACCTGCTCTCCTCAGGGCTCTGCCTGCACACAGCCCCAGGAGAAGTTTTCCTGTTTGCAAGGAAAGAATGGAAAAGCCTGAGCAGGTTTCCTAAACAACAAACCCCACTCAGGAGCCACATGCTCAGTACAGGCTGCCTGGAACGATGTCCCCTTTCTGCAAGGGTCAGTGTGAGCAGGAATGATCTCTGGGAGCAGAATTCTCGGAGTCTTTCCACTGAATTCTCTCTCCCTGTGTCTTGGGGTGACTTTATCATGTGTATCCCCTATCCTGCTCTATGCCCAGAAGGTAACTTTGTGCATTTCTGTGCCTTTCAACTGAGCCTGAGAGGGGGGAGAGGAAAAAAAAACCGGACAAACTTCTCAGAGCGTTTGTTCAAGGACACACATACACACTCCTCTGCATCCTGCTTGCAGCAAGAGCGGAGGAAGCAACCTTGTTTCTTTTGAGCCAGTTTTCAGCATTTTTTCTCTGGAGGGAGATGGAGAGTTGAACTTTGTTTTCCTGGGACTTCGGGGGTTTTTTTCCCTTCTTCTCTTCTTGACTGTTTCCACATCAGAGCACATTGGGAGAATTTTCTACCGAGGTGGGGGCCCTGAATGTGGGCCCATGAGCCAGCTGCAAGGAGGAGGAGAGAGACTGCACCTACGGAAGTGTTGGGGTTCCTCCCCCCTGCCATGAGGTCATGGGAGAGGGGACCCTGGGGTAGAGGCATGGCCTGGGCACGGGGGTCTCCCTGCTTACATGTGCCCTAATCCTGTTCAGCACTGGTTATTTTGTGTTGCCCTGTGCCAGGAGGGCCCTGCTTGTGCTGTGATTGCTCAGTTCTTTGGCAGTGCCCCGCCCATGTGGCTGGAGAAGAAAGAGCTCTGAAACTTCTCTCAAGAATCGCTCCCTATTTCTTTGCACGGGCCTCGCTGTCTATGGATGTTTCAGGAGACCCCACCGAAACACGGAAGGACTCTCAAATTATCCCAGGTTTCTCTCCACAGCGAGAGCTTTTAATATTTAGCATTGTTATCCTTTTCCTGGGTGTTTGTTAAAAAAATAGTTTTTATATCTTTCACTTTCTTCCCAGGAAAATTCTTTTTTCCCAAACCTGGTGGGGGAGGGCTGGGTGTAACCTGCCTTCTATCAGAGGATATTTTCCTCCAAATTTGTCCAAACCGGCACAGCCTGTCCTTTCCCTGGGTGTCTGTGTCAGATGGAAGCTGCTGGTGCCATTGTCAGCTTGAAGCCCTCTTTTGATGCAAGCAGATGTTGCCAGGTGTGTTCAGCAGCTGTTGCTCAATGCTTATGCCAAGCTATTGTGTTCCTCATGGAACCAAGGAGCCATTGTGACTCTGCAGGGGCTGATGGCATCAAGGAGCCAATTGTGACAGTACAGAACCTCCTAGAAACAAGGCTCCATGGTGACACTGTGGGGAATCATGGAATCAAGGAGCCCATTGTGACACGGCCAGGCCGCATGGAACCAATGGTCCATTGTTCCACTGCGGATTCAAGAAGAGCACGGTGACACCACGCAACATTATGGAACCATACGTCCATTGTGTCACAGCGGGGCCTCATGGAAACAAGGGGACCATTGTGGCAAAGCAGGGCCTAATGGAAGCCTGGAGAGCATTGGGACATTGTGGGGAATCATGGAAGCATGGAGAGCATTGTGACACTAAGGAAACTCCTGGAACCAAGATGAGCACTGGCACATAATGGAACCTCATGGAAGCAAGCCTCCATGATGACTTTGGAGGGCCTCAGGGACCACAGGACCCATTGTGACACAGCAGGACCTGGTGGAACCAAGGAGCCTTTGTGATACTCCAGATCCACATGGAAGCCAGGGTGCACTGAGACACAGCAGGGCCTTGTTGGAACCAAAGACACCTCTGCAAAAAGCAGGCTAGCTCATAGAAGCAAGGAGTCCATTGTTACAACATCAAACCTATGGAAGCAAGGGACCATTGTGACACTGCGGGGCCTCATGGAACCAATTGTCCATGATGACAATGCGGATCAAAGGAGACCATGGTGACACTGCGGAACCTGATGGAACCAAGGAGCCATTGTGACACAGTGGGGCCTCATGGAATCAAGGAGACCATTGTGACCCAGGTGTTGCATGTGAAGGCAAGGAGCCATTGTGACACTTTGGGCTTCTTCCCTTGAGCTCTGCAGCTGGCTGTCCCAGCCCAGCGCACCATGTGCCACCTGCTCTCCTCAGGGCTCTGCCTGCACACAGCCCCAGGAGAAGTTTTCCTGTTTGCAAGGAAAGAATGGAAAAGCCTGAGCAGGTTTCCTAAACAACAAACCCCACTCAGGAGCCACATGCTCAGTACAGGCTGCCTGGAACGATGTCCCCTTTCTGCAAGGGTCAGTGTGAGCAGGAATGATCTCTGGGAGCAGAATTCTCGGAGTCTTTCCACTGAATTCTCTCTCCCTGTGTCTTGGGGTGACTTTTTCACGTGTATCCCCTATCCTGCTCTATGCCCAGAAGGTAACTTTGTGCATTTCTGTGCCTTTCAACTGAGCCTGAGAGGGGGGAGAGGAAAAAAAAACCGGACAAACTTCTCAGAGCGTTTGTTCAAGGACACACATCCACACTCCTCTGCATCCTGCTTGCAGCAAGAGCGGAGGAAGCAACCTTGTTTCTTTTGAGCCAGTTTTCAGCATTTTTTCTCTGGAGGGAGATGGAGAGTTGAACTTTGTTTTCCTGGGACTTCGGGGGTTTTTTTCCCTTCTTCTCTTCTTGACTGTTTCCACATCAGAGCACACTGGGAGAATTTTCTACCGAGGTGGGGGCCCTGAATGTGGGCCCATGAGCCAGCTGCAAGGAGGAGGAGAGAGGCTACACCTACGGAAGTGTTGGGGTTCCTCCCCCCTGCCATGAGGTCATGGGAGAGGGGACCCTGGGGTAGAGGCATGGCCTGGGCACGGGGGGTCTCCCTGCTCCCTGCTCACATGTGCCCTAATCCTGTTCAGCACTGCTTATTTTGTGTTGCCCTGTGCCAGGAGGGCCCTGGTTGTGCCGTGATTGCTCAGTTCTTTGGCAGTGCCCCGCCCATGTGGCTGGAGAAGAAAGAGCTCTGCAACTTCTCTCAAGAATCGCTCCCTATATCTTTGCACGGGCCTCGCTGTCTATGGATGTTTCAGGAGACCCCACCGAAACACGGAAGGACTCTCAAATTATCCCAGCTTTCTCTCCACAGCGAGAGGTTTTAATATTTAGCATTGTTATCCTTTTCCTGGGTGTTTGTTAAAAAAATAGTTTTTATCTCTTTCACTTTCTTCCCAGGAAAATTCTTTTTTCCCAAACCTGGTGGGGGAGGGCTGGGTGTAACCTGCCTTCTATCAGAGGATATTTTCCTCCAAATTTGTCCAAACCGGCACAGCCTGTCCTTTCCCTGGGTGTCTGTGTCAGATGGAAGCTGCTGGTGCCATTGTCAGCTTGAAGCCCTCTTTTGATGCAAGCAGATGTTGCCAGGTGTGTTCAGCAGCTGTTGCTCAATGCTTATGCCAAGCTATTGTGTTCCTCATGGAACCAAGGAGCCATTGTGACTCTGCAGGGGCTGATGGCATCAAGGAGCCAATTGTGACAGTACAGAACCTCCTAGAAACAAGGCTCCATTGTGACACCGTGGGGAATCATGGAATCAAGGAGCCCATTGTGACACGGCCAGGCCGCATGGAACCAATGGTCCATTGTTCCACTGCGGATTCAAGAAGAGCACGGTGACACCACGCAACATCACGGAACCATGTGTCCATTGTGTCACAGCGGGGCCTCATGGAAACAAGGGGACCATTGTGGCAAAGCAGGGCCTAATGGAAGCCTGGAGAGCATTGGGATATAATGGGGAATCATGGAAGCATGGAGAGCATTGTGACACTAAGGAAACTCCTGGAACCAAGATGACCACTGGCACATAATGGAACCTCATGGAAGCAAGCCTCCACGATGACTTTGGAGGGCCTCAGGGACCACAGGACCCATTGTGACACAGCAGGACCTGGTGGAACCAAGGAGCCTTTGTGATACTCCAGATCCACATGGAAGCCAGGGTGCACTGAGACACAGCGGGGCCTTGTGGGAACCAAAGACACCTCTGCAAAAAGCAGGCTAGCTCATGGAAGCAAGGAGTCCATTGTTACAACATCAAACCTATGGAAGCAAGGGACCATTGTGACACTGCGGGGCCTCATGGAACCAATTGTCCATGATGACAATGCGGATCAAAGGAGACCATGGCGACACTGCGGAACCTGATGGAACCAAGGAGCCATTGTGACACAGTGGGGCCTCATGGAATCAAGGAGACCATTGTGACCCAGGTGTTGCATGTGAAGGCAAGGAGCCATTGTGACACTTTGGGCTTCTTCCCTTGAGCTCTGCAGCTGGCTGTCCCAGCCCAGCGCACCATGTGCCACCTGCTCTCCTCAGGGCTCTGCCTGCACACAGCCCCAGGAGAAGTTTTCCTGTTTGCAAGGAAAGAATGGAAAAGCCGGAGCAGGTTTCCTAAACAACAAACCCCACTCAGGAGCCACATGCTCAGTACAGGCTGCCTGGAACGATGTCCCCTTTCTACAAGGGTCAGTGTGAGCAGGAATGATCCATCTCTGGGAGCAGAATTCTCGGAGTCTTTCCACTGAATTCTCTGTCCCTGTGTCTTGGGGTGACTTTATCGTGTGTATCCCCTATCGCTGCTCTATGCCCAGAAGTGAACTTTGTGCATTTCTGTGCCTTTCAACTGAGCCTGAGAGGGGGGAGAGGAAAAAAAACCGGACAAACTTCTCAGAGCGTTTGTTCAAGGACACACATCCACACTCCTCTGCATCCTGCTTGCAGCAAGAGCGGAGGAAGCAACCTTGTTTCTTTTGAGCCAGTTTTCAGCATTTTTTCTCTGGAGGGAGATGGAGAGTTGAACTTTGTTTTCCTGGGACTTCGGGGGTTTTTTTCCCTTCTTCTCTTCTTGACTCTTTCAACATCAGACCACACTGGGAGAATTTTCTCCCGAGGAGGGGGCCCTGAATGTGGGCCCATGAGCCAGCTGCAAGGAGGAGGAGAGAGGCTACACCTACGGAAGTGTTGGGGTTCCTCCCCCCTGCCATGAGGTCATGGGAGAGGGGACCCTGGGGTAGAGGCATGGCCTGGGCACGGGGGTCTCCCTGCTCCCTGCTCACATGTGCCCTAATCCTGTTCAGCACTGGTTATTTTGTGTTGCCCTGTGCCAGGAGGGCCCTGGTTGTGCCGTGATTGCTCAGTTCTTTGGCAGTGCCCCGCCCATGTGGCTGGAGAAGAAAGAGCTCTGCAACTTCTCTCAAGAATCGCTCCCTATTTCTTTGCACGGGCCTCGCTGTCTAGGGATGTTTCAGGAGACCCCACCGAAACACGGAAGGACTCTCAAATTATCCCAGCTTTCTCTGCACAGCGAGAGCTTTTAATATTTAGCATTGTTATCCTTTTCCTGTGTGTTTGTTAAAAAAATAGTTTTTATCTCTTTCACTTTCTTCCCAGGAAAATTCTTTTTTCCCAAACCTGGTGGGGGAGGGCTGGGTGTAACCTGCCTTCTATCAGAGGATATTTTCCTCCAAATTTGTCCAAACCGGCACAGCCTGTCCTTTCCCTGGGTGTCTGTTGCAGATGGAAGCTGCTGGTGCCATTGTCAGCTTGAAGCCCTCTTTTGATGCAAGCAGATGTTGCCAGGTGTGTTCAGCAGCTGTTGCTCAATGCTTATGCCAAGCTATTGTGTTCCTCATGGAACCAAGGAGCCATTGTGACACTGCAGGGGCTGATGGCATCAAGGAGGCAATTGTGACAGTACAGAACCTCCTAGAAACAAGGCTCCATTGTGACACCGTGGGGAATCATGGAATCAAGGAGCCCATTGTGACACGGCCAGGCCGCATGGAACCAATGGTCCATGGTTCCACTGCGGATTCAAGAAGAGCACGGTGACACCACGCAACATCATGGAACCGTGCGTCCATTGTGACACAGCGGGGCCTCATGGAAACAAGGGGACCATTGTGGCAAAGCAGGGCCTAATGGAAGCATGGAGAGCATTGTGACACTAAGGAAACTCCTGGAACCAAGATGACCACTGGCACATAATGGAACCTCATGGAAGCAAGCCTCCATGATGACTTTGGAAGGCCTCAGGGACCACAGGACCCATTGTGACACAGCAGGACCTGGTGGAACCAAGGAGCCTTTGTGATACTCCAGATCCACATGGAAGCCAGGGTGCACTGAGACACAGCGGGGCCTTGTTGGAACCAAAGACCCCTCTGCAAAAAGCAGGCTAGCTCATAGAAGCAAGGAGTCCATTGTTACAACGTAAAAGCTATGGAAGCAAGGGACCATTGTGACACTGCGGGGCCTCATGGAACCAATTGTCCATGATGACAATGCGGATCAAAGGAGACCATGGGGACACTGCGGAACCTGATGGAACCAAGGAGCCATTGTGACACAGTGGGGCCTCATGGAATCAAGGAGACCATTGTGACCCAGGTGTTGCATGTGAAGGCAAGGAGCCATTGTGACACTTTGGGCTTCTTCCCTTGAGCTCTGCAGCTGGCTGTCCCAGCCCAGCGCACCATGTGCCACCTGCTCTCCTCAGGGCTCTGCCTGCACACAGCCCCAGGAGAAGTTTTCCTGTTTGGAAGGAAAGAATGGAAAAGCCGGAGCAGGTTTCCTAAACAACAAACCCCACTCAGGAGCCACATGCTCAGTACAGGCTGCCTGGAACGATGTCCCCTTTCTACAAGGGTCAGGGTGAGCAGGAATGAATGATCTCTGGGAGCAGAATTCTCGGAGTCTTTCCACTGAATTCTCTGTCCCTGTGTCTTGGGGTGACTTTATCGTGTGTATCCCCTATTGCTGCTCTATGCCCAGAAGTGAACTTTGTGCATTTCTGTGCCTTTCAACTGAGCCTGAGAGGGGGGAGAGGAAAAAAAACCGGACAAACTTCTCAGAGCGTTTGTTCAAGGACACACATCCACACTCCTCTGCATCCTGCTTGCAGCAAGAGCGAAGGAAGCAACCTTGTTTCTTTTGAGCCAGTTTTCAGCTCCTTTTCTCTGGGGGGAGATGGAGAGTTGAACTTTGTTTTCCTGGGACTTCGGGGGTTTTTTTTCCCTTCTTCTCTTCTTGACTTTTTCCACATCAGACCACATTGGGAGAATTTTCTGCCGAGGTGGGGGCCCTGAATGTGGGCCCATGAGCCAGCTGCAAGGAGGAGGAGAGAGGCTACACCTACGGAAGTGTTGGGGTTCCTCCCCCCTGCCATGAGGTCATGGGAGAGGGGACACTGGGGTAAAGGCATGGCCTGGGCACGGGGGTCTCCTTGCTTAAATGTGCCCTAATCCTATTCAGCACTGCTCATTTTGTGTTGCCCTGTGCCAGGAGGGCCCTGCTTGTGCCGTGATTGCTCAGTTCTTTGGCAGTGCCCCGCCCATGTGGCTGGAGAAGAAAGAGCTCTGAAACTTCTCTCAAGAATCGCTCCCTATTTCTTTGCACGGGCCTCGCTGTCTAGGGATGTTTCAGGAGACCCCACCGAAACACGGAAGGACTCTCAAATTATCCCAGGTTTCTCTCCACAGCGAGAGCTTTTAATATTTAGCATTGTTATCCTTTTCCTGGGTGTTTGTTAAAAAAATAGTTTTATCTCTTTCACTTTCTTCCCAGGAAAATTCTTTTTTCCCAAACCTGGTGGGGGAGGGCTGGGTGTAACCTGCCTTCTATCAGAGGATATTTTCCTCCACATTTGTCCAAACCGGCACAGCCTGTCCTTTCCCTGGGTGTCTGTGTCAGATGGAAGCTGCTGGTGCCATTGTCAGCTTGAAGCCCTCTTTTGATGCAAGCAGATGTTGCCAGGTGTGTTCAGCAGCTGTTGCTCAATGCTTATGCCAAGCTATTGTGTTCCTCATGGAACCAAGGAGCCATTGTGACACTGCAGGGGCTGATGGCATCAAGGAGCCAATTGTGACAGTACAGAACCTCCTAGAAACAAGGCTCCATTGTGACACCGTGGGGAATCATGGAATCAAGGAGCCCATTGTGACACGGCCAGGCCGCATGGAACCAATGGTCCATGGTTCCACTGCGGATTCAAGAAGAGCACGGTGACACCACGCAACATCATGGAACCATGCGTCCATTGTGACACAGCGGGGCCTCATGGAAACAAGGGGACCATTGTGGCAAAGCAGGGCCTAATGGAAGCCTGGAGAGCATTGGGACATTGTGGGGAATCATGGAAGCATGGAGAGCATTGTGACACTAAGGAAACTCCTGGAACCAAGATGACCACTGGCACATAATGGAACCTCATGGAAGCAAGCCTCCATGATGACTTTGGAGGGCCTCAGGGACCACAGGACCCATTGTGACACAGCAGGACCTGGTGGAACCAAGGAGCCTTTGTGATACTCCAGATCCACATGGAAGCCAGGGTGCACTGAGACACAGCGGGGCCTTGTTGGAACCAAAGACACCTCTGCAAAAAGCAGGCTAGCTCATAGAAGCAAGGAGTCCATTGTTACAACATCAAACCTATGGAACCAAGGGACCATTGTGACACTGCGGGGCCTCATGGAACCAATTGTCCATGATGACAATGCGGATCAAAGGAGACCATGGTGACACTGCGGAACCTGATGGAACCAAGGAGCCATTGTGACACAGTGGGGCCTCATGGAATCAAGGAGACCATTGTGACCCAGGTGTTGCATGTGAAGGCAAGGAGCCATTGTGACACTTTGGGCTTCTTCCCTTGAGCTCTGCAGCTGGCTGTCCCAGCCCAGCGCACCATGTGCCACCTGCTCTCCTCAGGGCTCTGCCTGCACACAGCCCCAGGAGAAGTTTTCCTGTTTGCAAGGAAAGAATGGAAAAGCCTGAGCAGGTTTCCTAAACAGCAAACCCCACTCAGGAGCCACATGCTCAGTACAGGCTGCCGGGAACGATGTCCCCTTTCTACAAGGGTCAGTGTGAGCAGGAATGATCTCTGGGAGCAGAATTCTCGGAGTCTTTCCACTGAATTCTCTGTCCCTGTGTCTTGGGGTGACTTTATCACGTGTATCCCCTATCCTGCTCTATGCCCAGAAGGTAACTTTGTGCATTTCTGTGCCTTTCAACTGAACCTGAGAGGGGGGAGAGGAAAAAAAAACCGGACAAACTTCTCAGAGCGTTTGTTCAAGGACACACATCCACACTCCTCTGCATTCTGCTTGCAGCAAGAGTGGAGGAAGCAACCTTGTTTCTTTTTAGCCAGTTTTCAGCATTTTTTCTCTGGAGGGAGATGGAGAGTTGAACTTTGTTTTCCTGGGACTTCGGGGGTTTTTTTCCCTTCTTCTCTTCTTGACTGTTTCCACATCAGAGCACATTGGGAGAATTTTCTACCGAGGTGGGGGCCCTGAATGTGGGCCCATGAGCCAGCTGCTAGGAGGAGGAGAGAGACTACACCTCTGGAAGTGTTGGGGTTCCTCCCCCCTGCCATGAGGTCATGGGAGAGGGGACCCTGGGGTAGAGGCATGGCCTGGGCACGGGGGGTCTCCCTGCTCCCTGCTCACATGTGCCCTAATCCTGTTCAGCACTGCTTATTTTGTGTTGCCCTGTGCCAGGAGGGCCCTGGTTGTGCCGTGATTGCTCAGTTCTTTGGCAGTGCCCCGCCCATGTGGCTGGAGAAGAAAGAGCTCTGCAACTTCTCTCAAGAATCGCTCCCTATATCTTTGCACGGGCCTCGCTGTCTAGGGATGTTTCAGGAGACCCCACCGAAACACGGAAGGACTCTCAAATTATCCCAGCTTTCTCTCCACAGCGAGAGGTTTTAATATTTAGCATTGTTATCCTTTTCCTGGGTGTTTGTTAAAAAAATAGTTTTTATCTCTTTCACTTTCTTCCCAGGAAAATTCTTTTTTCCCAAACCTGGTGGGGGAGGGCTGGGTGTAACCTGCCTTCTATCAGAGGATATTTTCCTCCAAATTTGTCCAAACCGGCACAGCCTGTCCTTTCCCTGGGTGTCTGTGTCAGATGGAAGCTGCTGGTGCCATTGTCAGCTTGAAGCCCTCTTTTGATGCAAGCAGATGTTGCCAGGTGTGTTCAGCAGCTGTTGCTCAATGCTTATGCCAAGCTATTGTGTTCCTCATGGAACCAAGGAGCCATTGTGACTCTGCAGGGGCTGATGGCATCAAGGAGACAATTGTGACAGTACAGAACCTCCTAGAAACAAGGCTCCATTGTGACACCGTGGGGAATCATGGAATCAAGGAGCCCATTGTGACACGGCCAGGCCGCATGGAACCAATGGTCCATTGTTCCACTGCGGATTCAAGAAGAGCACGGTGACACCACGCAACATCACGGAACCATGTGTCCATTGTGTCACAGCGGGGCCTCATGGAAACAAGGGGACCATTGTGGCAAAGCAGGGCCTAATGGAAGCCTGGAGAGCATTGGGATATAATGGGGAATCATGGAAGCATGGAGAGCATTGTGACACTAAGGAAACTCCTGGAACCAAGATGACCACTGGCACATAATGGAACCTCATGGAAGCAAGCCTCCACGATGACTTTGGAGGGCCTCAGGGACCACAGGACCCATTGTGACACAGCAGGACCTGGTGGAACCAAGGAGCCTTTGTGATACTCCAGATCCACATGGAAGCCAGGGTGCACTGAGACACAGCGGGGCCTTGTGGGAACCAAAGACACCTCTGCAAAAAGCAGGCTAGCTCATGGAAGCAAGGAGTCCATTGTTACAACATCAAACCTATGGAAGCAAGGGACCATTGTGACACTGCGGGGCCTCATGGAACCAATTGTCCATGATGACAATGCGGATCAAAGGAGACCATGGCGACACTGCGGAACCTGATGGAACCAAGGAGCCATTGTGACACAGTGGGGCCTCATGGAATCAAGGAGACCATTGTGACCCAGGTGTTGCATGTGAAGGCAAGGAGCCATTGTGACACTTTGGGCTTCTTCCCTTGAGCTCTGCAGCTGGCTGTCCCAGCCCAGCGCACCATGTGCCACCTGCTCTCCTCAGGGCTCTGCCTGCACACAGCCCCAGGAGAAGTTTTCCTGTTTGCAAGGAAAGAATGGAAAAGCCGGAGCAGGTTTCCTAAACAACAAACCCCACTCAGGAGCCACATGCTCAGTACAGGCTGCCTGGAACGATGTCCCCTTTCTACAAGGGTCAGTGTGAGCAGGAATGATCCATCTCTGGGAGCAGAATTCTCGGAGTCTTTCCACTGAATTCTCTGTCCCTGTGTCTTGGGGTGACTTTATCGTGTGTATCCCCTATCGCTGCTCTATGCCCAGAAGTGAACTTTGTGCATTTCTGTGCCTTTCAACTGAGCCTGAGAGGGGGGAGAGGAAAAAAAACCGGACAAACTTCTCAGAGCGTTTGTTCAAGGACACACATCCACACTCCTCTGCATCCTGCTTGCAGCAAGAGCGGAGGAAGCAACCTTGTTTCTTTTGAGCCAGTTTTCAGCTCCTTTTCTCTGGAGGGAGATGGAGAGTTGAACTTTGTTTTCCTGGGACTTCGGGGGTTTTTTTCCCTTCTTCTCTTCTTGACTCTTTCAACATCAGACCACACTGGGAGAATTTTCTCCCGAGGAGGGGGCCCTGAATGTGGGCCCATGAGCCAGCTGCAAGGAGGAGGAGAGAGGCTACACCTACGGAAGTGTTGGGGTTCCTCCCCCCTGCCATGAGGTCATGGGAGAGGGGACCCTGGGGTAGAGGCATGGCCTGGGCACGGGGGTCTCCCTGCTCCCTGCTCACATGTGCCCTAATCCTGTTCAGCACTGGTTATTTTGTGTTGCCCTGTGCCAGGAGGGCCCTGCTTGTGCCGTGATTGCTCAGTTCTTTGGCAGTGCCCCGCCCATGTGGCTGGAGAAGAAAGAGCTCTGAAACTTCTCTCAAGAATCGCTCCCTATTTCTTTGCACGGGCCTCGCTGTCTATGGATGTTTCAGGAGACCCCACCGAAACACGGAAGGACTCTCAAATTATCCCAGCTTTCTCTGCACAGCGAGAGCTTTTAATATTTAGCATTGTTATCCTTTTCCTGGGTGTTTGTTAAAAAAATAGTTTTTATCTCTTTCACTTTCTTCCCAGGAAAATTCTTTTTTCCCAAACCTGGTGGGGGAGGGCTGGGTGTAACCTGCCTTCTATCAGAGGATATTTTCCTCCAAATTTGTCCAAACCGGCACAGCCTGTCCTTTCCCTGGGTGTCTGTTGCAGATGGAAGCTGCTGGTGCCATTGTCAGCTTGAAGCCCTCTTTTGATGCAAGCAGATGTTGCCAGGTGTGTTCAGCAGCTGTTGCTCAATGCTTATGCCAAGCTATTGTGTTCCTCATGGAACTAAGGAGCCATTGTGACACTGCAGGGGCTGATGGCATCAAGGAGGCAATTGTGACAGTACAGAACCTCCTAGAAACAAGGCTCCATTGTGACACCGTGGGGAATCATGGAATCAAGGAGCCCATTGTGACACGGCCAGGCCGCATGGAACCAATGGTCCATGGTTCCACTGCGGATTCAAGAAGAGCACGGTGACACCACGCAACATCATGGAACCGTGCGTCCATTGTGACACAGCGGGGCCTCATGGAAACAAGGGGACCATTGTGGCAAAGCAGGGCCTAATGGAAGCATGGAGAGCATTGTGACACTAAGGAAACTCCTGGAACCAAGATGACCACTGGCACATAATGGAACCTCATGGAAGCAAGCCTCCATGATGACTTTGGAGGGCCTCAGGGACCACAGGACCCATTGTGACACAGCAGGACCTGGTGGAACCAAGGAGCCTTTGTGATACTCCAGATCCACATGGAAGCCAGGGTGCACTGAGACACAGCGGGGCCTTGTTGGAACCAAAGACACCTCTGCAAAAAGCAGGCTAGCTCATAGAAGCAAGGAGTCCATTGTTACAACATCAAACCTATGGAACCAAGGGACCATTGTGACACTGCGGGGCCTCATGGAACCAATTGTCCATGATGACAATGCGGATCAAAGGAGACCATGGTGACACTGCGGAACCTGATGGAACCAAGGAGCCATTGTGACACAGTGGGGCCTCATGGAATCAAGGAGACCATTGTGACCCAGGTGTTGCATGTGAAGGCAAGGAGCCATTGTGACACTTTGGGCTTCTTCCCTTGAGCTCTGCAGCTGGCTGTCCCAGCCCAGCGCACCATGTGCCACCTGCTCTCCTCAGGGCTCTGCCTGCACACAGCCCCAGGAGAAGTTTTCCTGTTTGCAAGGAAAGAATGGAAAAGCCTGAGCAGGTTTCCTAAACAGCAAACCCCACTCAGGAGCCACATGCTCAGTACAGGCTGCCGGGAACGATGTCCCCTTTCTACAAGGGTCAGTGTGAGCAGGAATGATCTCTGGGAGCAGAATTCTCGGAGTCTTTCCACTGAATTCTCTGTCCCTGTGTCTTGGGGTGACTTTATCACGTGTATCCCCTATCCTGCTCTATGCCCAGAAGGTAACTTTGTGCATTTCTGTGCCTTTCAACTGAACCTGAGAGGGGGGAGAGGAAAAAAAAACCGGACAAACTTCTCAGAGCGTTTGTTCAAGGACACACATCCACACTCCTCTGCATTCTGCTTGCAGCAAGAGTGGAGGAAGCAACCTTGTTTCTTTTTAGCCAGTTTTCAGCATTTTTTCTCTGGAGGGAGATGGAGAGTTGAACTTTGTTTTCCTGGGACTTCGGGGGTTTTTTTCCCTTCTTCTCTTCTTGACTGTTTCCACATCAGAGCACATTGGGAGAATTTTCTACCGAGGTGGGGGCCCTGAATGTGGGCCCATGAGCCAGCTGCTAGGAGGAGGAGAGAGACTACACCTCTGGAAGTGTTGGGGTTCCTCCCCCCTGCCATGAGGTCATGGGAGAGGGGACCCTGGGGTAGAGGCATGGCCTGGGCACGGGGGGTCTCCCTGCTCCCTGCTCACATGTGCCCTAATCCTGTTCAGCACTGCTTATTTTGTGTTGCCCTGTGCCAGGAGGGCCCTGGTTGTGCCGTGATTGCTCAGTTCTTTGGCAGTGCCCCGCCCATGTGGCTGGAGAAGAAAGAGCTCTGCAACTTCTCTCAAGAATCGCTCCCTATATCTTTGCACGGGCCTCGCTGTCTAGGGATGTTTCAGGAGACCCCACCGAAACACGGAAGGACTCTCAAATTATCCCAGCTTTCTCTCCACAGCGAGAGGTTTTAATATTTAGCATTGTTATCCTTTTCCTGGGTGTTTGTTAAAAAAATAGTTTTTATCTCTTTCACTTTCTTCCCAGGAAAATTCTTTTTTCCCAAACCTGGTGGGGGAGGGCTGGGTGTAACCTGCCTTCTATCAGAGGATATTTTCCTCCAAATTTGTCCAAACCGGCACAGCCTGTCCTTTCCCTGGGTGTCTGTGTCAGATGGAAGCTGCTGGTGCCATTGTCAGCTTGAAGCCCTCTTTTGATGCAAGCAGATGTTGCCAGGTGTGTTCAGCAGCTGTTGCTCAATGCTTATGCCAAGCTATTGTGTTCCTCATGGAACCAAGGAGCCATTGTGACTCTGCAGGGGCTGATGGCATCAAGGAGACAATTGTGACAGTACAGAACCTCCTAGAAACAAGGCTCCATTGTGACACCGTGGGGAATCATGGAATCAAGGAGCCCATTGTGACACGGCCAGGCCGCATGGAACCAATGGTCCATTGTTCCACTGCGGATTCAAGAAGAGCACGGTGACACCACGCAACATCACGGAACCATGTGTCCATTGTGTCACAGCGGGGCCTCATGGAAACAAGGGGACCATTGTGGCAAAGCAGGGCCTAATGGAAGCCTGGAGAGCATTGGGATATAATGGGGAATCATGGAAGCATGGAGAGCATTGTGACACTAAGGAAACTCCTGGAACCAAGATGACCACTGGCACATAATGGAACCTCATGGAAGCAAGCCTCCACGATGACTTTGGAGGGCCTCAGGGACCACAGGACCCATTGTGACACAGCAGGACCTGGTGGAACCAAGGAGCCTTTGTGATACTCCAGATCCACATGGAAGCCAGGGTGCACTGAGACACAGCGGGGCCTTGTGGGAACCAAAGACACCTCTGCAAAAAGCAGGCTAGCTCATGGAAGCAAGGAGTCCATTGTTACAACATCAAAGCTATGGAAGCAAGGGACCATTGTGACACTGCGGGGCCTCATGGAACCAATTGTCCATGATGACAATGCGGATCAAAGGAGACCATGGCGACACTGCGGAACCTGATGGAACCAAGGAGCCATTGTGACACAGTGGGGCCTCATGGAATCAAGGAGACCATTGTGACCCAGGTGTTGCATGTGAAGGCAAGGAGCCATTGTGACACTTTGGGCTTCTTCCCTTGAGCTCTGCAGCTGGCTGTCCCAGCCCAGCGCACCATGTGCCACCTGCTCTCCTCAGGGCTCTGCCTGCACACAGCCCCAGGAGAAGTTTTCCTGTTTGCAAGGAAAGAATGGAAAAGCCGGAGCAGGTTTCCTAAACAACAAACCCCACTCAGGAGCCACATGCTCAGTACAGGCTGCCTGGAACGATGTCCCCTTTCTACAAGGGTCAGTGTGAGCAGGAATGATCCATCTCTGGGAGCAGAATTCTCGGAGTCTTTCCACTGAATTCTCTGTCCCTGTGTCTTGGGGTGACTTTATCGTGTGTATCCCCTATCGCTGCTCTATGCCCAGAAGTGAACTTTGTGCATTTCTGTGCCTTTCAACTGAGCCTGAGAGGGGGGAGAGGAAAAAAAACCGGACAAACTTCTCAGAGCGTTTGTTCAAGGACACACATCCACACTCCTCTGCATCCTGCTTGCAGCAAGAGCGGAGGAAGCAACCTTGTTTCTTTTGAGCCAGTTTTCAGCTCCTTTTCTCTGGAGGGAGATGGAGAGTTGAACTTTGTTTTCCTGGGACTTCGGGGGTTTTTTTCCCTTCTTCTCTTCTTGACTCTTTCAACATCAGACCACACTGGGAGAATTTTCTCCCGAGGAGGGGGCCCTGAATGTGGGCCCATGAGCCAGCTGCAAGGAGGAGGAGAGAGGCTACACCTACGGAAGTGTTGGGGTTCCTCCCCCCTGCCATGAGGTCATGGGAGAGGGGACCCTGGGGTAGAGGCATGGCCTGGGCACGGGGGTCTCCCTGCTCCCTGCTCACATGTGCCCTAATCCTGTTCAGCACTGGTTATTTTGTGTTGCCCTGTGCCAGGAGGGCCCTGGTTGTGCCGTGATTGCTCAGTTCTTTGGCAGTGCCCCGCCCATGTGGCTGGAGAAGAAAGAGCTCTGAAACTTCTCTCAAGAATCGCTCCCTATTTCTTTGCACGGGCCTCGCTGTCTATGGATGTTTCAGGAGACCCCACCGAAACACGGAAGGACTCTCAAATTATCCCAGCTTTCTCTGCACAGCGAGAGCTTTTAATATTTAGCATTGTTATCCTTTTCCTGGGTGTTTGTTAAAAAAATAGTTTTTATCTCTTTCACTTTCTTCCCAGGAAAATTCTTTTTTCCCAAACCTGGTGGGGGAGGGCTGGGTGTAACCTGCCTTCTATCAGAGGATATTTTCCTCCAAATTTGTCCAAACCGGCACAGCCTGTCCTTTCCCTGGGTGTCTGTTGCAGATGGAAGCTGCTGGTGCCATTGTCAGCTTGAAGCCCTCTTTTGATGCAAGCAGATGTTGCCAGGTGTGTTCAGCAGCTGTTGCTCAATGCTTATGCCAAGCTATTGTGTTCCTCATGGAACTAAGGAGCCATTGTGACACTGCAGGGGCTGATGGCATCAAGGAGGCAATTGTGACAGTACAGAACCTCCTAGAAACAAGGCTCCATTGTGACACCGTGGGGAATCATGGAATCAAGGAGCCCATTGTGACACGGCCAGGCCGCATGGAACCAATGGTCCATGGTTCCACTGCGGATTCAAGAAGAGCACGGTGACACCACGCAACATCATGGAACCGTGCGTCCATTGTGACACAGCGGGGCCTCATGGAAACAAGGGGACCATTGTGGCAAAGCAGGGCCTAATGGAAGCATGGAGAGCATTGTGACACTAAGGAAACTCCTGGAACCAAGATGACCACTGGCACATAATGGAACCTCATGGAAGCAAGCCTCCATGATGACTTTGGAGGGCCTCAGGGACCACAGGACCCATTGTGACACAGCAGGACCTGGTGGAACCAAGGAGCCTTTGTGATACTCCAGATCCACATGGAAGCCAGGGTGCACTGAGACACAGCAGGGCCTTGTTGGAACCAAAGACACCTCTGCAAAAAGCAGGCTAGCTCATAGAAGCAAGGAGTCCATTGTTACAACGTAAAAGCTATGGAAGCAAGGGACCATTGTGACACTGCGGGGCCTCATGGAACCAATTGTCCATGATGACAATGCGGATCAAAGGAGACCATGGTGACACTGCGGAACCTGATGGAACCAAGGAGCCATTGTGACACAGTGGGGCCTCATGGAATCAAGGAGACCATTGTGACCCAGGTGTTGCATGTGAAGGCAAGGAGCCATTGTGCCACTTTGGGCTTCTTCCCTTGAGCTCTGCAGCTGGCTGTCCCAGCCCAGCGCACCATGTGCCACCTGCTCTCCTCAGGGCTCTGCCTGCACACAGCCCCAGGAGAAGTTTTCCTGTTTGCAAGGAAAGAATGGAAAAGCCTGAGCAGGTTTCCTAAACAACAAACCCCACTCAGGAGCCACATGCTCAGTACAGGCTGCCTGGAACGATGTCCCCTTTCTGCAAGGGTCAGTGTGAGCAGGAATGATCTCTGGGAGCAGAATTCTCGGAGTCTTTCCACTGAATTCTCTCTCCCTGTGTCTTGGGGTGACTTTATCACGTGTATCCCCTATCCTGCTCTATGCCCAGAAGGTAACTTTGTGCATTTCTGTGCCTTTCAACTGAGCCTGAGAGGGGGGAGAGGAAAAAAAAACCGGACAAACTTCTCAGAGCGTTTGTTCAAGGACACACATCCACACTCCTCTGCATCCTGCTTGCAGCAAGAGCGGAGGAAGCAACCTTGTTTCTTTTGAGCCAGTTTTCAGCATTTTTTCTCTGGAGGGAGATGGAGAGTTGAACTTTGTTTTCCTGGGACTTCGGGGGTTTTTTTCCCTTCTTCTCTTCTTGACTGTTTCCACATCAGAGCACACTGGGAGAATTTTCTACCGAGGTGGGGGCCCTGAATGTGGGCCCATGAGCCAGCTGCAAGGAGGAGGAGAGAGGCTACACCTACGGAAGTGTTGGGGTTCCTCCCCCCTGCCATGAGGTCATGGGAGAGGGGACCCTGGGGTAGAGGCATGGCCTGGGCACGGGGGGTCTCCCTGCTCCCTGCTGACATGTGCCCTAATCCTGTTCAGCACTGGTTATTTTGTGTTGCCCTGTGCCAGGAGGGCCCTGGTTGTGCCGTGATTGCTCAGTTCTTTGGCAGTGCCCCGCCCATGTGGCTGGAGAAGAAAGAGCTCTGCAACTTCTCTCAAGAATCGCTCCCTATATCTTTGCACGGGCCTCGCTGTCTATGGATGTTTCAGGAGACCCCACCGAAACACGGAAGGACTCTCAAATTATCCCAGCTTTCTCTCCACAGCGAGAGGTTTTAATATTTAGCATTGTTATCCTTTTCCTGGGTGTTTGTTAAAAAAATAGTTTTTATCTCTTTCACTTTCTTCCCAGGAAAATTCTTTTTTCCCAAACCTGGTGGGGGAGGGCTGGGTGTAACCTGCCTTCTATCAGAGGATATTTTCCTCCAAATTTGTCCAAACCGGCACAGCCTGTCCTTTCCCTGGGTGTCTGTGTCAGATGGAAGCTGCTGGTGCCATTGTCAGCTTGAAGCCCTCTTTTGATGCAAGCAGATGTTGCCAGGTGTGTTCAGCAGCTGTTGCTCAATGCTTATGCCAAGCTATTGTGTTCCTCATGGAACCAAGGAGCCATTGTGACTCTGCAGGGGCTGATGGCATCAAGGAGACAATTGTGACAGTACAGAACCTCCTAGAAACAAGGCTCCATTGTGACACCGTGGGGAATCATGGAATCAAGGAGCCCATTGTGACACGGCCAGGCCGCATGGAACCAATGGTCCATTGTTCCACTGCGGATTCAAGAAGAGCACGGTGACACCACGCAACATCACGGAACCATGTGTCCATTGTGTCACAGCGGGGCCTCATGGAAACAAGGGGACCATTGTGGCAAAGCAGGGCCTAATGGAAGCCTGGAGAGCATTGGGATATAATGGGGAATCATGGAAGCATGGAGAGCATTGTGACACTAAGGAAACTCCTGGAACCAAGATGACCACTGGCACATAATGGAACCTCATGGAAGCAAGCCTCCACGATGACTTTGGAGGGCCTCAGGGACCACAGGACCCATTGTGACACAGCAGGACCTGGTGGAACCAAGGAGCCTTTGTGATACTCCAGATCCACATGGAAGCCAGGGTGCACTGAGACACAGCGGGGCCTTGTGGGAACCAAAGACACCTCTGCAAAAAGCAGGCTAGCTCATGGAAGCAAGGAGTCCATTGTTACAACATCAAACCTATGGAAGCAAGGGACCATTGTGACACTGCGGGGCCTCATGGAACCAATTGTCCATGATGACAATGCGGATCAAAGGAGACCATGGCGACACTGCGGAACCTGATGGAACCAAGGAGCCATTGTGACACAGTGGGGCCTCATGGAATCAAGGAGACCATTGTGACCCAGGTGTTGCATGTGAAGGCAAGGAGCCATTGTGACACTTTGGGCTTCTTCCCTTGAGCTCTGCAGCTGGCTGTCCCAGCCCAGCGCACCATGTGCCACCTGCTCTCCTCAGGGCTCTGCCTGCACACAGCCCCAGGAGAAGTTTTCCTGTTTGCAAGGAAAGAATGGAAAAGCCTGAGCAGGTTTCCTAAACAACAAACCCCACTCAGGAGCCACATGCTCAGTACAGGCTGCCTGGAACGATGTCCCCTTTCTACAAGGGTCAGTGTGAGCAGGAATGATCCATCTCTGGGAGCAGAATTCTCGGAGTCTTTCCACTGAATTCTCTGTCCCTGTGTCTTGGGGTGACTTTATCGTGTGTATCCCCTATCGCTGCTCTATGCCCAGAAGTGAACTTTGTGCATTTCTGTGCCTTTCAACTGAGCCTGAGAGGGGGGAGAGGAAAAAAAACCGGACAAACTTCTCAGAGCGTTTGTTCAAGGACACACATCCACACTCCTCGGCATCCTGCTTGCAGCAAGAGCGGAGGAAGCAACCTTGTTTCTTTTGAGCCAGTTTTCAGCTCCTTTTCTCTGGAGGGAGATGGAGAGTTGAACTTTGTTTTCCTGGGACTTCGGGGGTTTTTTTCCCTTCTTCTCTTCTTGACTCTTTCAACATCAGACCACACTGGGAGAATTTTCTCCCGAGGAGGGGGCCCTGAATGTGGGCCCATGAGCCAGCTGCAAGGAGGAGGAGAGAGGCTACACCTACGGAAGTGTTGGGGTTCCTCCCCCCTGCCATGAGGTCATGGGAGAGGGGACCCTGGGGTAGAGGCATGGCCTGGGCACGGGGGTCTCCCTGCTCCCTGCTCACATGTGCCCTAATCCTGTTCAGCACTGGTTATTTTGTGTTGCCCTGTGCCAGGAGGGCCCTGGTTGTGCCGTGATTGCTCAGTTCTTTGGCAGTGCCCCGCCCATGTGGCTGGAGAAGAAAGAGCTCTGAAACTTCTCTCAAGAATCGCTCCCTATTTCTTTGCACGGGCCTCGCTGTCTAGGGATGTTTCAGGAGACCCCACCGAAACACGGAAGGACTCTCAAATTATCCCAGCTTTCTCTGCACAGCGAGAGCTTTTAATATTTAGCATTGTTATCCTTTTCCTGTGTGTTTGTTAAAAAAATAGTTTTTATCTCTTTCACTTTCTTCCCAGGAAAATTCTTTTTTCCCAAACCTGGTGGGGGAGGGCTGGGTGTAACCTGCCTTCTATCAGAGGATATTTTCCTCCAAATTTGTCCAAACCGGCACAGCCTGTCCTTTCCCTGGGTGTCTGTTGCAGATGGAAGCTGCTGGTGCCATTGTCAGCTTGAAGCCCTCTTTTGATGCAAGCAGATGTTGCCAGGTGTGTTCAGCAGCTGTTGCTCAATGCTTATGCCAAGCTATTGTGTTCCTCATGGAACCAAGGAGCCATTGTGACACTGCAGGGGCTGATGGCATCAAGGAGGCAATTGTGACAGTACAGAACCTCCTAGAAACAAGGCTCCATTGTGACACCGTGGGGAATCATGGAATCAAGGAGCCCATTGTGACACGGCCAGGCCGCATGGAACCAATGGTCCATGGTTCCACTGCGGATTCAAGAAGAGCACGGTGACACCACGCAACATCATGGAACCGTGCGTCCATTGTGACACAGCGGGGCCTCATGGAAACAAGGGGACCATTGTGGCAAAGCAGGGCCTAATGGAAGCATGGAGAGCATTGTGACACTAAGGAAACTCCTGGAACCAAGATGACCACTGGCACATAATGGAACCTCATGGAAGCAAGCCTCCATGATGACTTTGGAAGGCCTCAGGGACCACAGGACCCATTGTGACACAGCAGGACCTGGTGGAACCAAGGAGCCTTTGTGATACTCCAGATCCACATGGAAGCCAGGGTGCACTGAGACACAGCGGGGCCTTGTTGGAACCAAAGACCCCTCTGCAAAAAGCAGGCTAGCTCATAGAAGCAAGGAGTCCATTGTTACAACGTAAAAGCTATGGAAGCAAGGGACCATTGTGACACTGCGGGGCCTCATGGAACCAATTGTCCATGATGACAATGAGGATCAAAGGAGACCATGGGGACACTGCGGAACCTGATGGAACCAAGGAGCCATTGTGACACAGTGGGGCCTCATGGAATCAAGGAGACCATTGTGACCCAGGTGTTGCATGTGAAGGCAAGGAGCCATTGTGCCACTTTGGGCTTCTTCCCTTGAGCTCTGCAGCTGGCTGTCCCAGCCCAGCGCACCATGTGCCACCTGCTCTCCTCAGGGCTCTGCCTGCACACAGCCCCAGGAGAAGTTTTCCTGTTTGCAAGGAAAGAATGGAAAAGCCGGAGCAGGTTTCCTAAACAACAAACCCCACTCAGGAGCCACATGCTCAGTACAGGCTGCCTGGAACGATGTCCCCTTTCTACAAGGGTCAGGGTGAGCAGGAATGAATGATCTCTGGGAGCAGAATTCTCGGAGTCTTTCCACTGAATTCTCTGTCCCTGTGTCTTGGGGTGACTTTATCGTGTGTATCCCCTATTGCTGCTCTATGCCCAGAAGTGAACTTTGTGCATTTCTGTGCCTTTCAACTGAGCCTGAGAGGGGGGAGAGGAAAAAAAACCGGACAAACTTCTCAGAGCGTTTGTTCAAGGACACACATCCACACTCCTCTGCATCCTGCTTGCAGCAAGAGCGAAGGAAGCAACCTTGTTTCTTTTGAGCCAGTTTTCAGCTCCTTTTCTCTGGGGGGAGATGGAGAGTTGAACTTTGTTTTCCTGGGACTTCGGGGGTTTTTTTTCCCTTCTTCTCTTCTTGACTTTTTCCACATCAGACCACATTGGGAGAATTTTCTGCCGAGGTGGGGGCCCTGAATGTGGGCCCATGAGCCAGCTGCAAGGAGGAGGAGAGAGGCTACACCTACGGAAGTGTTGGGGTTCCTCCCCCCTGCCATGAGGTCATGGGAGAGGGGACACTGGGGTAAAGGCATGGCCTGGGCACGGGGGTCTCCTTGCTTAAATGTGCCCTAATCCTATTCAGCACTGCTCATTTTGTGTTGCCTTGTGCCAGGAGGGCCCTGCTTGTGCCGTGATTGCTCAGTTCTTTGGCAGTGCCCCGCCCATGTGGCTGGAGAAGAAAGAGCTCTGAAACTTCTCTCAAGAATCGCTCCCTATTTCTTTGCACGGGCCTCGCTGTCTAGGGATGTTTCAGGAGACCCCACCGAAACACGGAAGGACTCTCAAATTATCCCAGCTTTCTCTCCACAGCGAGAGCTTTTAATATTTAGCATTGTTATCCTTTTCCTGGGTGTTTGTTAAAAAAATAGTTTTATCTCTTTCACTTTCTTCCCAGGAAAATTCTTTTTTCCCAAACCTGGTGGGGGAGGGCTGGGTGTAACCTGCCTTCTATCAGAGGATATTTTCCTCCACATTTGTCCAAACCGGCACAGCCTGTCCTTTCCCTGGGTGTCTGTGTCAGATGGAAGCTGCTGGTGCCATTGTCAGCTTGAAGCCCTCTTTTGATGCAAGCAGATGTTGCCAGGTGTGTTCAGCAGCTGTTGCTCAATGCTTATGCCAAGCTATTGTGTTCCTCATGGAACCAAGGAGCCATTGTGACTCTGCAGGGGCTGATGGCATCAAGGAGGCAATTGTGACAGTACAGAACCTCCTAGAAACAAGGCTCCATTGTGACACCGTGGGGAATCATGGAATCAAGGAGCCCATTGTGACACGGCCAGGCCGCATGGAACCAATGGTCCATGGTTCCACTGCGGATTCAAGAAGAGCACGGTGACACCACGCAACATCATGGAACCATGCGTCCATTGTGACACAGCGGGGCCTCATGGAAACAAGGGGACCATTGTGGCAAAGCAGGGCCTAATGGAAGCCTGGAGAGCATTGGGACATTGTGGGGAATCATGGAAGCATGGAGAGCATTGTGACACTAAGGAAACTCCTGGAACCAAGATGAGCACTGGCACATAATGGAACCTCATGGAAGCAAGCCTCCATGATGACTTTGGAGGGCCTCAGGGACCACAGGACCCATTGTGACACAGCAGGACCTGGTGGAACCAAGGAGCCTTTGTGATACTCCAGATCCACATGGAAGCCAGGGTGCACTGAGACACAGCGGGGCCTTGTTGGAACCAAAGACACCTCTGCAAAAAGCAGGCTAGCTCATAGAAGCAAGGAGTCCATTGTTACAACATCAAACCTATGGAACCAAGGGACCATTGTGACACTGCGGGGCCTCATGGAACCAATTGTCCATGATGACAATGCGGATCAAAGGAGACCATGGTGACACTGCGGAACCTGATGGAACCAAGGAGCCATTGTGACACAGTGGGGCCTCATGGAATCAAGGAGACCATTGTGACCCAGGTGTTGCATGTGAAGGCAAGGAGCCATTGTGACACTTTGGGCTTCTTCCCTTGAGCTCTGCAGCTGGCTGTCCCAGCCCAGCGCACCATGTGCCACCTGCTCTCCTCAGGGCTCTGCCTGCACACAGCCCCAGGAGAAGTTTTCCTGTTTGCAAGGAAAGAATGGAAAAGCCTGAGCAGGTTTCCTAAACAGCAAACCCCACTCAGGAGCCACATGCTCAGTACAGGCTGCCGGGAACGATGTCCCCTTTCTACAAGGGTCAGTGTGAGCAGGAATGATCTCTGGGAGCAGAATTCTCGGAGTCTTTCCACTGAATTCTCTGTCCCTGTGTCTTGGGGTGACTTTATCATGTGTATCCCCTATCCTGCTCTATGCCCAGAAGGTAACTTTGTGCATTTCTGTGCCTTTCAACGGAACCTGAGAGGGGGGAGAGGAAAAAAAAACCGGACAAACTTCTCAGAGCGTTTGTTCAAGGACACACATCCACACTCCTCTGCATTCTGCTTGCAGCAAGAGTGGAGGAAGCAACCTTGTTTCTTTTTAGCCAGTTTTCAGCATTTTTTCTCTGGAGGGAGATGGAGAGTTGAACTTTGTTTTCCTGGGACTTCGGGGGTTTTTTTCCCTTCTTCTCTTCTTGACTGTTTCCACATCAGACCACATTGGGAGAATTTTCTACCGAGGTGGGGGCCCTGAATGTGGGCCCATGAGCCAGCTGCTAGGAGGAGGAGAGAGACTACACCTCTGGAAGTGTTGGGGTTCCTCCCCCCTGCCATGAGGTCATGGGAGAGGGGACCCTGGGGTAGAGGCATGGCCTGGGCACGGGGGTCTCCCTGCTGACATGTGCCCTAATCCTGTTCAGCACTGCTTATTTTGTGTTGCCCTGTGCCAGGAGGGCCCTGCTTGTGCTGTGATTGCTCAGTTCTTTGGCAGTGCCCCGCCCATGTGGCTGGAGAAGAAAGAGCTCTGAAACTTCTCTCAAGAATCGCTCCCTATTTCTTTGCACGGGCCTCGCTGTCTATGGATGTTTCAGGAGACCCCACCGAAACACGGAAGGACTCTCAAATTATCCCAGGTTTCTCTCCACAGCGAGAGCTTTTAATATTTAGCATTGTTATCCTTTTCCTGGGTGTTTGTTAAAAAAATAGTTTTTATATCTTTCACTTTCTTCCCAGGAAAATTCTTTTTTCCCAAACCTGGTGGGGGAGGGCTGGGTGTAACCTGCCTTCTATCAGAGGATATTTTCCTCCAAATTTGTCCAAACCGGCACAGCCTGTCCTTTCCCTGGGTGTCTGTGTCAGATGGAAGCTGCTGGTGCCATTGTCAGCTTGAAGCCCTCTTTTGATGCAAGCAGATGTTGCCAGCTGTGTTCAGCAGCTGTGGCTCAATGCTTATGCCAAGCTATTGTGTTCCTCATGGAACCAAGGAGCCATTGTGACTCTGCAGGGGCTGATGGCATCAAGGAGCCAATTGTGACAGTACAGAACCTCCTAGAAACAAGGCTCCATGGTGACACCGTGGGGAATCATGGAATCAAGGAGCCCATTGTGACACGGCCAGGCCGCATGGAACCAATGGTCCATGGTTCCACTGCGGATTCAAGAAGAGCACGGTGACACCACGCAACATCATGGAACCATACGTCCATTGTGACACAGCGGGGCCTCATGGAAACAAGGGGACCATTGTGGCAAAGCAGGGCCTAATGGAAGCCTGGAGAGCATTGGGACATTGTGGGGAATCATGGAAGCATGGAGAGCATTGTGACACTAAGGAAACTCCTGGAACCAAGATGAGCACTGGCACATAATGGAACCTCATGGAAGCAAGCCTCCATGATGACTTTGGAGGGCCTCAGGGACCACAGGACCCATTGTGACACAGCAGGACCTGGTGGAACCAAGGAGCCTTTGTGATACTCCAGATCCACATGGAAGCCAGGGTGCACTGAGACACAGCGGGGCCTTGTTAGAACCAAAGACACCTCTGCAAAAAGCAGGCTAGCTCATAGAAGCAAGGAGTCCATTGTTACAACATCAAACCTATGGAAGCAAGGGACCATTGTGACACTGCGGGGCCTCATGGAACCAATTGTCCATGATGACAATGCGGATCAAAGGAGACCATGGTGACACTGCGGAACCTGATGGAACCAAGGAGCCATTGTGACACAGTGGGGCCTCATGGAATCAAGGAGACCATTGTGACCCAGGTGTTGCATGTGAAGGCAAGGAGCCATTGTGCCACTTTGGGCTTCTTCCCTTGAGCTCTGCAGCTGGCTGTCCCAGCCCAGCGCACCATGTGCCACCTGCTCTCCTCAGGGCTCTGCCTGCACACAGCCCCAGGAGAAGTTTTCCTGTTTGCAAGGAAAGAATGGAAAAGCCTGAGCAGGTTTCCTAAACAACAAACCCCACTCAGGAGCCACATGCTCAGTACAGGCTGCCTGGAACGATGTCCCCTTTCTGCAAGGGTCAGTGTGAGCAGGAATGATCTCTGGGAGCAGAATTCTCGGAGTCTTTCCACTGAATTCTCTCTCCCTGTGTCTTGGGGTGACTTTATCACGTGTATCCCCTATCCTGCTCTATGCCCAGAAGGTAACTTTGTGCATTTCTGTGCCTTTCAACTGAGCCTGAGAGGGGGGAGAGGAAAAAAAAACCGGACAAACTTCTCAGAGCGTTTGTTCAAGGACACACATCCACACTCCTCTGCATCCTGCTTGCAGCAAGAGCGGAGGAAGCAACCTTGTTTCTTTTGAGCCAGTTTTCAGCATTTTTTCTCTGGAGGGAGATGGAGAGTTGAACTTTGTTTTCCTGGGACTTCGGGGGTTTTTTTCCCTTCTTCTCTTCTTGACTGTTTCCACATCAGACCACATTGGGAGAATTTTCTACCGAGGTGGGGGCCCTGAATGTGGGCCCATGAGCCAGCTGCAAGGAGGAGGAGAGAGACTACACCTACGGAAGTGTTGGGGTTCCTCCCCCCTGCCATGAGGTCATGGGAGAGGGGACCCTGGGGTAGAGGCATGGCCTGGGCACGGGGGGTCTCCCTGCTCCCTGCTCACATGTGCCCTAATCCTGTTCAGCACTGGTTATTTTGTGTTGCCCTGTGCCAGGAGGGCCCTGGTTGTGCCGTGATTGCTCAGTTCTTTGGCAGTGCCCCGCCCATGTGGCTGGAGAAGAAAGAGCTCTGCAACTTCTCTCAAGAATCGCTCCCTATATCTTTGCACGGGCCTCGCTGTCTAGGGATGTTTCAGGAGACCCCACCGAAACACGGAAGGACTCTCAAATTATCCCAGCTTTCTCTCCACAGCGAGAGGTTTTAATATTTAGCATTGTTATCCTTTTCCTGGGTGTTTGTTAAAAAAATAGTTTTTATCTCTTTCACTTTCTTCCCAGGAAAATTCTTTTTTCCCAAACCTGGTGGGGGAGGGCTGGGTGTAACCTGCCTTCTATCAGAGGATATTTTCCTCCAAATTTGTCCAAACCGGCACAGCCTGTCCTTTCCCTGGGTGTCTGTGTCAGATGGAAGCTGCTGGTGCCATTGTCAGCTTGAAGCCCTCTTTTGATGCAAGCAGATGTTGCCAGGTGTGTTCAGCAGCTGTTGCTCAATGCTTATGCCAAGCTATTGTGTTCCTCATGGAACCAAGGAGCCATTGTGACTCTGCAGGGGCTGATGGCATCAAGGAGACAATTGTGACAGTACAGAACCTCCTAGAAACAAGGCTCCATTGTGACACCGTGGGGAATCATGGAATCAAGGAGCCCATTGTGACACGGCCAGGCCGCATGGAACCAATGGTCCATTGTTCCACTGCGGATTCAAGAAGAGCACGGTGACACCACGCAACATCACGGAACCATGTGTCCATTGTGTCACAGCGGGGCCTCATGGAAACAAGGGGACCATTGTGGCAAAGCAGGGCCTAATGGAAGCCTGGAGAGCATTGGGATATAATGGGGAATCATGGAAGCATGGAGAGCATTGTGACACTAAGGAAACTCCTGGAACCAAGATGACCACTGGCACATAATGGAACCTCATGGAAGCAAGCCTCCACGATGACTTTGGAGGGCCTCAGGGACCACAGGACCCATTGTGACACAGCAGGACCTGGTGGAACCAAGGAGCCTTTGTGATACTCCAGATCCACATGGAAGCCAGGGTGCACTGAGACACAGCGGGGCCTTGTGGGAACCAAAGACACCTCTGCAAAAAGCAGGCTAGCTCATGGAAGCAAGGAGTCCATTGTTACAACATCAAACCTATGGAAGCAAGGGACCATTGTGACACTGCGGGGCCTCATGGAACCAATTGTCCATGATGACAATGCGGATCAAAGGAGACCATGGCGACACTGCGGAACCTGATGGAACCAAGGAGCCATTGTGACACAGTGGGGCCTCATGGAATCAAGGAGACCATTGTGACCCAGGTGTTGCATGTGAAGGCAAGGAGCCATTGTGACACTTTGGGCTTCTTCCCTTGAGCTCTGCAGCTGGCTGTCCCAGCCCAGCGCACCATGTGCCACCTGCTCTCCTCAGGGCTCTGCCTGCACACAGCCCCAGGAGAAGTTTTCCTGTTTGCAAGGAAAGAATGGAAAAGCCGGAGCAGGTTTCCTAAACAACAAACCCCACTCAGGAGCCACATGCTCAGTACAGGCTGCCTGGAACGATGTCCCCTTTCTACAAGGGTCAGTGTGAGCAGGAATGATCCATCTCTGGGAGCAGAATTCTCGGAGTCTTTCCACTGAATTCTCTGTCCCTGTGTCTTGGGGTGACTTTATCGTGTGTATCCCCTATCGCTGCTCTATGCCCAGAAGTGAACTTTGTGCATTTCTGTGCCTTTCAACTGAGCCTGAGAGGGGGGAGAGGAAAAAAAACCGGACAAACTTCTCAGAGCGTTTGTTCAAGGACACACATCCACACTCCTCTGCATCCTGCTTGCAGCAAGAGCGGAGGAAGCAACCTTGTTTCTTTTGAGCCAGTTTTCAGCTCCTTTTCTCTGGAGGGAGATGGAGAGTTGAACTTTGTTTTCCTGGGACTTCGGGGGTTTTTTTCCCTTCTTCTCTTCTTGACTCTTTCAACATCAGACCACACTGGGAGAATTTTCTCCCGAGGAGGGGGCCCTGAATGTGGGCCCATGAGCCAGCTGCAAGGAGGAGGAGAGAGGCTACACCTACGGAAGTGTTGGGGTTCCTCCCCCCTGCCATGAGGTCATGGGAGAGGGGACCCTGGGGTAGAGGCATGGCCTGGGCACGGGGGTCTCCCTGCTCCCTGCTCACATGTGCCCTAATCCTGTTCAGCACTGGTTATTTTGTGTTGCCCTGTGCCAGGAGGGCCCTGGTTGTGCCGTGATTGCTCAGTTCTTTGGCAGTGCCCCGCCCATGTGGCTGGAGAAGAAAGAGCTCTGAAACTTCTCTCAAGAATCGCTCCCTATTTCTTTGCACGGGCCTCGCTGTCTAGGGATGTTTCAGGAGACCCCACCGAAACACGGAAGGACTCTCAAATTATCCCAGCTTTCTCTGCACAGCGAGAGCTTTTAATATTTAGCATTGTTATCCTTTTCCTGTGTGTTTGTTAAAAAAATAGTTTTTATCTCTTTCACTTTCTTCCCAGGAAAATTCTTTTTTCCCAAACCTGGTGGGGGAGGGCTGGGTGTAACCTGCCTTCTATCAGAGGATATTTTCCTCCAAATTTGTCCAAACCGGCACAGCCTGTCCTTTCCCTGGGTGTCTGTTGCAGATGGAAGCTGCTGGTGCCATTGTCAGCTTGAAGCCCTCTTTTGATGCAAGCAGATGTTGCCAGGTGTGTTCAGCAGCTGTTGCTCAATGCTTATGCCAAGCTATTGTGTTCCTCATGGAACCAAGGAGCCATTGTGACACTGCAGGGGCTGATGGCATCAAGGAGGCAATTGTGACAGTACAGAACCTCCTAGAAACAAGGCTCCATTGTGACACCGTGGGGAATCATGGAATCAAGGAGCCCATTGTGACACGGCCAGGCCGCATGGAACCAATGGTCCATGGTTCCACTGCGGATTCAAGAAGAGCACGGTGACACCACGCAACATCATGGAACCGTGCGTCCATTGTGACACAGCGGGGCCTCATGGAAACAAGGGGACCATTGTGGCAAAGCAGGGCCTAATGGAAGCATGGAGAGCATTGTGACACTAAGGAAACTCCTGGAACCAAGATGACCACTGGCACATAATGGAACCTCATGGAAGCAAGCCTCCATGATGACTTTGGAAGGCCTCAGGGACCACAGGACCCATTGTGACACAGCAGGACCTGGTGGAACCAAGGAGCCTTTGTGATACTCCAGATCCACATGGAAGCCAGGGTGCACTGAGACACAGCGGGGCCTTGTTGGAACCAAAGACCCCTCTGCAAAAAGCAGGCTAGCTCATGGAAGCAAGGAGTCCATTGTTACAACGTAAAAGCTATGGAAGCAAGGGACCATTGTGACACTGCGGGGCCTCATGGAACCAATTGTCCATGATGACAATGCGGATCAAAGGAGACCATGGGGACACTGCGGAACCTGATGGAACCAAGGAGCCATTGTGACACAGTGGGGCCTCATGGAATCAAGGAGACCATTGTGACCCAGGTGTTGCATGTGAAGGCAAGGAGCCATTGTGACACTTTGGGCTTCTTCCCTTGAGCTCTGCAGCTGGCTGTCCCAGCCCAGCGCACCATGTGCCACCTGCTCACCTCAGGGCTCTGCCTGCACACAGCCCCAGGAGAAGTTTTCCTGTTTGGAAGGAAAGAATGGAAAAGCCGGAGCAGGTTTCCTAAACAACAAACCCCACTCAGGAGCCACATGCTCAGTACAGGCTGCCTGGAACGATGTCCCCTTTCTACAAGGGTCAGGGTGAGCAGGAATGAATGATGTCTGGGAGCAGAATTCTCGGAGTCTTTCCACTGAATTCTCTCTCCCTGTGTCTTGGGGTGACTTTATCATGTGTATCCCCTATTGCTGCTCTATGCCCAGAAGTGAACTTTGTGCATTTCTGTGCCTTTCAACTGAGCCTGAGAGGGGGGAGAGGAAAAAAAACCGGACAAACTTCTCAGAGCGTTTGTTCAAGGACACACATCCACACTCCTCTGCATCCTGCTTGCAGCAAGAGCGGAGGAAGCAACCTTGTTTCTTTTGAGCCAGTTTTCAGCTCCTTTTCTCTGGGGGGAGATGGAGAGTTGAACTTTGTTTTCCTGGGACTTTGGGGTTTTTTTTCCCTTCTTCTCTTCTTGACTCTTTCAACATCAGACCACACTGGGAGAATTTTCTCCCGAGGAGGGGGCCCTGAATGTGGGCCCATGAGCCAGCTGCAAGGAGGAGGAGAGAGACTGCACCTACGGAAGTGTTGGGGTTCCTCCCCCCTGCCATGAGGTCATGGGAGAGGGGACCCTGGGGTAGAGGCATGGCCTGGGCACGGGGGTCTCCCTGCTCCCTGCTCACATGTGCCCTAATCCTGTTCAGCACTGCTCATTTTGTGTTGCCCTGTGCCAGGAGGGCCCTGGTTGTGCCGTGATTGCTCAGTTCTTTGGCAGTGCCCCGCCCATGTGGCTGGAGAAGAAAGAGCTCTGAAACTTCTCTCATGAATGGCTCCCTATTTCTTTGCACGGGCCTCGCTGTCTAGGGATGTTTCAGGAGACCCCACCAAAACACGGAAGGACTCTCAAATTATCCCAGCTTTCTCTGCACAGCGAGAGCTTTTAATATTTAGCATTGTTATCCTTTTCCTGTGTGTTTGTTAAAAAAATAGTTTTTATCTCTTTCACTTTCTTCCCAGGAAAATTCTTTTTTCCCGAACCTGGTGGGGGAGGGCTGGGTGTAAGCTGCCTTCTATCAGAGGATATTTTCCTCCAAATTTGTCCAAACCAGCACAGCCTGTCCTTTCCTGGGTCTCTGTTGCAGATGGAAGCTGCTGGTGCCATTGTCAGCTTGAAGCCCTCTTTTGATGCAAGCAGATGTTGCCAGGTGTGTTCAGCAGCTGTTGCTCAATGCTTATGCCAAGCTATTGTGTTCCTCATGGAACCAAGGAGCCATTGTGACACTGCAGGGGCTGATGGCATCAAGGAGCCAATTGTGACAGTACAGAACCTCCTAGAAACAAGGCTCCATTGTGACACCGTGGGGAATCATGGAATCAAGGAGCCCATTGTGACACGGCCAGGCCACATGGAACCAATGGTCCATGGTTCCACTGCAGATTCAAGAAGAGCACGGTGACACCACGCAACATCATGGAACCGTGCGTCCATTGTGACACAGCGGGGCCTCATGGAAACAAGGGGACCATTGTGGCAAAGCAGGGCCTAATGGAAGCATGGAGAGCATTGTGACACTAAGGAAACTCCTGGAACCAAGATGACCACTGGCACATAATGGAACCTCATGGCACCAAGCCTCCATGATGACTTTGGAAGGCCTCAGGGACCACAGGACCCATTGTGACACAGCAGGACCTGGTGGAACCAAGGAGCCTTTGTGATACTCCAGATCCACATGGAAGCCAGGGTGCACTGAGACACAGCGGGGCCTTGTTGGAACCAAAGACCCCTCTGCAAAAAGCAGGGTAGCTCATAGAAGCAAGGAGTCCATTGTTACAACGTAAAACCTATGGAAGCAAGGGACCATTGTGACACTGCGGGGCCTCATGGAACCAATTGTCCATGATGACAATGCGGATCAAAGGAGACCATGGTGACACTGCGGAACCTGATGGAACCAAGGAGCCATTGTGACACAGTGGGGCCTCATGGAATCAAGGAGACCATTGTGACCCAGGTGTTGCATGTGAAGGCAAGGAGCCATTGTGACACTTTGGGCTTCTTCCCTTGAGCTCTGCAGCTGGCTGTCCCAGCCCAGCGCACCATGTGCCACCTGCTCTCCTCAGGGCTCTGCCTGCACACAGCCCCAGGAGAAGTTTTCCTGTTTGGAAGGAAAGAATGGAAAAGCCTGAGCAGGTTTCCTAAACAACAAACCCCACTCAGGAGCCACATGCTCAGTACAGGCTGCCTGGAACGATGTCCCCTTTCTACAAGGGTCAGGGTGAGCAGGAATGAATGATGTCTGGGAGCAGAATTCTCGGAGTCTTTCCACTGAATTCTCTGTCCCTGTGTCTTGGGGTGACTTTATCGTGTGTATCCCCTATCGCTGCTCTATGCCCAGAAGTGAACTTTGTGCATTTCTGTGCCTTTCAACTGAGCCTGAGAGGGGGGAGAGGAAAAAAAAAACCGGACAAACTACTCAGAGCGTTTGTTCAAGGACACACATCCACACTCCTCTGCATCCTGCTTGCAGCAAGAGCGAAGGAAGCAACCTTGTTTCTTTTTAGCCAGTTTTCAGCTCCTTTTCTCTGGGGGGAGATGGAGAGTTGAACTTTGTTTTCCTGGGACTTCGGGGGTTTTTTTCCCTTCTTCTCTTCTTGACTCTTTCAACATCAGACCACATTGGGAGAATTTTCTCCCGAGGTGGGGGCCCTGAATGTGGGCCCATGAGCCAGCTGCAAGGAGGAGGAGAGAGACTACACCTACGGAAGTGTTGGGGTTCCTCCCCCCTGCCATGAGGTCATGGGAGAGGGGACCCTGGGGTAGAGGCATGGCCTGGGCACGGGGGGTCTCCCTGCTCCCTGCTCACATGTGCCCTAATCCTATTCAGCACTGCTTATTTTGTGTTGCCTTGTGCGAGGAGGGCCCTGGTTGTGCCGTGATTGCTCAGTTCTTTGGCAGTGCCCCACCCATGTGGCTGGAGAAGAAAGAGCTCTGAAACTTCTCTCAAGAATCGCTCCCTATTTCTTTGCACGGGCCTCGCTGTCTATGGATGTTTCAGGAGACCCCACCGAAACACGGAAGGACTCTCAAATTATCCCAGGTTTCTCTGCACAGCGAGAGGTTTTAATATTTAGCATTGTTATCCTTTTCCTGGGTGTTTGTTAAAAAAATAGTTTTTATCTCTTTCACTTCCTTCCCAGGAAAATTCTTTTTTCCCAAACCTGGTGGGGGAGGGCTGGATGTAAGCTGCCTTCTATCAGAGGATATTTTCCTCCAAATTTGTCCAAACCGGCACAGCCTGTCCTTTCCTGGGTCTCTGTTGCAGATGGAAGCTGCTGGTGCCATTGTCAGCTTGAAGCCCTCTTTTGATGCAAGCAGATGTTGCCAGGTGTGTTCAGCAGCTGTTGCTCAATGCTTATGCCAAGCTATTGTGTTCCTCATGGAACCAAGGAGCCATTGTGACACTGCAGGGGCTGATGGCATCAAGGAGGCAATTGTGACAGTACAGAACCTCCTAGAAACAAGGCTCCATTGTGACACCGTGGGGAATCATGGAATCAAGGAGCCCATTGTGACACGGCCAGGCCGCATGGAACCAATGGTCCATGGTTCCACTGCGGATTCAAGAAGAGCACGGTGACACCACGCAACATCATGGAACCATGCGTCCATTGTGACACAGCGGGGCCTCATGGAAACAAGGGGACCATTGTGGCAAAGCAGGGCCTAATGGAAGCCTGGAGAGCATTGGGACATTGTGGGGAATCATGGAAGCATGGAGAGCATTGTGACACTAAGGAAACTCCTGGAACCAAGATGAGCACTGGCACATAATGGAACCTCATGGAAGCAAGCCTCCACGATGACTTTGGAGGGCCTCAGGGACCACAGGACCCATTGTGACACAGCAGGACCTGGTGGAACCAAGGAGCCTTTGTGATACTCCAGATCCACATGGAAGCCAGGGTGCACTGAGACACAGCGGGGCCTTGTGGGAACCAAAGACACCTCTGCAAAAAGCAGGCTAGCTCATGGAAGCAAGGAGTCCATTGTTACAACATCAAACCTATGGAAGCAAGGGACCATTGTGACACTGCGGGGCCTCATGGAACCAATTGTCCATGATGACAATGCGGATCAAAGGAGACCATGGCGACACTGCGGAACCTGATGGAACCAAGGAGCCATTGTGACACAGTGGGGCCTCATGGAATCAAGGAGACCATTGTGACCCAGGTGTTGCATGTGAAGGCAAGGAGCCATTGTGACACTTTGGGCTTCTTCCCTTGAGCTCTGCAGCTGGCTGTCCCAGCCCAGCGCACCATGTGCCACCTGCTCTCCTCAGGGCTCTGCCTGCACACAGCCCCAGGAGAAGTTTTCCTGTTTGCAAGGAAAGAATGGAAAAGCCGGAGCAGGTTTCCTAAACAACAAACCCCACTCAGGAGCCACATGCTCAGTACAGGCTGCCTGGAACGATGTCCCCTTTCTACAAGGGTCAGTGTGAGCAGGAATGATCCATCTCTGGGAGCAGAATTCTCGGAGTCTTTCCACTGAATTCTCTGTCCCTGTGTCTTGGGGTGACTTTATCGTGTGTATCCCCTATCGCTGCTCTATGCCCAGAAGTGAACTTTGTGCATTTCTGTGCCTTTCAACTGAGCCTGAGAGGGGGGAGAGGAAAAAAAACCGGACAAACTTCTCAGAGCGTTTGTTCAAGGACACACATCCACACTCCTCTGCATCCTGCTTGCAGCAAGAGCGGAGGAAGCAACCTTGTTTCTTTTGAGCCAGTTTTCAGCTCCTTTTCTCTGGAGGGAGATGGAGAGTTGAACTTTGTTTTCCTGGGACTTCGGGGGTTTTTTTCCCTTCTTCTCTTCTTGACTCTTTCAACATCAGACCACACTGGGAGAATTTTCTCCCGAGGAGGGGGCCCTGAATGTGGGCCCATGAGCCAGCTGCAAGGAGGAGGAGAGAGGCTACACCTACGGAAGTGTTGGGGTTCCTCCCCCCTGCCATGAGGTCATGGGAGAGGGGACCCTGGGGTAGAGGCATGGCCTGGGCACGGGGGTCTCCCTGCTCCCTGCTCACATGTGCCCTAATCCTGTTCAGCACTGGTTATTTTGTGTTGCCCTGTGCCAGGAGGGCCCTGGTTGTGCCGTGATTGCTCAGTTCTTTGGCAGTGCCCCGCCCATGTGGCTGGAGAAGAAAGAGCTCTGAAACTTCTCTCAAGAATCGCTCCCTATTTCTTTGCACGGGCCTCGCTGTCTAGGGATGTTTCAGGAGACCCCACCGAAACACGGAAGGACTCTCAAATTATCCCAGCTTTCTCTGCACAGCGAGAGCTTTTAATATTTAGCATTGTTATCCTTTTCCTGTGTGTTTGTTAAAAAAATAGTTTTATCTCTTTCACTTTCTTCCCAGGAAAATTCTTTTTTCCCAAACCTGGTGGGGGAGGGCTGGGTGTAACCTGCCTTCTATCAGAGGATATTTTCCTCCAAATTTGTCCAAACCGGCACAGCCTGTCCTTTCCCTGGGTGTCTGTTGCAGATGGAAGCTGCTGGTGCCATTGTCAGCTTGAAGCCCTCTTTTGATGCAAGCAGATGTTGCCAGGTGTGTTCAGCAGCTGTTGCTCAATGCTTATGCCAAGCTATTGTGTTCCTCATGGAACCAAGGAGCCATTGTGACACTGCAGGGGCTGATGGCATCAAGGAGGCAATTGTGACAGTACAGAACCTCCTAGAAACAAGGCTCCATTGTGACACCGTGGGGAATCATGGAATCAAGGAGCCCATTGTGACACGGCCAGGCCGCATGGAACCAATGGTCCATGGTTCCACTGCGGATTCAAGAAGAGCACGGTGACACCACGCAACATCATGGAACCGTGCGTCCATTGTGACACAGCGGGGCCTCATGGAAACAAGGGGACCATTGTGGCAAAGCAGGGCCTAATGGAAGCATGGAGAGCATTGTGACACTAAGGAAACTCCTGGAACCAAGATGACCACTGGCACATAATGGAACCTCATGGAAGCAAGCCTCCATGATGACTTTGGAAGGCCTCAGGGACCACAGGACCCATTGTGACACAGCAGGACCTGGTGGAACCAAGGAGCCTTTGTGATACTCCAGATCCACATGGAAGCCAGGGTGCACTGAGACACAGCGGGGCCTTGTTGGAACCAAAGACCCCTCTGCAAAAAGCAGGCTAGCTCATAGAAGCAAGGAGTCCATTGTTACAACGTAAAAGCTATGGAAGCAAGGGACCATTGTGACACTGCGGGGCCTCATGGAACCAATTGTCCATGATGACAATGAGGATCAAAGGAGACCATGGGGACACTGCGGAACCTGATGGAACCAAGGAGCCATTGTGACACAGTGGGGCCTCATGGAATCAAGGAGACCATTGTGACCCAGGTGTTGCATGTGAAGGCAAGGAGCCATTGTGCCACTTTGGGCTTCTTCCCTTGAGCTCTGCAGCTGGCTGTCCCAGCCCAGCGCACCATGTGCCACCTGCTCTCCTCAGGGCTCTGCCTGCACACAGCCCCAGGAGAAGTTTTCCTGTTTGCAAGGAAAGAATGGAAAAGCCGGAGCAGGTTTCCTAAACAACAAACCCCACTCAGGAGCCACATGCTCAGTACAGGCTGCCTGGAACGATGTCCCCTTTCTACAAGGGTCAGGGTGAGCAGGAATGAATGATCTCTGGGAGCAGAATTCTCGGAGTCTTTCCACTGAATTCTCTGTCCCTGTGTCTTGGGGTGACTTTATCGTGTGTATCCCCTATTGCTGCTCTATGCCCAGAAGTGAACTTTGTGCATTTCTGTGCCTTTCAACTGAGCCTGAGAGGGGGGAGAGGAAAAAAAACCGGACAAACTTCTCAGAGCGTTTGTTCAAGGACACACATCCACACTCCTCTGCATCCTGCTTGCAGCAAGAGCGAAGGAAGCAACCTTGTTTCTTTTGAGCCAGTTTTCAGCTCCTTTTCTCTGGGGGGAGATGGAGAGTTGAACTTTGTTTTCCTGGGACTTCGGGGGTTTTTTTTCCCTTCTTCTCTTCTTGACTTTTTCCACATCAGACCACATTGGGAGAATTTTCTGCCGAGGTGGGGGCCCTGAATGTGGGCCCATGAGCCAGCTGCAAGGAGGAGGAGAGAGGCTACACCTACGGAAGTGTTGGGGTTCCTCCCCCCTGCCATGAGGTCATGGGAGAGGGGACACTGGGGTAAAGGCATGGCCTGGGCACGGGGGTCTCCTTGCTTAAATGTGCCCTAATCCTATTCAGCACTGCTCATTTTGTGTTGCCTTGTGCCAGGAGGGCCCTGCTTGTGCCGTGATTGCTCAGTTCTTTGGCAGTGCCCCGCCCATGTGGCTGGAGAAGAAAGAGCTCTGAAACTTCTCTCAAGAATCGCTCCCTATTTCTTTGCACGGGCCTCGCTGTCTAGGGATGTTTCAGGAGACCCCACCGAAACACGGAAGGACTCTCAAATTATCCCAGCTTTCTCTCCACAGCGAGAGCTTTTAATATTTAGCATTGTTATCCTTTTCCTGGGTGTTTGTTAAAAAAATAGTTTTATCTCTTTCACTTTCTTCCCAGGAAAATTCTTTTTTCCCAAACCTGGTGGGGGAGGGCTGGGTGTAACCTGCCTTCTATCAGAGGATATTTTCCTCCACATTTGTCCAAACCGGCACAGCCTGTCCTTTCCCTGGGTGTCTGTGTCAGATGGAAGCTGCTGGTGCCATTGTCAGCTTGAAGCCCTCTTTTGATGCAAGCAGATGTTGCCAGGTGTGTTCAGCAGCTGTTGCTCAATGCTTATGCCAAGCTATTGTGTTCCTCATGGAACCAAGGAGCCATTGTGACTCTGCAGGGGCTGATGGCATCAAGGAGGCAATTGTGACAGTACAGAACCTCCTAGAAACAAGGCTCCATTGTGACACCGTGGGGAATCATGGAATCAAGGAGCCCATTGTGACACGGCCAGGCCGCATGGAACCAATGGTCCATGGTTCCACTGCGGATTCAAGAAGAGCACGGTGACACCACGCAACATCATGGAACCATGCGTCCATTGTGACACAGCGGGGCCTCATGGAAACAAGGGGACCATTGTGGCAAAGCAGGGCCTAATGGAAGCCTGGAGAGCATTGGGACATTGTGGGGAATCATGGAAGCATGGAGAGCATTGTGACACTAAGGAAACTCCTGGAACCAAGATGAGCACTGGCACATAATGGAACCTCATGGAAGCAAGCCTCCATGATGACTTTGGAGGGCCTCAGGGACCACAGGACCCATTGTGACACAGCAGGACCTGGTGGAACCAAGGAGCCTTTGTGATACTCCAGATCCACATGGAAGCCAGGGTGCACTGAGACACAGCGGGGCCTTGTTGGAACCAAAGACACCTCTGCAAAAAGCAGGCTAGCTCATAGAAGCAAGGAGTCCATTGTTACAACATCAAACCTATGGAACCAAGGGACCATTGTGACACTGCGGGGCCTCATGGAACCAATTGTCCATGATGACAATGCGGATCAAAGGAGACCATGGTGACACTGCGGAACCTGATGGAACCAAGGAGCCATTGTGACACAGTGGGGCCTCATGGAATCAAGGAGACCATTGTGACCCAGGTGTTGCATGTGAAGGCAAGGAGCCATTGTGACACTTTGGGCTTCTTCCCTTGAGCTCTGCAGCTGGCTGTCCCAGCCCAGCGCACCATGTGCCACCTGCTCTCCTCAGGGCTCTGCCTGCACACAGCCCCAGGAGAAGTTTTCCTGTTTGCAAGGAAAGAATGGAAAAGCCTGAGCAGGTTTCCTAAACAGCAAACCCCACTCAGGAGCCACATGCTCAGTACAGGCTGCCGGGAACGATGTCCCCTTTCTACAAGGGTCAGTGTGAGCAGGAATGATCTCTGGGAGCAGAATTCTCGGAGTCTTTCCACTGAATTCTCTGTCCCTGTGTCTTGGGGTGACTTTATCATGTGTATCCCCTATCCTGCTCTATGCCCAGAAGGTAACTTTGTGCATTTCTGTGCCTTTCAACGGAACCTGAGAGGGGGGAGAGGAAAAAAAAACCGGACAAACTTCTCAGAGCGTTTGTTCAAGGACACACATCCACACTCCTCTGCATTCTGCTTGCAGCAAGAGTGGAGGAAGCAACCTTGTTTCTTTTTAGCCAGTTTTCAGCATTTTTTCTCTGGAGGGAGATGGAGAGTTGAACTTTGTTTTCCTGGGACTTCGGGGGTTTTTTTCCCTTCTTCTCTTCTTGACTGTTTCCACATCAGACCACATTGGGAGAATTTTCTACCGAGGTGGGGGCCCTGAATGTGGGCCCATGAGCCAGCTGCTAGGAGGAGGAGAGAGACTACACCTCTGGAAGTGTTGGGGTTCCTCCCCCCTGCCATGAGGTCATGGGAGAGGGGACCCTGGGGTAGAGGCATGGCCTGGGCACGGGGGTCTCCCTGCTGACATGTGCCCTAATCCTGTTCAGCACTGCTTATTTTGTGTTGCCCTGTGCCAGGAGGGCCCTGCTTGTGCTGTGATTGCTCAGTTCTTTGGCAGTGCCCCGCCCATGTGGCTGGAGAAGAAAGAGCTCTGAAACTTCTCTCAAGAATCGCTCCCTATTTCTTTGCACGGGCCTCGCTGTCTATGGATGTTTCAGGAGACCCCACCGAAACACGGAAGGACTCTCAAATTATCCCAGGTTTCTCTCCACAGCGAGAGCTTTTAATATTTAGCATTGTTATCCTTTTCCTGGGTGTTTGTTAAAAAAATAGTTTTTATATCTTTCACTTTCTTCCCAGGAAAATTCTTTTTTCCCAAACCTGGTGGGGGAGGGCTGGGTGTAACCTGCCTTCTATCAGAGGATATTTTCCTCCAAATTTGTCCAAACCGGCACAGCCTGTCCTTTCCCTGGGTGTCTGTGTCAGATGGAAGCTGCTGGTGCCATTGTCAGCTTGAAGCCCTCTTTTGATGCAAGCAGATGTTGCCAGCTGTGTTCAGCAGCTGTGGCTCAATGCTTATGCCAAGCTATTGTGTTCCTCATGGAACCAAGGAGCCATTGTGACTCTGCAGGGGCTGATGGCATCAAGGAGCCAATTGTGACAGTACAGAACCTCCTAGAAACAAGGCTCCATGGTGACACCGTGGGGAATCATGGAATCAAGGAGCCCATTGTGACACGGCCAGGCCGCATGGAACCAATGGTCCATGGTTCCACTGCGGATTCAAGAAGAGCACGGTGACACCACGCAACATTATGGAACCATACGTCCATTGTGTCACAGCGGGGCCTCATGGAAACAAGGGGACCATTGTGGCAAAGCAGGGCCTAATGGAAGCCTGGAGAGCATTGGGACATTGTGGGGAATCATGGAAGCATGGAGAGCATTGTGACACTAAGGAAACTCCTGGAACCAAGATGAGCACTGGCACATAATGGAACCTCATGGAAGCAAGCCTCCATGATGACTTTGGAGGGCCTCAGGGACCACAGGACCCATTGTGACACAGCAGGACCTGGTGGAACCAAGGAGCCTTTGTGATACTCCAGATCCACATGGAAGCCAGGGTGCACTGAGACACAGCGGGGCCTTGTTAGAACCAAAGACACCTCTGCAAAAAGCAGGCTAGCTCATAGAAGCAAGGAGTCCATTGTTACAACATCAAACCTATGGAAGCAAGGGACCATTGTGACACTGCGGGGCCTCATGGAACCAATTGTCCATGATGACAATGCGGATCAAAGGAGACCATGGTGACACTGCGGAACCTGATGGAACCAAGGAGCCATTGTGACACAGTGGGGCCTCATGGAATCAAGGAGACCATTGTGACCCAGGTGTTGCATGTGAAGGCAAGGAGCCATTGTGCCACTTTGGGCTTCTTCCCTTGAGCTCTGCAGCTGGCTGTCCCAGCCCAGCGCACCATGTGCCACCTGCTCTCCTCAGGGCTCTGCCTGCACACAGCCCCAGGAGAAGTTTTCCTGTTTGCAAGGAAAGAATGGAAAAGCCTGAGCAGGTTTCCTAAACAACAAACCCCACTCAGGAGCCACATGCTCAGTACAGGCTGCCTGGAACGATGTCCCCTTTCTGCAAGGGTCAGTGTGAGCAGGAATGATCTCTGGGAGCAGAATTCTCGGAGTCTTTCCACTGAATTCTCTCTCCCTGTGTCTTGGGGTGACTTTATCACGTGTATCCCCTATCCTGCTCTATGCCCAGAAGGTAACTTTGTGCATTTCTGTGCCTTTCAACTGAGCCTGAGAGGGGGGAGAGGAAAAAAAAACCGGACAAACTACTCAGAGCGTTTGTTCAAGGACACACATCCACACTCCTCTGCATCCTGCTTGCAGCAAGAGCGGAGGAAGCAACCTTGTTTCTTTTGAGCCAGTTTTCAGCATTTTTTCTCTGGAGGGAGATGGAGAGTTGAACTTTGTTTTCCTGGGACTTCGGGGGTTTTTTTCCCTTCTTCTCTTCTTGACTGTTTCCACATCAGACCACATTGGGAGAATTTTCTACCGAGGTGGGGGCCCTGAATGTGGGCCCATGAGCCAGCTGCAAGGAGGAGGAGAGAGACTACACCTACGGAAGTGTTGGGGTTCCTCCCCCCTGCCATGAGGTCATGGGAGAGGGGACCCTGGGGTAGAGGCATGGCCTGGGCACGGGGGGTCTCCCTGCTCCCTGCTCACATGTGCCCTAATCCTGTTCAGCACTGGTTATTTTGTGTTGCCCTGTGCCAGGAGGGCCCTGGTTGTGCCGTGATTGCTCAGTTCTTTGGCAGTGCCCCGCCCATGTGGCTGGAGAAGAAAGAGCTCTGCAACTTCTCTCAAGAATCGCTCCCTATATCTTTGCACGGGCCTCGCTGTCTAGGGATGTTTCAGGAGACCCCACCGAAACACGGAAGGACTCTCAAATTATCCCAGCTTTCTCTCCACAGCGAGAGGTTTTAATATTTAGCATTGTTATCCTTTTCCTGGGTGTTTGTTAAAAAAATAGTTTTTATCTCTTTCACTTTCTTCCCAGGAAAATTCTTTTTTCCCAAACCTGGTGGGGGAGGGCTGGGTGTAACCTGCCTTCTATCAGAGGATATTTTCCTCCAAATTTGTCCAAACCGGCACAGCCTGTCCTTTCCCTGGGTGTCTGTGTCAGATGGAAGCTGCTGGTGCCATTGTCAGCTTGAAGCCCTCTTTTGATGCAAGCAGATGTTGCCAGGTGTGTTCAGCAGCTGTTGCTCAATGCTTATGCCAAGCTATTGTGTTCCTCATGGAACCAAGGAGCCATTGTGACTCTGCAGGGGCTGATGGCATCAAGGAGACAATTGTGACAGTACAGAACCTCCTAGAAACAAGGCTCCATTGTGACACCGTGGGGAATCATGGAATCAAGGAGCCCATTGTGACACGGCCAGGCCGCATGGAACCAATGGTCCATTGTTCCACTGCGGATTCAAGAAGAGCACGGTGACACCACGCAACATCACGGAACCATGTGTCCATTGTGTCACAGCGGGGCCTCATGGAAACAAGGGGACCATTGTGGCAAAGCAGGGCCTAATGGAAGCCTGGAGAGCATTGGGATATAATGGGGAATCATGGAAGCATGGAGAGCATTGTGACACTAAGGAAACTCCTGGAACCAAGATGACCACTGGCACATAATGGAACCTCATGGAAGCAAGCCTCCACGATGACTTTGGAGGGCCTCAGGGACCACAGGACCCATTGTGACACAGCAGGACCTGGTGGAACCAAGGAGCCTTTGTGATACTCCAGATCCACATGGAAGCCAGGGTGCACTGAGACACAGCGGGGCCTTGTGGGAACCAAAGACACCTCTGCAAAAAGCAGGCTAGCTCATGGAAGCAAGGAGTCCATTGTTACAACATCAAACCTATGGAAGCAAGGGACCATTGTGACACTGCGGGGCCTCATGGAACCAATTGTCCATGATGACAATGCGGATCAAAGGAGACCATGGCGACACTGCGGAACCTGATGGAACCAAGGAGCCATTGTGACACAGTGGGGCCTCATGGAATCAAGGAGACCATTGTGACCCAGGTGTTGCATGTGAAGGCAAGGAGCCATTGTGACACTTTGGGCTTCTTCCCTTGAGCTCTGCAGCTGGCTGTCCCAGCCCAGCGCACCATGTGCCACCTGCTCTCCTCAGGGCTCTGCCTGCACACAGCCCCAGGAGAAGTTTTCCTGTTTGCAAGGAAAGAATGGAAAAGCCGGAGCAGGTTTCCTAAACAACAAACCCCACTCAGGAGCCACATGCTCAGTACAGGCTGCCTGGAACGATGTCCCCTTTCTACAAGGGTCAGTGTGAGCAGGAATGATCCATCTCTGGGAGCAGAATTCTCGGAGTCTTTCCACTGAATTCTCTGTCCCTGTGTCTTGGGGTGACTTTATCGTGTGTATCCCCTATCGCTGCTCTATGCCCAGAAGTGAACTTTGTGCATTTCTGTGCCTTTCAACTGAGCCTGAGAGGGGGGAGAGGAAAAAAAACCGGACAAACTTCTCAGAGCGTTTGTTCAAGGACACACATCCACACTCCTCTGCATCCTGCTTGCAGCAAGAGCGGAGGAAGCAACCTTGTTTCTTTTGAGCCAGTTTTCAGCTCCTTTTCTCTGGAGGGAGATGGAGAGTTGAACTTTGTTTTCCTGGGACTTCGGGGGTTTTTTTCCCTTCTTCTCTTCTTGACTCTTTCAACATCAGACCACACTGGGAGAATTTTCTCCCGAGGAGGGGGCCCTGAATGTGGGCCCATGAGCCAGCTGCAAGGAGGAGGAGAGAGGCTACACCTACGGAAGTGTTGGGGTTCCTCCCCCCTGCCATGAGGTCATGGGAGAGGGGACCCTGGGGTAGAGGCATGGCCTGGGCACGGGGGTCTCCCTGCTCCCTGCTCACATGTGCCCTAATCCTGTTCAGCACTGGTTATTTTGTGTTGCCCTGTGCCAGGAGGGCCCTGGTTGTGCCGTGATTGCTCAGTTCTTTGGCAGTGCCCCGCCCATGTGGCTGGAGAAGAAAGAGCTCTGAAACTTCTCTCAAGAATCGCTCCCTATTTCTTTGCACGGGCCTCGCTGTCTAGGGATGTTTCAGGAGACCCCACCGAAACACGGAAGGACTCTCAAATTATCCCAGCTTTCTCTGCACAGCGAGAGCTTTTAATATTTAGCATTGTTATCCTTTTCCTGTGTGTTTGTTAAAAAAATAGTTTTTATCTCTTTCACTTTCTTCCCAGGAAAATTCTTTTTTCCCAAACCTGGTGGGGGAGGGCTGGGTGTAACCTGCCTTCTATCAGAGGATATTTTCCTCCAAATTTGTCCAAACCGGCACAGCCTGTCCTTTCCCTGGGTGTCTGTTGCAGATGGAAGCTGCTGGTGCCATTGTCAGCTTGAAGCCCTCTTTTGATGCAAGCAGATGTTGCCAGGTGTGTTCAGCAGCTGTTGCTCAATGCTTATGCCAAGCTATTGTGTTCCTCATGGAACCAAGGAGCCATTGTGACACTGCAGGGGCTGATGGCATCAAGGAGGCAATTGTGACAGTACAGAACCTCCTAGAAACAAGGCTCCATTGTGACACCGTGGGGAATCATGGAATCAAGGAGCCCATTGTGACACGGCCAGGCCGCATGGAACCAATGGTCCATGGTTCCACTGCGGATTCAAGAAGAGCACGGTGACACCACGCAACATCATGGAACCGTGCGTCCATTGTGACACAGCGGGGCCTCATGGAAACAAGGGGACCATTGTGGCAAAGCAGGGCCTAATGGAAGCATGGAGAGCATTGTGACACTAAGGAAACTCCTGGAACCAAGATGACCACTGGCACATAATGGAACCTCATGGAAGCAAGCCTCCATGATGACTTTGGAAGGCCTCAGGGACCACAGGACCCATTGTGACACAGCAGGACCTGGTGGAACCAAGGAGCCTTTGTGATACTCCAGATCCACATGGAAGCCAGGGTGCACTGAGACACAGCGGGGCCTTGTTGGAACCAAAGACCCCTCTGCAAAAAGCAGGCTAGCTCATGGAAGCAAGGAGTCCATTGTTACAACGTAAAAGCTATGGAAGCAAGGGACCATTGTGACACTGCGGGGCCTCATGGAACCAATTGTCCATGATGACAATGCGGATCAAAGGAGACCATGGGGACACTGCGGAACCTGATGGAACCAAGGAGCCATTGTGACACAGTGGGGCCTCATGGAATCAAGGAGACCATTGTGACCCAGGTGTTGCATGTGAAGGCAAGGAGCCATTGTGACACTTTGGGCTTCTTCCCTTGAGCTCTGCAGCTGGCTGTCCCAGCCCAGCGCACCATGTGCCACCTGCTCACCTCAGGGCTCTGCCTGCACACAGCCCCAGGAGAAGTTTTCCTGTTTGGAAGGAAAGAATGGAAAAGCCGGAGCAGGTTTCCTAAACAACAAACCCCACTCAGGAGCCACATGCTCAGTACAGGCTGCCTGGAACGATGTCCCCTTTCTACAAGGGTCAGTGTGAGCAGGAATGATCCATCTCTGGGAGCAGAATTCTCGGAGTCTTTCCACTGAATTCTCTCTCCCTGTGTCTTGGGGTGACTTTATCATGTGTATCCCCTATTGCTGCTCTATGCCCAGAAGTGAACTTTGTGCATTGCTGTGCCTTTCAACTGAGCCTGAGAGGGGGGAGAGGAAAAAAAACCGGACAAACTTCTCAGAGCGTTTGTTCAAGGACACACATCCACACTCCTCTGCATCCTGCTTGCAGCAAGAGCGGAGGAAGCAACCTTGTTTCTTTTGAGCCAGTTTTCAGCTCCTTTTCTCTGGGGGGAGATGGAGAGTTGAACTTTGTTTTCCTGGGACTTTGGGGTTTTTTTTCCCTTCTTCTCTTCTTGACTCTTTCAACATCAGACCACACTGGGAGAATTTTCTCCCGAGGAGGGGGCCCTGAATGTGGGCCCATGAGCCAGCTGCAAGGAGGAGGAGAGAGACTGCACCTACGGAAGTGTTGGGGTTCCTCCCCCCTGCCATGAGGTCATGGGAGAGGGGACCCTGGGGTAGAGGCATGGCCTGGGCACGGGGGTCTCCCTGCTCCCTGCTCACATGTGCCCTAATCCTGTTCAGCACTGCTCATTTTGTGTTGCCCTGTGCCAGGAGGGCCCTGGTTGTGCCGTGATTGCTCAGTTCTTTGGCAGTGCCCCGCCCATGTGGCTGGAGAAGAAAGAGCTCTGAAACTTCTCTCATGAATGGCTCCCTATTTCTTTGCACGGGCCTCGCTGTCTAGGGATGTTTCAGGAGACCCCACCAAAACACGGAAGGACTCTCAAATTATCCCAGCTTTCTCTGCACAGCGAGAGCTTTTAATATTTAGCATTGTTATCCTTTTCCTGTGTGTTTGTTAAAAAAATAGTTTTTATCTCTTTCACTTTCTTCCCAGGAAAATTCTTTTTTCCCGAACCTGGTGGGGGAGGGCTGGGTGTAAGCTGCCTTCTATCAGAGGATATTTTCCTCCAAATTTGTCCAAACCAGCACAGCCTGTCCTTTCCTGGGTCTCTGTTGCAGATGGAAGCTGCTGGTGCCATTGTCAGCTTGAAGCCCTCTTTTGATGCAAGCAGATGTTGCCAGGTGTGTTCAGCAGCTGTTGCTCAATGCTTATGCCAAGCTATTGTGTTCCTCATGGAACCAAGGAGCCATTGTGACACTGCAGGGGCTGATGGCATCAAGGAGCCAATTGTGACAGTACAGAACCTCCTAGAAACAAGGCTCCATTGTGACACCGTGGGGAATCATGGAATCAAGGAGCCCATTGTGACACGGCCAGGCCACATGGAACCAATGGTCCATGGTTCCACTGCAGATTCAAGAAGAGCACGGTGACACCACGCAACATCATGGAACCGTGCGTCCATTGTGACACAGCGGGGCCTCATGGAAACAAGGGGACCATTGTGGCAAAGCAGGGCCTAATGGAAGCATGGAGAGCATTGTGACACTAAGGAAACTCCTGGAACCAAGATGACCACTGGCACATAATGGAACCTCATGGCACCAAGCCTCCATGATGACTTTGGAAGGCCTCAGGGACCACAGGACCCATTGTGACACAGCAGGACCTGGTGGAACCAAGGAGCCTTTGTGATACTCCAGATCCACATGGAAGCCAGGGTGCACTGAGACACAGCGGGGCCTTGTTGGAACCAAAGACCCCTCTGCAAAAAGCAGGGTAGCTCATAGAAGCAAGGAGTCCATTGTTACAACGTAAAACCTATGGAAGCAAGGGACCATTGTGACACTGCGGGGCCTCATGGAACCAATTGTCCATGATGACAATGCGGATCAAAGGAGACCATGGTGACACTGCGGAACCTGATGGAACCAAGGAGCCATTGTGACACAGTGGGGCCTCATGGAATCAAGGAGACCATTGTGACCCAGGTGTTGCATGTGAAGGCAAGGAGCCATTGTGACACTTTGGGCTTCTTCCCTTGAGCTCTGCAGCTGGCTGTCCCAGCCCAGCGCACCATGTGCCACCTGCTCTCCTCAGGGCTCTGCCTGCACACAGCCCCAGGAGAAGTTTTCCTGTTTGGAAGGAAAGAATGGAAAAGCCTGAGCAGGTTTCCTAAACAACAAACCCCACTCAGGAGCCACATGCTCAGTACAGGCTGCCTGGAACGATGTCCCCTTTCTACAAGGGTCAGGGTGAGCAGGAATGAATGATGTCTGGGAGCAGAATTCTCGGAGTCTTTCCACTGAATTCTCTGTCCCTGTGTCTTGGGGTGACTTTATCGTGTGTATCCCCTATCGCTGCTCTATGCCCAGAAGTGAACTTTGTGCATTTCTGTGCCTTTCAACTGAGCCTGAGAGGGGGGAGAGGAAAAAAAAAACCGGACAAACTACTCAGAGCGTTTGTTCAAGGACACACATCCACACTCCTCTGCATCCTGCTTGCAGCAAGAGCGAAGGAAGCAACCTTGTTTCTTTTTAGCCAGTTTTCAGCTCCTTTTCTCTGGGGGGAGATGGAGAGTTGAACTTTGTTTTCCTGGGACTTCGGGGGTTTTTTTCCCTTCTTCTCTTCTTGACTCTTTCAACATCAGACCACATTGGGAGAATTTTCTCCCGAGGTGGGGGCCCTGAATGTGGGCCCATGAGCCAGCTGCAAGGAGGAGGAGAGAGACTACACCTACGGAAGTGTTGGGGTTCCTCCCCCCTGCCATGAGGTCATGGGAGAGGGGACCCTGGGGTAGAGGCATGGCCTGGGCACGGGGGGTCTCCCTGCTCCCTGCTCACATGTGCCCTAATCCTATTCAGCACTGCTTATTTTGTGTTGCCTTGTGCGAGGAGGGCCCTGGTTGTGCCGTGATTGCTCAGTTCTTTGGCAGTGCCCCACCCATGTGGCTGGAGAAGAAAGAGCTCTGAAACTTCTCTCAAGAATCGCTCCCTATTTCTTTGCACGGGCCTCGCTGTCTATGGATGTTTCAGGAGACCCCACCGAAACACGGAAGGACTCTCAAATTATCCCAGGTTTCTCTGCACAGCGAGAGGTTTTAATATTTAGCATTGTTATCCTTTTCCTGGGTGTTTGTTAAAAAAATAGTTTTTATCTCTTTCACTTCCTTCCCAGGAAAATTCTTTTTTCCCAAACCTGGTGGGGGAGGGCTGGATGTAAGCTGCCTTCTATCAGAGGATATTTTCCTCCAAATTTGTCCAAACCGGCACAGCCTGTCCTTTCCTGGGTCTCTGTTGCAGATGGAAGCTGCTGGTGCCATTGTCAGCTTGAAGCCCTCTTTTGATGCAAGCAGATGTTGCCAGGTGTGTTCAGCAGCTGTTGCTCAATGCTTATGCCAAGCTATTGTGTTCCTCATGGAACCAAGGAGCCATTGTGACACTGCAGGGGCTGATGGCATCAAGGAGGCAATTGTGACAGTACAGAACCTCCTAGAAACAAGGCTCCATTGTGACACCGTGGGGAATCATGGAATCAAGGAGCCCATTGTGACACGGCCAGGCCGCATGGAACCAATGGTCCATGGTTCCACTGCGGATTCAAGAAGAGCACGGTGACACCACGCAACATCATGGAACCATGCGTCCATTGTGACACAGCGGGGCCTCATGGAAACAAGGGGACCATTGTGGCAAAGCAGGGCCTAATGGAAGCCTGGAGAGCATTGGGACATTGTGGGGAATCATGGAAGCATGGAGAGCATTGTGACACTAAGGAAACTCCTGGAACCAAGATGAGCACTGGCACATAATGGAACCTCATGGAAGCAAGCCTCCACGATGACTTTGGAGGGCCTCAGGGACCACAGGACCCATTGTGACACAGCAGGACCTGGTGGAACCAAGGAGCCTTTGTGATACTCCAGATCCACATGGAAGCCAGGGTGCACTGAGACACAGCGGGGCCTTGTGGGAACCAAAGACACCTCTGCAAAAAGCAGGCTAGCTCATGGAAGCAAGGAGTCCATTGTTACAACATCAAACCTATGGAAGCAAGGGACCATTGTGACACTGCGGGGCCTCATGGAACCAATTGTCCATGATGACAATGCGGATCAAAGGAGACCATGGCGACACTGCGGAACCTGATGGAACCAAGGAGCCATTGTGACACAGTGGGGCCTCATGGAATCAAGGAGACCATTGTGACCCAGGTGTTGCATGTGAAGGCAAGGAGCCATTGTGACACTTTGGGCTTCTTCCCTTGAGCTCTGCAGCTGGCTGTCCCAGCCCAGCGCACCATGTGCCACCTGCTCTCCTCAGGGCTCTGCCTGCACACAGCCCCAGGAGAAGTTTTCCTGTTTGCAAGGAAAGAATGGAAAAGCCGGAGCAGGTTTCCTAAACAACAAACCCCACTCAGGAGCCACATGCTCAGTACAGGCTGCCTGGAACGATGTCCCCTTTCTACAAGGGTCAGTGTGAGCAGGAATGATCCATCTCTGGGAGCAGAATTCTCGGAGTCTTTCCACTGAATTCTCTGTCCCTGTGTCTTGGGGTGACTTTATCGTGTGTATCCCCTATCGCTGCTCTATGCCCAGAAGTGAACTTTGTGCATTTCTGTGCCTTTCAACTGAGCCTGAGAGGGGGGAGAGGAAAAAAAACCGGACAAACTTCTCAGAGCGTTTGTTCAAGGACACACATCCACACTCCTCTGCATCCTGCTTGCAGCAAGAGCGGAGGAAGCAACCTTGTTTCTTTTGAGCCAGTTTTCAGCTCCTTTTCTCTGGAGGGAGATGGAGAGTTGAACTTTGTTTTCCTGGGACTTCGGGGGTTTTTTTCCCTTCTTCTCTTCTTGACTCTTTCAACATCAGACCACACTGGGAGAATTTTCTCCCGAGGAGGGGGCCCTGAATGTGGGCCCATGAGCCAGCTGCAAGGAGGAGGAGAGAGGCTACACCTACGGAAGTGTTGGGGTTCCTCCCCCCTGCCATGAGGTCATGGGAGAGGGGACCCTGGGGTAGAGGCATGGCCTGGGCACGGGGGTCTCCCTGCTCCCTGCTCACATGTGCCCTAATCCTGTTCAGCACTGGTTATTTTGTGTTGCCCTGTGCCAGGAGGGCCCTGGTTGTGCCGTGATTGCTCAGTTCTTTGGCAGTGCCCCGCCCATGTGGCTGGAGAAGAAAGAGCTCTGAAACTTCTCTCAAGAATCGCTCCCTATTTCTTTGCACGGGCCTCGCTGTCTAGGGATGTTTCAGGAGACCCCACCGAAACACGGAAGGACTCTCAAATTATCCCAGCTTTCTCTGCACAGCGAGAGCTTTTAATATTTAGCATTGTTATCCTTTTCCTGTGTGTTTGTTAAAAAAATAGTTTTATCTCTTTCACTTTCTTCCCAGGAAAATTCTTTTTTCCCAAACCTGGTGGGGGAGGGCTGGGTGTAACCTGCCTTCTATCAGAGGATATTTTCCTCCAAATTTGTCCAAACCGGCACAGCCTGTCCTTTCCCTGGGTGTCTGTTGCAGATGGAAGCTGCTGGTGCCATTGTCAGCTTGAAGCCCTCTTTTGATGCAAGCAGATGTTGCCAGGTGTGTTCAGCAGCTGTTGCTCAATGCTTATGCCAAGCTATTGTGTTCCTCATGGAACCAAGGAGCCATTGTGACACTGCAGGGGCTGATGGCATCAAGGAGGCAATTGTGACAGTACAGAACCTCCTAGAAACAAGGCTCCATTGTGACACCGTGGGGAATCATGGAATCAAGGAGCCCATTGTGACACGGCCAGGCCGCATGGAACCAATGGTCCATGGTTCCACTGCGGATTCAAGAAGAGCACGGTGACACCACGCAACATCATGGAACCGTGCGTCCATTGTGACACAGCGGGGCCTCATGGAAACAAGGGGACCATTGTGGCAAAGCAGGGCCTAATGGAAGCATGGAGAGCATTGTGACACTAAGGAAACTCCTGGAACCAAGATGACCACTGGCACATAATGGAACCTCATGGAAGCAAGCCTCCATGATGACTTTGGAAGGCCTCAGGGACCACAGGACCCATTGTGACACAGCAGGACCTGGTGGAACCAAGGAGCCTTTGTGATACTCCAGATCCACATGGAAGCCAGGGTGCACTGAGACACAGCGGGGCCTTGTTGGAACCAAAGACCCCTCTGCAAAAAGCAGGCTAGCTCATAGAAGCAAGGAGTCCATTGTTACAACGTAAAACCTATGGAAGCAAGGGACCATTGTGACACTGAGGGGCCTCATGGAACCAATTGTCCATGATGACAATGCGGATCAAAGGAGACCATGGGGACACTGCGGAACCTGATGGAACCAAGGAGCCATTGTGACACAGTGGGGCCTCATGGAATCAAGGAGACCATTGTGACCCAGGTGTTGCATGTGAAGGCAAGGAGCCATTGTGCCACTTTGGGCTTCTTCCCTTGAGCTCTGCAGCTGGCTGTCCCAGCCCAGCGCACCATGTGCCACCTGCTCTCCTCAGGGCTCTGCCTGCACACAGCCCCAGGAGAAGTTTTCCTGTTTGGAAGGAAAGAATGGAAAAGCCGGAGCAGGTTTCCTAAACAACAAACCCCACTCAGGAGCCACATGCTCAGTACAGGCTGCCTGGAACGATGTCCCCTTTCTACAAGGGTCAGGGTGAGCAGGAATGAATGATCTCTGGGAGCAGAATTCTCGGAGTCTTTCCACTGAATTCTCTGTCCCTGTGTCTTGGGGTGACTTTATCGTGTGTATCCCCTATTGCTGCTCTATGCCCAGAAGTGAACTTTGTGCATTTCTGTGCCTTTCAACTGAGCCTGAGAGGGGGGAGAGGAAAAAAAACCGGACAAACTTCTCAGAGCGTTTGTTCAAGGACACACATCCACACTCCTCTGCATCCTGCTTGCAGCAAGAGCGAAGGAAGCAACCTTGTTTCTTTTGAGCCAGTTTTCAGCTCCTTTTCTCTGGGGGGAGATGGAGAGTTGAACTTTGTTTTCCTGGGACTTCGGGGGTTTTTTTTCCCTTCTTCTCTTCTTGACTTTTTCCACATCAGACCACATTGGGAGAATTTTCTGCCGAGGTGGGGGCCCTGAATGTGGGCCCATGAGCCAGCTGCAAGGAGGAGGAGAGAGGCTACACCTACGGAAGTGTTGGGGTTCCTCCCCCCTGCCATGAGGTCATGGGAGAGGGGACACTGGGGTAAAGGCATGGCCTGGGCACGGGGGTCTCCTTGCTTAAATGTGCCCTAATCCTATTCAGCACTGCTCATTTTGTGTTGCCCTGTGCCAGGAGGGCCCTGCTTGTGCCGTGATTGCTCAGTTCTTTGGCAGTGCCCCGCCCATGTGGCTGGAGAAGAAAGAGCTCTGAAACTTCTCTCAAGAATCGCTCCCTATTTCTTTGCACGGGCCTCGCTGTCTAGGGATGTTTCAGGAGACCCCACCGAAACACGGAAGGACTCTCAAATTATCCCAGGTTTCTCTCCACAGCGAGAGCTTTTAATATTTAGCATTGTTATCCTTTTCCTGGGTGTTTGTTAAAAAAATACTTTTATCTCTTTCACTTTCTTCCCAGGAAAATTCTTTTTTCCCAAACCTGGTGGGGGAGGGCTGGGTGTAACCTGCCTTCTATCAGAGGATATTTTCCTCCACATTTGTCCAAACCGGCACAGCCTGTCCTTTCCCTGGGTGTCTGTGTCAGATGGAAGCTGCTGGTGCCATTGTCAGCTTGAAGCCCTCTTTTGATGCAAGCAGATGTTGCCAGGTGTGTTCAGCAGCTGTTGCTCAATGCTTATGCCAAGCTATTGTGTTCCTCATGGAACCAAGGAGCCATTGTGACACTGCAGGGGCTGATGGCATCAAGGAGGCAATTGTGACAGTACAGAACCTCCTAGAAACAAGGCTCCATTGTGACACCGTGGGGAATCATGGAATCAAGGAGCCCATTGTGACACGGCCAGGCCGCATGGAACCAATGGTCCATGGTTCCACTGCGGATTCAAGAAGAGCACGGTGACACCACGCAACATCATGGAACCATGCGTCCATTGTGACACAGCGGGGCCTCATGGAAACAAGGGGACCATTGTGGCAAAGCAGGGCCTAATGGAAGCCTGGAGAGCATTGGGACATTGTGGGGAATCATGGAAGCATGGAGAGCATTGTGACACTAAGGAAACTCCTGGAACCAAGATGAGCACTGGCACATAATGGAACCTCATGGAAGCAAGCCTCCATGATGACTTTGGAGGGCCTCAGGGACCACAGGACCCATTGTGACACAGCAGGACCTGGTGGAACCAAGGAGCCTTTGTGATACTCCAGATCCACATGGAAGCCAGGGTGCACTGAGACACAGCGGGGCCTTGTTGGAACCAAAGACACCTCTGCAAAAAGCAGGCTAGCTCATAGAAGCAAGGAGTCCATTGTTACAACATCAAACCTATGGAACCAAGGGACCATTGTGACACTGCGGGGCCTCATGGAACCAATTGTCCATGATGACAATGCGGATCAAAGGAGACCATGGTGACACTGCGGAACCTGATGGAACCAAGGAGCCATTGTGACACAGTGGGGCCTCATGGAATCAAGGAGACCATTGTGACCCAGGTGTTGCATGTGAAGGCAAGGAGCCATTGTGACACTTTGGGCTTCTTCCCTTGAGCTCTGCAGCTGGCTGTCCCAGCCCAGCGCACCATGTGCCACCTGCTCTCCTCAGGGCTCTGCCTGCACACAGCCCCAGGAGAAGTTTTCCTGTTTGCAAGGAAAGAATGGAAAAGCCTGAGCAGGTTTCCTAAACAACAAACCCCACTCAGGAGCCACATGCTCAGTACAGGCTGCCTGGAACGATGTCCCCTTTCTGCAAGGGTCAGTGTGAGCAGGAATGATCCATCTCTGGGAGCAGAATTCTCGGAGTCTTTCCACTGAATTCTCTGTCCCTGTGTCTTGGGGTGACTTTATCGTGTGTATCCCCTATCGCTGCTCTATGCCCAGAAGTGAACTTTGTGCATTTCTGTGCCTTTCAACTGAGCCTGAGAGGGGGGAGAGGAAAAAAAACCGGACAAACTTCTCAGAGCGTTTGTTCAAGGACACACATCCACACTCCTCTGCATCCTGCTTGCAGCAAGAGCGGAGGAAGCAACCTTGTTTCTTTTGAGCCAGTTTTCAGCTCCTTTTCTCTGGAGGGAGATGGAGAGTTGAACTTTGTTTTCCTGGGACTTCGGGGGTTTTTTTCCCTTCTTCTCTTCTTGACTCTTTCAACATCAGACCACACTGGGAGAATTTTCTCCCGAGGAGGGGGCCCTGAATGTGGGCCCATGAGCCAGCTGCAAGGAGGAGGAGAGAGGCTACACCTACGGAAGTGTTGGGGTTCCTCCCCCCTGCCATGAGGTCATGGGAGAGGGGACCCTGGGGTAGAGGCATGGCCTGGGCACGGGGGTCTCCCTGCTCCCTGCTCACATGTGCCCTAATCCTGTTCAGCACTGGTTATTTTGTGTTGCCCTGTGCCAGGAGGGCCCTGGTTGTGCCGTGATTGCTCAGTTCTTTGGCAGTGCCCCGCCCATGTGGCTGGAGAAGAAAGAGCTCTGCAACTTCTCTCAAGAATCGCTCCCTATTTCTTTGCACGGGCCTCGCTGTCTAGGGATGTTTCAGGAGACCCCACCGAAACACGGAAGGACTCTCAAATTATCCCAGCTTTCTCTGCACAGCGAGAGCTTTTAATATTTAGCATTGTTATCCTTTTCCTGTGTGTTTGTTAAAAAAATAGTTTTTATCTCTTTCACTTTCTTCCCAGGAAAATTCTTTTTTCCCAAACCTGGTGGGGGAGGGCTGGGTGTAACCTGCCTTCTATCAGAGGATATTTTCCTCCACATTTGTCCAAACCGGCACAGCCTGTCCTTTCCCTGGGTGTCTGTTGCAGATGGAAGCTGCTGGTGCCATTGTCAGCTTGAAGCCCTCTTTTGATGCAAGCAGATGTTGCCAGGTGTGTTCAGCAGCTGTTGCTCAATGCTTATGCCAAGCTATTGTGTTCCTCATGGAACCAAGGAGCCATTGTGACACTGCAGGGGCTGATGGCATCAAGGAGGCAATTGTGACAGTACAGAACCTCCTAGAAACAAGGCTCCATTGTGACACCGTGGGGAATCATGGAATCAAGGAGCCCATTGTGACACGGCCAGGCCGCATGGAACCAATGGTCCATGGTTCCACTGCGGATTCAAGAAGAGCACGGTGACACCACGCAACATCATGGAACCGTGCGTCCATTGTGACACAGCGGGGCCTCATGGAAACAAGGGGACCATTGTGGCAAAGCAGGGCCTAATGGAAGCATGGAGAGCATTGTGACACTAAGGAAACTCCTGGAACCAAGATGACCACTGGCACATAATGGAACCTCATGGAAGCAAGCCTCCATGATGACTTTGGAAGGCCTCAGGGACCACAGGACCCATTGTGACACAGCAGGACCTGGTGGAACCAAGGAGCCTTTGTGATACTCCAGATCCACATGGAAGCCAGGGTGCACTGAGACACAGCGGGGCCTTGTTGGAACCAAAGACACCTCTGCAAAAAGCAGGCTAGCTCATAGAAGCAAGGAGTCCATTGTTACAACGTAAAAGCTATGGAAGCAAGGGACCATTGTGACACTGCGGGGCCTCATGGAACCAATTGTCCATGATGACAATGCGGATCAAAGGAGACCATGGGGACACTGCGGAACCTGATGGAACCAAGGAGCCATTGTGACACAGTGGGGCCTCATGGAATCAAGGAGACCATTGTGACCCAGGTGTTGCATGTGAAGGCAAGGAGCCATTGTGACACTTTGGGCTTCTTCCCTTGAGCTCTGCAGCTGGCTGTCCCAGCCCAGCGCACCATGTGCCACCTGCTCACCTCAGGGCTCTGCCTGCACACAGCCCCAGGAGAAGTTTTCCTGTTTGGAAGGAAAGAATGGAAAAGCCGGAGCAGGTTTCCTAAACAACAAACCCCACTCAGGAGCCACATGCTCAGTACAGGCTGCCTGGAACGATGTCCCCTTTCTACAAGGGTCAGTGTGAGCAGGAATGATCCATCTCTGGGAGCAGAATTCTCGGAGTCTTTCCACTGAATTCTCTCTCCCTGTGTCTTGGGGTGACTTTATCGTGTGTATCCCCTATCGCTGCTCTATGCCCAGAAGTGAACTTTGTGCATTTCTGTGCCTTTCAACTGAGCCTGAGAGGGGGGAGAGGAAAAAAAAAACCGGACAAACTACTCAGAGCGTTTGTTCAAGGACACACATACACACTCCTCTGCATCCTGCTTGCAGCAAGAGCGAAGGAAGCAACCTTGTTTCTTTTTAGCCAGTTTTCAGCTCCTTTTCTCTGGGGGGAGATGGAGAGTTGAACTTTGTTTTCCTGGGACTTCGGGGGTTTTTTTCCCTTCTTCTCTTCTTGACTCTTTCAACATCAGACCACATTGGGAGAATTTTCTCCCGAGGAGGGGGCCCTGAATGTGGGCCCATGAGCCAGCTGCAAGGAGGAGGAGAGAGACTACACCTACGGAAGTGTTGGGGTTCCTCCCCCCTGCCATGAGGTCATGGGAGAGGGGACCCTGGGGTAGAGGCATGGCCTGGGCACGGGGGGTCTCCCTGCTCCCTGCTGACATGTGCCCTAATCCTGTTCAGCACTGCTCATTTTGTGTTGCCTTGTGCGAGGAGGGCCCTGGTTGTGCCTTGATTGCTCAGTTCTTTGGCAGTGCCCCGCCCATGTGGCTGGAGAAGAAAGAGCTCTGCAACTTCTCTCAAGAATCGCTCCCTATTTCTTTGCACGGGCCTCGCTGTCTATGGATGTTTCAGGAGACCCCACCGAAACACGGAAGGACTCTCAAATTATCCCAGGTTTCTCTGCACAGCGAGAGGTTTTAATATTTAGCATTGTTATCCTTTTCCTGGGTGTTTGTTAAAAAAATAGTTTTTATCTCTTTCACTTCCTTCCCAGGAAAATTCTTTTTTCCCAAACCTGGTGGGGGAGGGCTGGATGTAAGCTGCCTTCTATCAGAGGATATTTTCCTCCAAATTTGTTCAAACCGGCACAGCCTGTCCTTTCCTGGGTCTCTGTTGCAGATGGAAGCTGCTGGTGCCATTGTCAGCTTGACGCCCTCTTTTGATGCAAGCAGATGTTGCCAGGTGTGTTCAGCAGCTGTTGCTCAATGCTTATGCCAAGCTATTGTGTTCCTCATGGAACCAAGGAGCCATTGTGACACTGCAGGGGCTGATGGCATCAAGGAGGCAATTGTGACAGTACAGAACCTCCTAGAAACAAGGCTCCATTGTGACACCGTGGGGAATCATGGAATCAAGGAGCCCATTGTGACACGGCCAGGCCGCATGGAACCAATGGTCCATGGTTACACGGCGGATTCAAGAAGAGCACGGTGACACCACGCAACATCACGGAACCATGTGTCCATTGTGACACAGCGGGGCCGCATGGAAACAAGGGGACCATTGTGGCAAAGCAGGGCCTAATGGAAGCCTGGAGAGCATTGGGATATAATGGGGAATCATGGAAGCATGGAGAGCATTGTGACACTAAGGAAACTCCTGGAACCAAGATGACCACTGGCACATAATGGAACCTCACGGAACCAAGCCTCCACGATGACTTTGGAAGGCCTCAGGGACCACAGGACCCATTGTGACACAGCAGGACCTGGTGGAACCAAGGAGCCTTTGTGATACTCCAGATCCACATGGAAGCCAGGGTGCACTGAGACACAGCGGGGCCTTGTTGGAACCAAAGACCCCTCTGCAAAAAGCAGGCTAGCTCATGGAAGCAAGGAGTCCATTGTTACAACATCAAAGCTATGGAAGCAAGGGACCATTGTGACACTGCGGGGCCTCATGGAACCAATTGTCCATGATGACAATGCGGATCAAAGGAGACCATGGGGACACTGCGGAACCTGATGGAACCAAGGAGCCATTGTGACACAGTGGGGCCTCATGGAATCAAGGAGACCATTGTGACCCAGGTGTTGCATGTGAAGGCAAGGAGCCATTGTGACACTTTGGGCTTCTTCCCTTGAGCTCTGCAGCTGGCTGTCCCAGCCCAGCGCACCATGTGCCACCTGCTCTCCTCAGGGCTCTGCCTGCACACAGCCCCAGGAGAAGTTTTCCTGTTTGCAAGGAAAGAATGGAAAAGCCTGAGCAGGTTTCCTAAACAACAAACCCCACTCATGAGCCACATGCTCAGTACAGGCTGCCTGGAACGATGTCCCCTTTCTACAAGGGTCAGTGTGAGCAGGAATGAATGATCTCTGGGAGCAGAATTCTCGGAGTCTTTCCACTGAATTCTCTGTCCCTGTGTCTTGGGGTGACTTTATCGTGTGTATCCCCTATCGCTGCTCTATGCCCAGAAGTGAACTTTGTGCATTTCTGTGCCTTTCAACTGAGCCTGAGAGGGGGGAGAGGAAAAAAAAAACCGGACAAACTACTCAGAGCGTTTGTTCAAGGACACACATACACACTCCTCTGCATCCTGCTTGCAGCAAGAGCGAAGGAAGCAACCTTGTTTCTTTTTAGCCAGTTTTCAGCTCCTTTTCTCTGGGGGGAGATGGAGAGTTGAACTTTGTTTTCCTGGGACTTCGGGGGTTTTTTTCCCTTCTTCTCTTCTTGACTGTTTCCACATCAGAGCACACTGGGAGAATTTTCTACCGAGGTGGGGGCCCTGAATGTGGGCCCATGAGCCAGCTGCAAGGAGGAGGAGAGAGGCTACACCTACGGAAGTGTTGGGGTTCCTCCCCCCTGCCATGAGGTCATGGGAGAGGGGACCCTGGGGTAGAGGCATGGCCTGGGCACGGGGGGTCTCCCTGCTCCCTGCTCACATGTGCCCTAATCCTGTTCAGCACTGGTTATTTTGTGTTGCCCTGTGCCAGGAGGGCCCTGGTTGTGCCGTGATTGCTCAGTTCTTTGGCAGTGCCCCGCCCATGTGGCTGGAGAAGAAAGAGCTCTGCAACTTCTCTCAAGAATCGCTCCCTATATCTTTGCACGGGCCTCGCTGTCTAGGGATGTTTCAGGAGACCCCACCGAAACACGGAAGGACTCTCAAATTATCCCAGCTTTCTCTCCACAGCGAGAGGTTTTAATATTTAGCATTGTTATCCTTTTCCTGGGTGTTTGTTAAAAAAATAGTTTTTATCTCTTTCACTTTCTTCCCAGGAAAATTCTTTTTTCCCAAACCTGGTGGGGGAGGGCTGGGTGTAACCTGCCTTCTATCAGAGGATATTTTCCTCCAAATTTGTCCAAACCGGCACAGCCTGTCCTTTCCCTGGGTGTCTGTGTCAGATGGAAGCTGCTGGTGCCATTGTCAGCTTGAAGCCCTCTTTTGATGCAAGCAGATGTTGCCAGGTGTGTTCAGCAGCTGTTGCTCAATGCTTATGCCAAGCTATTGTGTTCCTCATGGAACCAAGGAGCCATTGTGACTCTGCAGGGGCTGATGGCATCAAGGAGACAATTGTGACAGTACAGAACCTCCTAGAAACAAGGCTCCATTGTGACACCGTGGGGAATCATGGAATCAAGGAGCCCATTGTGACACGGCCAGGCCGCATGGAACCAATGGTCCATTGTTCCACTGCGGATTCAAGAAGAGCACGGTGACACCACGCAACATCACGGAACCATGTGTCCATTGTGTCACAGCGGGGCCTCATGGAAACAAGGGGACCATTGTGGCAAAGCAGGGCCTAATGGAAGCCTGGAGAGCATTGGGATATAATGGGGAATCATGGAAGCATGGAGAGCATTGTGACACTAAGGAAACTCCTGGAACCAAGATGACCACTGGCACATAATGGAACCTCATGGAAGCAAGCCTCCACGATGACTTTGGAGGGCCTCAGGGACCACAGGACCCATTGTGACACAGCAGGACCTGGTGGAACCAAGGAGCCTTTGTGATACTCCAGATCCACATGGAAGCCAGGGTGCACTGAGACACAGCGGGGCCTTGTGGGAACCAAAGACACCTCTGCAAAAAGCAGGCTAGCTCATGGAAGCAAGGAGTCCATTGTTACAACATCAAACCTATGGAAGCAAGGGACCATTGTGACACTGCGGGGCCTCATGGAACCAATTGTCCATGATGACAATGCGGATCAAAGGAGACCATGGCGACACTGCGGAACCTGATGGAACCAAGGAGCCATTGTGACACAGTGGGGCCTCATGGAATCAAGGAGACCATTGTGACCCAGGTGTTGCATGTGAAGGCAAGGAGCCATTGTGACACTTTGGGCTTCTTCCCTTGAGCTCTGCAGCTGGCTGTCCCAGCCCAGCGCACCATGTGCCACCTGCTCTCCTCAGGGCTCTGCCTGCACACAGCCCCAGGAGAAGTTTTCCTGTTTGCAAGGAAAGAATGGAAAAGCCGGAGCAGGTTTCCTAAACAACAAACCCCACTCAGGAGCCACATGCTCAGTACAGGCTGCCTGGAACGATGTCCCCTTTCTACAAGGGTCAGTGTGAGCAGGAATGATCCATCTCTGGGAGCAGAATTCTCGGAGTCTTTCCACTGAATTCTCTGTCCCTGTGTCTTGGGGTGACTTTATCGTGTGTATCCCCTATCGCTGCTCTATGCCCAGAAGTGAACTTTGTGCATTTCTGTGCCTTTCAACTGAGCCTGAGAGGGGGGAGAGGAAAAAAAACCGGACAAACTTCTCAGAGCGTTTGTTCAAGGACACACATCCACACTCCTCTGCATCCTGCTTGCAGCAAGAGCGGAGGAAGCAACCTTGTTTCTTTTGAGCCAGTTTTCAGCTCCTTTTCTCTGGAGGGAGATGGAGAGTTGAACTTTGTTTTCCTGGGACTTCGGGGGTTTTTTTCCCTTCTTCTCTTCTTGACTCTTTCAACATCAGACCACACTGGGAGAATTTTCTCCCGAGGAGGGGGCCCTGAATGTGGGCCCATGAGCCAGCTGCAAGGAGGAGGAGAGAGGCTACACCTACGGAAGTGTTGGGGTTCCTCCCCCCTGCCATGAGGTCATGGGAGAGGGGACCCTGGGGTAGAGGCATGGCCTGGGCACGGGGGTCTCCCTGCTCCCTGCTCACATGTGCCCTAATCCTGTTCAGCACTGGTTATTTTGTGTTGCCCTGTGCCAGGAGGGCCCTGGTTGTGCCGTGATTGCTCAGTTCTTTGGCAGTGCCCCGCCCATGTGGCTGGAGAAGAAAGAGCTCTGAAACTTCTCTCAAGAATCGCTCCCTATTTCTTTGCACGGGCCTCGCTGTCTAGGGATGTTTCAGGAGACCCCACCGAAACACGGAAGGACTCTCAAATTATCCCAGCTTTCTCTGCACAGCGAGAGCTTTTAATATTTAGCATTGTTATCCTTTTCCTGTGTGTTTGTTAAAAAAATAGTTTTTATCTCTTTCACTTTCTTCCCAGGAAAATTCTTTTTTCCCAAACCTGGTGGGGGAGGGCTGGGTGTAACCTGCCTTCTATCAGAGGATATTTTCCTCCAAATTTGTCCAAACCGGCACAGCCTGTCCTTTCCCTGGGTGTCTGTTGCAGATGGAAGCTGCTGGTGCCATTGTCAGCTTGAAGCCCTCTTTTGATGCAAGCAGATGTTGCCAGGTGTGTTCAGCAGCTGTTGCTCAATGCTTATGCCAAGCTATTGTGTTCCTCATGGAACCAAGGAGCCATTGTGACACTGCAGGGGCTGATGGCATCAAGGAGGCAATTGTGACAGTACAGAACCTCCTAGAAACAAGGCTCCATTGTGACACCGTGGGGAATCATGGAATCAAGGAGCCCATTGTGACACGGCCAGGCCGCATGGAACCAATGGTCCATGGTTCCACTGCGGATTCAAGAAGAGCACGGTGACACCACGCAACATCATGGAACCGTGCGTCCATTGTGACACAGCGGGGCCTCATGGAAACAAGGGGACCATTGTGGCAAAGCAGGGCCTAATGGAAGCATGGAGAGCATTGTGACACTAAGGAAACTCCTGGAACCAAGATGACCACTGGCACATAATGGAACCTCATGGAAGCAAGCCTCCATGATGACTTTGGAAGGCCTCAGGGACCACAGGACCCATTGTGACACAGCAGGACCTGGTGGAACCAAGGAGCCTTTGTGATACTCCAGATCCACATGGAAGCCAGGGTGCACTGAGACACAGCGGGGCCTTGTTGGAACCAAAGACCCCTCTGCAAAAAGCAGGCTAGCTCATAGAAGCAAGGAGTCCATTGTTACAACGTAAAAGCTATGGAAGCAAGGGACCATTGTGACACTGCGGGGCCTCATGGAACCAATTGTCCATGATGACAATGCGGATCAAAGGAGACCATGGGGACACTGCGGAACCTGATGGAACCAAGGAGCCATTGTGACACAGTGGGGCCTCATGGAATCAAGGAGACCATTGTGACCCAGGTGTTGCATGTGAAGGCAAGGAGCCATTGTGACACTTTGGGCTTCTTCCCTTGAGCTCTGCAGCTGGCTGTCCCAGCCCAGCGCACCATGTGCCACCTGCTCACCTCAGGGCTCTGCCTGCACACAGCCCCAGGAGAAGTTTTCCTGTTTGGAAGGAAAGAATGGAAAAGCCGGAGCAGGTTTCCTAAACAACAAACCCCACTCAGGAGCCACATGCTCAGTACAGGCTGCCTGGAACGATGTCCCCTTTCTACAAGGGTCAGTGTGAGCAGGAATGATCCATCTCTGGGAGCAGAATTCTCGGAGTCTTTCCACTGAATTCTCTCTCCCTGTGTCTTGGGGTGACTTTATCATGTGTATCCCCTATTGCTGCTCTATGCCCAGAAGTGAACTTTGTGCATTTCTGTGCCTTTCAACTGAGCCTGAGAGGGGGGAGAGGAAAAAAAACCGGACAAACTTCTCAGAGCGTTTGTTCAAGGACACACATCCACACTCCTCTGCATCCTGCTTGCAGCAAGAGCGGAGGAAGCAACCTTGTTTCTTTTGAGCCAGTTTTCAGCTCCTTTTCTCTGGGGGGAGATGGAGAGTTGAACTTTGTTTTCCTGGGACTTTGGGGTTTTTTTTCCCTTCTTCTCTTCTTGACTCTTTCAACATCAGACCACACTGGGAGAATTTTCTCCCGAGGAGGGGGCCCTGAATGTGGGCCCATGAGCCAGCTGCAAGGAGGAGGAGAGAGACTGCACCTACGGAAGTGTTGGGGTTCCTCCCCCCTGCCATGAGGTCATGGGAGAGGGGACCCTGGGGTAGAGGCATGGCCTGGGCACGGGGGTCTCCCTGCTCCCTGCTCACATGTGCCCTAATCCTGTTCAGCACTGCTCATTTTGTGTTGCCCTGTGCCAGGAGGGCCCTGGTTGTGCCGTGATTGCTCAGTTCTTTGGCAGTGCCCCGCCCATGTGGCTGGAGAAGAAAGAGCTCTGAAACTTCTCTCATGAATGGCTCCCTATTTCTTTGCACGGGCCTCGCTGTCTAGGGATGTTTCAGGAGACCCCACCAAAACACGGAAGGACTCTCAAATTATCCCAGCTTTCTCTGCACAGCGAGAGCTTTTAATATTTAGCATTGTTATCCTTTTCCTGTGTGTTTGTTAAAAAAATAGTTTTTATCTCTTTCACTTTCTTCCCAGGAAAATTCTTTTTTCCCGAACCTGGTGGGGGAGGGCTGGGTGTAAGCTGCCTTCTATCAGAGGATATTTTCCTCCAAATTTGTCCAAACCAGCACAGCCTGTCCTTTCCTGGGTCTCTGTTGCAGATGGAAGCTGCTGGTGCCATTGTCAGCTTGAAGCCCTCTTTTGATGCAAGCAGATGTTGCCAGGTGTGTTCAGCAGCTGTTGCTCAATGCTTATGCCAAGCTATTGTGTTCCTCATGGAACCAAGGAGCCATTGTGACACTGCAGGGGCTGATGGCATCAAGGAGCCAATTGTGACAGTACAGAACCTCCTAGAAACAAGGCTCCATTGTGACACCGTGGGGAATCATGGAATCAAGGAGCCCATTGTGACACGGCCAGGCCACATGGAACCAATGGTCCATGGTTCCACTGCGGATTCAAGAAGAGCACGGTGACACCACGCAACATCATGGAACCGTGCGTCCATTGTGACACAGCGGGGCCTCATGGAAACAAGGGGACCATTGTGGCAAAGCAGGGCCTAATGGAAGCATGGAGAGCATTGTGACACTAAGGAAACTCCTGGAACCAAGATGACCACTGGCACATAATGGAACCTCATGGCACCAAGCCTCCATGATGACTTTGGAAGGCCTCAGGGACCACAGGACCCATTGTGACACAGCAGGACCTGGTGGAACCAAGGAGCCTTTGTGATACTCCAGATCCACATGGAAGCCAGGGTGCACTGAGACACAGCGGGGCCTTGTTGGAACCAAAGACCCCTCTGCAAAAAGCAGGCTAGCTCATAGAAGCAAGGAGTCCATTGTTACAACGTAAAACCTATGGAAGCAAGGGACCATTGTGACACTGCGGGGCCTCATGGAACCAATTGTCCATGATGACAATGCGGATCAAAGGAGACCATGGTGACACTGCGGAACCTGATGGAACCAAGGAGCCATTGTGACACAGTGGGGCCTCATGGAATCAAGGAGACCATTGTGACCCAGGTGTTGCATGTGAAGGCAAGGAGCCATTGTGACACTTTGGGCTTCTTCCCTTGAGCTCTGCAGCTGGCTGTCCCAGCCCAGCGCACCATGTGCCACCTGCTCTCCTCAGGGCTCTGCCTGCACACAGCCCCAGGAGAAGTTTTCCTGTTTGGAAGGAAAGAATGGAAAAGCCTGAGCAGGTTTCCTAAACAACAAACCCCACTCAGGAGCCACATGCTCAGTACAGGCTGCCTGGAACGATGTCCCCTTTCTACAAGGGTCAGGGTGAGCAGGAATGAATGATGTCTGGGAGCAGAATTCTCGGAGTCTTTCCACTGAATTCTCTGTCCCTGTGTCTTGGGGTGACTTTATCGTGTGTATCCCCTATCGCTGCTCTATGCCCAGAAGTGAACTTTGTGCATTTCTGTGCCTTTCAACTGAGCCTGAGAGGGGGGAGAGGAAAAAAAAAACCGGACAAACTACTCAGAGCGTTTGTTCAAGGACACACATCCACACTCCTCTGCATCCTGCTTGCAGCAAGAGCGAAGGAAGCAACCTTGTTTCTTTTTAGCCAGTTTTCAGCTCCTTTTCTCTGGGGGGAGATGGAGAGTTGAACTTTGTTTTCCTGGGACTTCGGGGGTTTTTTTCCCTTCTTCTCTTCTTGACTCTTTCAACATCAGACCACATTGGGAGAATTTTCTCCCGAGGTGGGGGCCCTGAATGTGGGCCCATGAGCCAGCTGCAAGGAGGAGGAGAGAGACTACACCTACGGAAGTGTTGGGGTTCCTCCCCCCTGCCATGAGGTCATGGGAGAGGGGACCCTGGGGTAGAGGCATGGCCTGGGCACGGGGGGTCTCCCTGCTCCCTGCTCACATGTGCCCTAATCCTATTCAGCACTGCTTATTTTGTGTTGCCTTGTGCGAGGAGGGCCCTGGTTGTGCCGTGATTGCTCAGTTCTTTGGCAGTGCCCCACCCATGTGGCTGGAGAAGAAAGAGCTCTGAAACTTCTCTCAAGAATCGCTCCCTATTTCTTTGCACGGGCCTCGCTGTCTATGGATGTTTCAGGAGACCCCACCGAAACACGGAAGGACTCTCAAATTATCCCAGGTTTCTCTGCACAGCGAGAGGTTTTAATATTTAGCATTGTTATCCTTTTCCTGGGTGTTTGTTAAAAAAATAGTTTTTATCTCTTTCACTTCCTTCCCAGGAAAATTCTTTTTTCCCAAACCTGGTGGGGGAGGGCTGGATGTAAGCTGCCTTCTATCAGAGGATATTTTCCTCCAAATTTGTCCAAACCGGCACAGCCTGTCCTTTCCTGGGTCTCTGTTGCAGATGGAAGCTGCTGGTGCCATTGTCAGCTTGAAGCCCTCTTTTGATGCAAGCAGATGTTGCCAGGTGTGTTCAGCAGCTGTTGCTCAATGCTTATGCCAAGCTATTGTGTTCCTCATGGAACCAAGGAGCCATTGTGACACTGCAGGGGCTGATGGCATCAAGGAGGCAATTGTGACAGTACAGAACCTCCTAGAAACAAGGCTCCATTGTGACACCGTGGGGAATCATGGAATCAAGGAGCCCATTGTGACACGGCCAGGCCGCATGGAACCAATGGTCCATGGTTACACGGCGGATTCAAGAAGAGCACGGTGACACCACGCAACATCATGGAACCATACGTCCATTGTGACACAGCGGGGCCTCATGGAAACAAGGGGACCATTGTGGCAAAGCAGGGCCTAATGGAAGCATGGAGAGCATTGTGACACTAAGGAAACTCCTGGAACCAAGATGACCACTGGCACATAATGGAACCTCACGGAACCAAGCCTCCACGATGACTTTGGAAGGCCTCAGGGACCACAGGACCCATTGTGACACAGCAGGACCTGGTGGAACCAAGGAGCCTTTGTGATACTCCAGATCCACATGGAAGCCAGGGTGCACTGAGACACAGCGGGGCCTTGTTGGAACCAAAGACCCCTCTGCAAAAAGCAGGCTAGCTCATGGAAGCAAGGAGTCCATTGTTACAACATAAAAGCTATGGAACCAAGGGACCATTGTGACACTGCGGGGCCTCATGGAACCAATTGTCCATGATGACAATGCGGATCAAAGGAGACCATGGTGACACTGCGGAACCTGATGGAACCAAGGAGCCATTGTGACACAGTGGGGCCTCATGGAATCAAGGAGACCATTGTGACCCAGGTGTTGCATGTGAAGGCAAGGAGCCATTGTGACACTTTGGGCTTCTTCCCTTGAGCTCTGCAGCTGGCTGTCCCAGCCCAGCGCACCATGTGCCACCTGCTCTCCTCAGGGCTCTGCCTGCACACAGCCCCAGGAGAAGTTTTCCTGTTTGCAAGGAAAGAATGGAAAAGCCTGAGCAGGTTTCCTAAACAACAAACCCCACTCAGGAGCCACATGCTCAGTACAGGCTGCCTGGAACGATGTCCCCTTTCTACAAGGGTCAGTGTGAGCAGGAATGATCCATCTCTGGGAGCAGAATTCTCGGAGTCTTTCCACTGAATTCTCTCTCCCTGTGTCTTGGGGTGACTTTATCATGTGTATCCCCTATTGCTGCTCTATGCCCAGAAGTGAACTTTGTGCATTTCTGTGCCTTTCAACTGAGCCTGAGAGGGGGGAGAGGAAAAAAAACCGGACAAACTTCTCAGAGCGTTTGTTCAAGGACACACATCCACACTCCTCTGCATCCTGCTTGCAGCAAGAGCGGAGGAAGCAACCTTGTTTCTTTTGAGCCAGTTTTCAGCTCCTTTTCTCTGGGGGGAGATGGAGAGTTGAACTTTGTTTTCCTGGGACTTTGGGGTTTTTTTTCCCTTCTTCTCTTCTTGACTCTTTCAACATCAGACCACACTGGGAGAATTTTCTCCCGAGGAGGGGGCCCTGAATGTGGGCCCATGAGCCAGCTGCAAGGAGGAGGAGAGAGACTGCACCTACGGAAGTGTTGGGGTTCCTCCCCCCTGCCATGAGGTCATGGGAGAGGGGACCCTGGGGTAGAGGCATGGCCTGGGCACGGGGGTCTCCCTGCTCCCTGCTCACATGTGCCCTAATCCTGTTCAGCACTGCTCATTTTGTGTTGCCCTGTGCCAGGAGGGCCCTGGTTGTGCCGTGATTGCTCAGTTCTTTGGCAGTGCCCCGCCCATGTGGCTGGAGAAGAAAGAGCTCTGAAACTTCTCTCATGAATGGCTCCCTATTTCTTTGCACGGGCCTCGCTGTCTAGGGATGTTTCAGGAGACCCCACCAAAACACGGAAGGACTCTCAAATTATCCCAGCTTTCTCTGCACAGCGAGAGCTTTTAATATTTAGCATTGTTATCCTTTTCCTGTGTGTTTGTTAAAAAAATAGTTTTTATCTCTTTCACTTTCTTCCCAGGAAAATTCTTTTTTCCCGAACCTGGTGGGGGAGGGCTGGGTGTAAGCTGCCTTCTATCAGAGGATATTTTCCTCCAAATTTGTCCAAACCAGCACAGCCTGTCCTTTCCTGGGTCTCTGTTGCAGATGGAAGCTGCTGGTGCCATTGTCAGCTTGAAGCCCTCTTTTGATGCAAGCAGATGTTGCCAGGTGTGTTCAGCAGCTGTTGCTCAATGCTTATGCCAAGCTATTGTGTTCCTCATGGAACCAAGGAGCCATTGTGACACTGCAGGGGCTGATGGCATCAAGGAGCCAATTGTGACAGTACAGAACCTCCTAGAAACAAGGCTCCATTGTGACACCGTGGGGAATCATGGAATCAAGGAGCCCATTGTGACACGGCCAGGCCACATGGAACCAATGGTCCATGGTTCCACTGCGGATTCAAGAAGAGCACGGTGACACCACGCAACATCATGGAACCGTGCGTCCATTGTGACACAGCGGGGCCTCATGGAAACAAGGGGACCATTGTGGCAAAGCAGGGCCTAATGGAAGCATGGAGAGCATTGTGACACTAAGGAAACTCCTGGAACCAAGATGACCACTGGCACATAATGGAACCTCATGGCACCAAGCCTCCATGATGACTTTGGAAGGCCTCAGGGACCACAGGACCCATTGTGACACAGCAGGACCTGGTGGAACCAAGGAGCCTTTGTGATACTCCAGATCCACATGGAAGCCAGGGTGCACTGAGACACAGCGGGGCCTTGTTGGAACCAAAGACCCCTCTGCAAAAAGCAGGCTAGCTCATAGAAGCAAGGAGTCCATTGTTACAACGTAAAACCTATGGAAGCAAGGGACCATTGTGACACTGCGGGGCCTCATGGAACCAATTGTCCATGATGACAATGCGGATCAAAGGAGACCATGGTGACACTGCGGAACCTGATGGAACCAAGGAGCCATTGTGACACAGTGGGGCCTCATGGAATCAAGGAGACCATTGTGACCCAGGTGTTGCATGTGAAGGCAAGGAGCCATTGTGCCACTTTGGGCTTCTTCCCTTGAGCTCTGCAGCTGGCTGTCCCAGCCCAGCGCACCATGTGCCACCTGCTCTCCTCAGGGCTCTGCCTGCACACAGCCCCAGGAGAAGTTTTCCTGTTTGGAAGGAAAGAATGGAAAAGCCTGAGCAGGTTTCCTAAACAACAAACCCCACTCAGGAGCCACATGCTCAGTACAGGCTGCCTGGAACGATGTCCCCTTTCTACAAGGGTCAGGGTGAGCAGGAATGAATGATGTCTGGGAGCAGAATTCTCGGAGTCTTTCCACTGAATTCTCTGTCCCTGTGTCTTGGGGTGACTTTATCGTGTGTATCCCCTATCGCTGCTCTATGCCCAGAAGTGAACTTTGTGCATTTCTGTGCCTTTCAACTGAGCCTGAGAGGGGGGAGAGGAAAAAAAAAACCGGACAAACTACTCAGAGCGTTTGTTCAAGGACACACATCCACACTCCTCTGCATCCTGCTTGCAGCAAGAGCGAAGGAAGCAACCTTGTTTCTTTTTAGCCAGTTTTCAGCTCCTTTTCTCTGGGGGGAGATGGAGAGTTGAACTTTGTTTTCCTGGGACTTCGGGGGTTTTTTTCCCTTCTTCTCTTCTTGACTCTTTCAACATCAGACCACATTGGGAGAATTTTCTCCCGAGGTGGGGGCCCTGAATGTGGGCCCATGAGCCAGCTGCAAGGAGGAGGAGAGAGACTACACCTACGGAAGTGTTGGGGTTCCTCCCCCCTGCCATGAGGTCATGGGAGAGGGGACCCTGGGGTAGAGGCATGGCCTGGGCACGGGGGGTCTCCCTGCTCCCTGCTCACATGTGCCCTAATCCTATTCAGCACTGCTTATTTTGTGTTGCCTTGTGCGAGGAGGGCCCTGGTTGTGCCGTGATTGCTCAGTTCTTTGGCAGTGCCCCACCCATGTGGCTGGAGAAGAAAGAGCTCTGAAACTTCTCTCAAGAATCGCTCCCTATTTCTTTGCACGGGCCTCGCTGTCTATGGATGTTTCAGGAGACCCCACCGAAACACGGAAGGACTCTCAAATTATCCCAGGTTTCTCTGCACAGCGAGAGGTTTTAATATTTAGCATTGTTATCCTTTTCCTGGGTGTTTGTTAAAAAAATAGTTTTTATCTCTTTCACTTCCTTCCCAGGAAAATTCTTTTTTCCCAAACCTGGTGGGGGAGGGCTGGATGTAAGCTGCCTTCTATCAGAGGATATTTTCCTCCAAATTTGTCCAAACCGGCACAGCCTGTCCTTTCCTGGGTCTCTGTTGCAGATGGAAGCTGCTGGTGCCATTGTCAGCTTGAAGCCCTCTTTTGATGCAAGCAGATGTTGCCAGGTGTGTTCAGCAGCTGTTGCTCAATGCTTATGCCAAGCTATTGTGTTCCTCATGGAACCAAGGAGCCATTGTGACACTGCAGGGGCTGATGGCATCAAGGAGGCAATTGTGACAGTACAGAACCTCCTAGAAACAAGGCTCCATTGTGACACCGTGGGGAATCATGGAATCAAGGAGCCCATTGTGACACGGCCAGGCCGCATGGAACCAATGGTCCATGGTTACACGGCGGATTCAAGAAGAGCACGGTGACACCACGCAACATCATGGAACCATACGTCCATTGTGACACAGCGGGGCCTCATGGAAACAAGGGGACCATTGTGGCAAAGCAGGGCCTAATGGAAGCATGGAGAGCATTGTGACACTAAGGAAACTCCTGGAACCAAGATGACCACTGGCACATAATGGAACCTCACGGAACCAAGCCTCCACGATGACTTTGGAAGGCCTCAGGGACCACAGGACCCATTGTGACACAGCAGGACCTGGTGGAACCAAGGAGCCTTTGTGATACTCCAGATCCACATGGAAGCCAGGGTGCACTGAGACACAGCGGGGCCTTGTTGGAACCAAAGACCCCTCTGCAAAAAGCAGGCTAGCTCATGGAAGCAAGGAGTCCATTGTTACAACATAAAAGCTATGGAACCAAGGGACCATTGTGACACTGCGGGGCCTCATGGAACCAATTGTCCATGATGACAATGCGGATCAAAGGAGACCATGGTGACACTGCGGAACCTGATGGAACCAAGGAGCCATTGTGACACAGTGGGGCCTCATGGAATCAAGGAGACCATTGTGACCCAGGTGTTGCATGTGAAGGCAAGGAGCCATTGTGACACTTTGGGCTTCTTCCCTTGAGCTCTGCAGCTGGCTGTCCCAGCCCAGCGCACCATGTGCCACCTGCTCTCCTCAGGGCTCTGCCTGCACACAGCCCCAGGAGAAGTTTTCCTGTTTGCAAGGAAAGAATGGAAAAGCCTGAGCAGGTTTCCTAAACAACAAACCCCACTCAGGAGCCACATGCTCAGTACAGGCTGCCTGGAACGATGTCCCCTTTCTACAAGGGTCAGTGTGAGCAGGAATGAATGATCTCTGGGAGCAGAATTCTCGGAGTCTTTCCACTGAATTCTCTGTCCCTGTGTCTTGGGGTGACTTTATCGTGTGTATCCCCTATCGCTGCTCTATGCCCAGAAGTGAACTTTGTGCATTTCTGTGCCTTTCAACTGAGCCTGAGAGGGGGGAGAGGAAAAAAAAAACCGGACAAACTACTCAGAGCGTTTGTTCAAGGACACACATCCACACTCCTCTGCATCCTGCTTGCAGCAAGAGCGAAGGAAGCAACCTTGTTTCTTTTTAGCCAGTTTTCAGCTCCTTTTCTCTGGGGGGAGATGGAGAGTTGAACTTTGTTTTCCTGGGACTTCGGGGGTTTTTTTCCCTTCTTCTCTTCTTGACTCTTTCAACATCAGACCACATTGGGAGAATTTTCTCCCGAGGTGGGGGCCCTGAATGTGGGCCCATGAGCCAGCTGCAAGGAGGAGGAGAGAGACTACACCTACGGAAGTGTTGGGGTTCCTCCCCCCTGCCATGAGGTCATGGGAGAGGGGACCCTGGGGTAGAGGCATGGCCTGGGCACGGGGGGTCTCCCTGCTCCCTGCTGACATGTGCCCTAATCCTGTTCAGCACTGCTCATTTTGTGTTGCCTTGTGCGAGGAGGGCCCTGGTTGTGCCTTGATTGCTCAGTTCTTTGGCAGTGCCCCACCCATGTGGCTGGAGAAGAAAGAGCTCTGAAACTTCTCTCAAGAATCGCTCCCTATTTCTTTGCACGGGCCTCGCTGTCTATGGATGTTTCAGGAGACCCCACCGAAACACGGAAGGACTCTCAAATTATCCCAGGTTTCTCTGCACAGCGAGAGGTTTTAATATTTAGCATTGTTATCCTTTTCCTGGGTGTTTGTTAAAAAAATAGTTTTTATCTCTTTCACTTCCTTCCCAGGAAAATTCTTTTTTCCCAAACCTGGTGGGGGAGGGCTGGATGTAAGCTGCCTTCTATCAGAGGATATTTTCCTCCAAATTTGTTCAAACCGGCACAGCCTGTCCTTTCCTGGGTCTCTGTTGCAGATGGAAGCTGCTGGTGCCATTGTCAGCTTGACGCCCTCTTTTGATGCAAGCAGATGTTGCCAGGTGTGTTCAGCAGCTGTTGCTCAATGCTTATGCCAAGCTATTGTGTTCCTCATGGAACCAAGGAGCCATTGTGACACTGCAGGGGCTGATGGCATCAAGGAGGCAATTGTGACAGTACAGAACCTCCTAGAAACAAGGCTCCATTGTGACACCGTGGGGAATCATGGAATCAAGGAGCCCATTGTGACACGGCCAGGCCGCATGGAACCAATGGTCCATGGTTCCACTGCGGATTCAAGAAGAGCACGGTGACACCACGCAACATCATGGAACCAATGGTCCATTGTGACACAGCGGGGCCTCATGGAAACAAGGGGACCATTGTGGCAAAGCAGGGCCTAATGGAAGCATGGAGAGCATTGGGACATTGTGGGGAATCATGGAAGCATGGAGAGCATTGTGACACTAAGGAAACTCCTGGAACCAAGATGACCACTGGCACATAATGGAACCTCACGGAACCAAGCCTCCACGATGACTTTGGAAGGCCTCAGGGACCACAGGACCCATTGTGACACAGCAGGACCTGGTGGAACCAAGGAGCCTTTGTGATACTCCAGATCCACATGGAAGCCAGGGTGCACTGAGACACAGCGGGGCCTTGTTGGAACCAAAGACCCCTCTGCAAAAAGCAGGCTAGCTCATGGAAGCAAGGAGTCCATTGTTACAACATCAAAGCTATGGAAGCAAGGGACCATTGTGACACTGCGGGGCCTCATGGAACCAATTGTCCATGATGACAATGCGGATCAAAGGAGACCATGGTGACACTGCGGAACCTGATGGAACCAAGGAGCCATTGTGACACAGTGGGGCCTCATGGAATCAAGGAGACCATTGTGACCCAGGTGTTGCATGTGAAGGCAAGGAGCCATTGTGACACTTTGGGCTTCTTCCCTTGAGCTCTGCAGCTGGCTGTCCCAGCCCAGCGCACCATGTGCCACCTGCTCTCCTCAGGGCTCTGCCTGCACACAGCCCCAGGAGAAGTTTTCCTGTTTGGAAGGAAAGAATGGAAAAGCCTGAGCAGGTTTCCTAAACAACAAACCCCACTCATGAGCCACATGCTCAGTACAGGCTGTTGGGAACGATGTCCCCTTTCTACAAGGGTCAGTGTGAGCAGGAATGAATGATCTCTGGGAGCAGAATTCTCGGAGTCTTTCCACTGAATTCTCTGTCCCTGTGTCTTGGGGTGACTTTATCGTGTGTATCCCCTATCGCTGCTCTATGCCCAGAAGTGAACTTTGTGCATTTCTGTGCCTTTCAACTGAGCCTGAGAGGGGGGAGAGGAAAAAAAAAACCGGACAAACTACTCAGAGCGTTTGTTCAAGGACACACATCCACACTCCTCTGCATCCTGCTTGCAGCAAGAGCGAAGGAAGCAACCTTGTTTCTTTTTAGCCAGTTTTCAGCTCCTTTTCTCTGGGGGGAGATGGAGAGTTGAACTTTGTTTTCCTGGGACTTCGGGGGTTTTTTTCCCTTCTTCTCTTCTTGACTCTTTCAACATCAGACCACATTGGGAGAATTTTCTCCCGAGGTGGGGGCCCTGAATGTGGGCCCATGAGCCAGCTGCAAGGAGGAGGAGAGAGACTACACCTACGGAAGTGTTGGGGTTCCTCCCCCCTGCCATGAGGTCATGGGAGAGGGGACCCTGGGGTAGAGGCATGGCCTGGGCACGGGGGGTCTCCCTGCTCCCTGCTGACATGTGCCCTAATCCTGTTCAGCACTGCTCATTTTGTGTTGCCTTGTGCGAGGAGGGCCCTGGTTGTGCCTTGATTGCTCAGTTCTTTGGCAGTGCCCCACCCATGTGGCTGGAGAAGAAAGAGCTCTGAAACTTCTCTCAAGAATCGCTCCCTATTTCTTTGCACGGGCCTCGCTGTCTATGGATGTTTCAGGAGACCCCACCGAAACACGGAAGGACTCTCAAATTATCCCAGGTTTCTCTGCACAGCGAGAGGTTTTAATATTTAGCATTGTTATCCTTTTCCTGGGTGTTTGTTAAAAAAATAGTTTTTATCTCTTTCACTTCCTTCCCAGGAAAATTCTTTTTTCCCAAACCTGGTGGGGGAGGGCTGGATGTAAGCTGCCTTCTATCAGAGGATATTTTCCTCCAAATTTGTTCAAACCGGCACAGCCTGTCCTTTCCTGGGTCTCTGTTGCAGATGGAAGCTGCTGGTGCCATTGTCAGCTTGACGCCCTCTTTTGATGCAAGCAGATGTTGCCAGGTGTGTTCAGCAGCTGTTGCTCAATGCTTATGCCAAGCTATTGTGTTCCTCATGGAACCAAGGAGCCATTGTGACACTGCAGGGGCTGATGGCATCAAGGAGCCAATTGTGACAGTACAGAACCTCCTAGAAACAAGGCTCCATTGTGACACCGTGGGGAATCATGGAATCAAGGAGCCCATTGTGACACGGCCAGGCCGCATGGAACCAATGGTCCATGGTTCCACTGCGGATTCAAGAAGAGCACGGTGACACCACGCAACATCATGGAACCAATGGTCCATTGTGACACAGCGGGGCCTCATGGAAACAAGGGGACCATTGTGGCAAAGCAGGGCCTAATGGAAGCATGGAGAGCATTGGGACATTGTGGGGAATCATGGAAGCATGGAGAGCATTGTGACACTAAGGAAACTCCTGGAACCAAGATGACCACTGGCACATAATGGAACCTCACGGAACCAAGCCTCCACGATGACTTTGGAAGGCCTCAGGGACCACAGGACCCATTGTGACACAGCAGGACCTGGTGGAACCAAGGAGCCTTTGTGATACTCCAGATCCACATGGAAGCCAGGGTGCACTGAGACACAGCGGGGCCTTGTTGGAACCAAAGACCCCTCTGCAAAAAGCAGGCTAGCTCATGGAAGCAAGGAGTCCATTGTTACAACATCAAAGCTATGGAACCAAGGGACCATTGTGACACTGCGGGGCCTCATGGAACCAATTGTCCATGATGACAATGCGGATCAAAGGAGACCATGGTGACACTGCGGAACCTGATGGAACCAAGGAGCCATTGTGACACAGTGGGGCCTCATGGAATCAAGGAGACCATTGTGACCCAGGTGTTGCATGTGAAGGCAAGGAGCCATTGTGACACTTTGGGCTTCTTCCCTTGAGCTCTGCAGCTGGCTGTCCCAGCCCAGCGCACCATGTGCCACCTGCTCTCCTCAGGGCTCTGCCTGCACACAGCCCCAGGAGAAGTTTTCCTGTTTGGAAGGAAAGAATGGAAAAGCCTGAGCAGGTTTCCTAAACAACAAACCCCACTCATGAGCCACATGCTCAGTACAGGCTGTTGGGAACGATGTCCCCTTTCTACAAGGGTCAGTGTGAGCAGGAATGAATGATCTCTGGGAGCAGAATTCTCGGAGTCTTTCCACTGAATTCTCTGTCCCTGTGTCTTGGGGTGACTTTATCGTGTGTATCCCCTATCGCTGCTCTATGCCCAGAAGTGAACTTTGTGCATTTCTGTGCCTTTCAACTGAGCCTGAGAGGGGGGAGAGGAAAAAAAAAACCGGACAAACTACTCAGAGCGTTTGTTCAAGGACACACATCCACACTCCTCGGCATCCTGCTTGCAGCAAGAGCGGAGGAAGCAACCTTGTTTCTTTTGAGCCAGTTTTCAGCTCCTTTTCTCTGGGGGGAGATGGAGAGTTGAACTTTGTTTTCCTGGGACTTTGGGGTTTTTTTTCCCCTCTTCTCTTCTTGACTCTTTCAACATCAGACCACATTGCGAGAATTTTCTCCCGAGGTGGGGGCCCTGAATGTGAGCCCATGAGCCAGCTGCAAGGAGGAGGAGAGAGACTGCACCTACGGAAGTGTTGGGGTTCCTCCCCCCTGCCATGAGGTCATGGGAGAAGGGACCCTGGGGTAGAGGCATGGCCTGGGCACGGGGGTCTCCCTGCTCCCTGCTCACATGTGCCCTAATCCTGTTCAGCACTGCTTATTTTGTGTTGCCTTGTGCCAGGAGGGCCCTGCTTGTGCTGTGATTGCTCAGTTCTTTGGCAGTGCCCCGCCCATGTGGCTGGAGAAGAAAGAGCTCTGAAACTTCTCTCAAGAATCGCTCCCTATTTCTTTGCACGGGCCTCGCTGTCTAGGGATGTTTCAGGAGACCCCACCGAAACACGGAAGGACTCTCAAATTATCCCAGGTTTCTCTGCACAGCGAGAGGTTTTAATATTTAGCATTGTTATCCTTTTCCTGGGTGTTTGTTAAAAAAATAGTTTTTATCTCTTTCACTTCCTTCCCAGGAAAATTCTTTTTTCCCAAACCTGGTGGGGGAGGGCTGGATGTAAGCTGCCTTCTATCAGAGGATATTTTCCTCCAAATTTGTCCAAACCGGCACAGCCTGTCCTTTCCCTGGGTGTCTGTTGCAGATGGAAGCTGCTGGTGCCATTGTCAGCTTGAAGCCCTCTTTTGATGCAAGCAGATGTTGCCAGGTGTGTTCAGCAGCTGTTGCTCAATGCTTATGCCAAGCTATTGTGTTCCTCATGGAACCAAGGAGCCATTGTGACACTGCAGGGGCTGATGGCATCAAGGAGGCAATTGTGACAGTACAGAACCTCCTAGAAACAAGGCTCCATTGTGACACCGTGGGGAATCATGGAATCAAGGAGCCCATTGTGACACGGCCAGGCCGCATGGAACCAATGGTCCATGGTTACACGGCGGATTCAAGAAGAGCACGGTGACACCACGCAACATCACGGAACCATGTGTCCATTGTGTCACAGCGGGGCCTCATGGAAACAAGGGGACCATTGTGGCAAAGCAGGGCCTAATGGAAGCCTGGAGAGCATTGGGATATAATGGGGAATCATGGAAGCATGGAGAGCATTGTGACACTAAGGAAACTCCTGGAACCAAGATGACCACTGGCACATAATGGAACCTCACGGAACCAAGCCTCCACGATGACTTTGGAAGGCCTCAGGGACCACAGGACCCATTGTGACACAGCAGGACCTGGTGGAACCAAGGAGCCTTTGTGATACTCCAGATCCACATGGAAGCCAGGGTGCACTGAGACACAGCGGGGCCTTGTTGGAACCAAAGACCCCTCTGCAAAAAGCAGGCTAGCTCATGGAAGCAAGGAGTCCATTGTTACAACATCAAAGCTATGGAAGCAAGGGACCATTGTGACACTGCGGGGCCTCATGGAACCAATTGTCCATGATGACAATGCGGATCAAAGGAGACCATGGGGACACTGCGGAACCTGATGGAACCAAGGAGCCATTGTGACACAGTGGGGCCTCATGGAATCAAGGAGACCATTGTGACCCAGGTGTTGCATGTGAAGGCAAGGAGCCATTGTGACACTTTGGGCTTCTTCCCTTGAGCTCTGCAGCTGGCTGTCCCAGCCCAGCGCACCATGTGCCACCTGCTCTCCTCAGGGCTCTGCCTGCACACAGCCCCAGGAGAAGTTTTCCTGTTTGCAAGGAAAGAATGGAAAAGCCTGAGCAGGTTTCCTAAACAACAAACCCCACTCATGAGCCACATGCTCAGTACAGGCTGCCTGGAACGATGTCCCCTTTCTGCAAGGGTCAGTGTGAGCAGGAATGAATGATCTCTGGGAGCAGAATTCTCGGAGTCTTTCCACTGAATTCTCTGTCCCTGTGTCTTGGGGTGACTTTATCGTGTGTATCCCCTATCGCTGCTCTATGCCCAGAAGTGAACTTTGTGCATTTCTGTGCCTTTCAACTGAGCCTGAGAGGGGGGAGAGGAAAAAAAAAACCGGACAAACTACTCAGAGCGTTTGTTCAAGGACACACATACACACTCCTCTGCATCCTGCTTGCAGCAAGAGCGAAGGAAGCAACCTTGTTTCTTTTTAGCCAGTTTTCAGCTCCTTTTCTCTGGGGGGAGATGGAGAGTTGAACTTTGTTTTCCTGGGACTTCGGGGGTTTTTTTCCCTTCTTCTCTTCTTGACTCTTTCAACATCAGACCACATTGGGAGAATTTTCTGCCGAGGTGGGGGCCCTGAATGTGGGCCCATGAGCCAGCTGCAAGGAGGAGGAGAGAGACTGCACCTACGGAAGTGTTGGGGTTCCTCCCCCCTGCCATGAGGTCATGGGAGAGGGGACCCTGGGGTAGAGGCATGGCCTGGGCACGGGGGGTCTCCCTGCTCCCTGCTCACATGTGCCCTAATCCTGTTCAGCACTGGTT